>NC_050466.1:87716259-88016259 GCF_903995425.1 Onychomys torridus | reverse complement strand
ATCTTAAGCCGTCTTGCTCTTTCTTACCTTTGGTGCCTTCCTGCTTCAGCAATCCAATTAACTAACTGTGAGCTACCTGCACCCATTTCAATTCACCCTTCTCTTCTCTCTTTTTTTTTTTAAATTGCTGGCGCCAGACTTACCTGGGTGTCCATCAGCTCTTCCCTTCTTTCTCAGAAGGGAAGGGAAGAAATGGGACCTCCATTTGTTGTGGTAGCCACGCTACCACCACCCGTTTACCATGTCTGAGTGAGGGGCTGTGGATCAAAAAACAGAGACAAAAGACAGCAGGTCATTCATGCCAGGGGATGGATGCAGAATGTCGTTTATTGAAGAAGGGAGGGAACCTTAAATACAGGCTTACAGCACAATGGAGGAACCCTGGAGGGCAGAAGTTCGCTACTGAAAATTCTACATTTTAGCACCTAAGCTGTTAACACCAAATGCAGGAAACACAAACAAGGAACTTCCCTTAAGCATTCAGGAGGGTGGAGACCAGCAGGGAATCAGCATAGGGAGGCGTCAAGGTCAGGCAAGCAGAGCCGCAATTACCCAATTTAGGAGTTCCAGGGCCCTACACTCACTGTCACAAAGAAGAGAGGTCAAAAGAGATGGTGGTGCCAGACACCTGCTACCACAGTCCACTGGGGCTGCTGGCAAAGAACTCCATGATTGGGTGGCTTCAACAGCACACTAGCTCCTCACAGCTCTGGCAGTTGGGAAGTCCAGGATCACAGTCCTGGCAGATGGGTGTCTGATGAGAACCTACCTCTTGGTTTGGTAGTGGTCCTTTTCTCTCCTTGAGTGGTGAACTCTCTGGGCTCTTTTCTTTCTTTTTTTCTTTTCTTTTTTTTTTTTTTTTTTAGTAAAATATCTTTTATTTGTTCTTTGATAATTCATACAGGTAAACAGTGTATCTTGATCATATGCATCTCTAAATCATCCCCAATCTTCAGGTGCCCACGACATGTATCTCTCCTTCATGCCCTCTCTGGCTTTTGTAACCCACTGAATTCAATTAATGCTGCCTGATGGAAAGTCGGATGATCTGGTTGGCTTGATCTTTTGCAGGTCTTGTGGAGCAGCCATGAACTCATGAGTGCAATGTCACATGAGGAAGACAATATTTCACAGAACTCTGTCCATCTTCCAGCTCTTACATTCTTTCCGCCCCCTCTTCCACAATGTCCCCTGAGCTTTGAGGGCTTTGATATCAATGTACGACTTACAGCTGAGTACTCAGTAGTCATTTATTCTGAGTTACAAGTCCCCTCATTAACTGCTGCTGACTACAGAGAAGCTTCTTTGGCTAAAGTTAAGAGCAGCTTGATAACACATCCAAAACAATGGCAGTAGCTACCCACCTCACCTGAAAGCCTATGACTTCTGAGCCATAGGATTTGACCAGCTTTACACTATCAGGCATGAATTCCCTATGGTAGAACAGGCCTCAAATCCAATCCAAAAGCAGTTATCCCATAACCTTCATGCTGTTCTTATACCAGTGGATATATCTTGCCTGGCAGGTTGGCATTATGGCATGCAGAGCTTGCCTCTGGCTAATACCATCCATAGCTTTTCTTCCTTTATGACCTGCATAGCACCTTTCAATACTATGAAAGCTAGGCAGCAAAGAGGAAGCTTTCAGATCAGTTCCAGCTTCATTTCTCTATGTCCTGCAATCAAGGTGTGCTTGTGTCTTCAGCAATAGTGTTAAAACATTGGTTTTTGTTTTAATTGTAAACAAAAATCTACAGGGAAACTGTTGGGCTCTTCATAATTCAATCAAGTCACCAATTAAGATTAACTATCACAAGTCCAGCCCTAATCAATGTGACACTCAAACATGTCTCCTTAAACTGTAGCATTCCACCCCTAGTCCCCAAAAGGCTCATGACCATCTCACAATGCAAAATGTATTCAGTCCACCTTCAAGAGTCCACATGGTCTTAACAGTTCTATCATTGCTCAAAAGTTCAAAGTCTCCCAAGGCAAACATTTATCTGTGAGCCCTTATATGATTTTAAATGTAAGTTTCATATTTCCAAGACACAGTGGCATAGAGTAAACTTTCCCATTCCAAAACAGAAGAATGGGAAAATAGGAAGGCAAGATTAGACCAAAGCAAGCCTGAAACTGGCAAGACAAGCACTAAATTCTGCAGCTCCATGTCCAGTATCTAAGGCACACTACAGTAGCCAGATGTGGGCTGGAGAGGCTTGAACAGCCCGGTCCTCCGGCCTTGCCATCTTACAGCCCACAGGAGCTCTCTCTTGGGCTGACTCTGCTGTTACCTGCAGCTCCATCCTCAGCAAACGGTCCACATTCCCAGCATCTCCATGGGAAGGTAGGCAGCTTTGCACTGCACTAGATAGTCCCCCTGCCTTTTCAGCTCCACTCTAATAGCATCACATATCACCTTCTCAGGGGCTGCCTACAGAAAACCTGACGCTCTTAAGCATTGTGTGGCCTACCTGGCCTTTCTCTAAAATCTGGGTGCAAGCCTCCATGACCCCCATGACTCTTACATTTCATATGGCTGCAAACCCAGCATGATATGGATGATGTCAGGGTCTAGAGCCAGCAGAAAAGGCAGTTGGAAGGAGGCCCTGTGAAAACAGAGAGCTTAACACCCTCTTCCCCAAGAAGTCTTTCAAATATGTTTACCCCTTTATACTCTTGAGCCTATGATGAGTGGGGTCAGGCCAGTTCCCAAAATTCCCTCCTGACTCAAAACATTTCTTAGCTCCACCTCTCAGGGGCTTTTCTGAACAAACTATATATTTTCTCACCTTTCTTCTTTGCTTTTTGCTTCTGATTTTAACTGTAAACCCAGATAAAAGCAGCTCGCAACTCCCACTCTGCTTTCTGGGTGCTATGCTGCCTCAATATTTCTTCCACTATATTAATTCACTTTAAATTCAGAGAGTTCCCCCATCATCTCCATTTTCTAGACGGGAAGCCAGGTCTCAGAGTTAAATGGACTGCTTGAAGCCTGGCAGCCTGGAGATGGCAAAAATCTGGACTTGAAACTAAAACTATGCAAAAAAAAAAAATCAGGACTGGGACCAGATGTACAGAAGTTCATCACCAAAATGTAAAAGGCACGGCTGCTAATCCAATTCCTGATAGAGTTTTTGCTCCCATTTGAAGACTCGGGCACTCCATATTCACAGTCCAGGTTTTAATCAGTCTTCTACTCATCTGAACTCCTCCCAGAACCACCCAGTCAATTCTGCTTATAGCATTCTTCCCAAGTCTACCCTCCTGACTTTCCCAAATGCCCCCCACAAACCATTTCCAATTTTCTGTGTTAGTCAGACTTTTTATTGATATGACAAAACACCAAAGGAAACAATTTAAGAGGGGGTAGGATTTATTTTGGCTCAGGGTTCTGCAAGTTTCAGTTCACTGTGGTAAGGAAGGCATTACAAAACAGGACAATTGACGTCATCAAAGACAGGAAGCAGAAATAGAGGATGCCTGTGGTGGTGGTACTCTCCTTCTTCCCCTTACAGTTGCCCTGGACCTCCAGCCAAGAGATGGCACCACTAACATGCAGGGTGGGCCTTCCCCCTTAGTTAATTTGGGGCTTTACTAACTTCCTAAGTGCTTCTCAAGTCAATCAAGTTCACACCTTCCAAAGGCCCCACCTCCAAATGGCATCACACTAGGAATTCAGGTTTCTACATAGGGATCTGGGGAGGTGTATAAAAATGGTCAGTACATTGCACACACCTTTCTGTCTCCATTCCTTTAGAACCAGGAAAATCCATGCTGAAAAGTACCATCCAGTAAAATACTCCATAGTTCAGAAGAAGAAACTGAGACCAGGGAGAGAGGTGGACGTGGTAGCCCCTGTCCTCTGCTGCAAGAAGTGTTGGCATTCTCAGGAGACTCCTGTGGTCAAGTCCTGGTATGCATTAGCTGAGTGAGACCACACAAAAGGGTGATGAAATGGTGAAATATATTTTCCCATCATAATCTCTACGTTCTAGATGAGAAGGGTGCTGGCTAGTTTGATGTCAACTTGAAATAAGCTAGAGTCATCTGAGAGGAGGGGACCTCAATTAAGAAAATGTCCCCCTTAGATCAGGCTGTAGGCAAGTCTGTAGGGCATTTTCTTAATTAGTGATTGATGGAGAGGGTCCATCCCATTGTGAGTGGTGTCATCCCTGGACTGGTAGCTCTATAAGAAAGCAGGCTGAACAAGCCAGGGGAGCAAGCCAGTAAGCAGCACCCCTCCATAGCCTCTGCATCAGCTCCTGTCTCCAGGTTCTTGTCATAACTTCCTTCAGTGATGAACAGTTATATGGAAGCAGAAGCCAAATAAACCCTTTCTTTACCAAGTTGCATTGCTCACAGGATTTTATCACAGCAATAGTAACCAGGACTAAGACAGGAAGCCAGGGCTCAGAGTTAAATGGACTTCCCAAAGCCTTGAAGCCTGGATGGGTAGAGAGAAACTCTCAACTTGAAACTAAGACTGTCTCCCACCAAAATCTCTCCTCTAAGCTTCTCTGTTCCGGGTCCAGCCTAGGTTTCTTTTCACCTCTGCCCTGTTGCTTGTCAGCTGCTACTGTGCTAAGCCCCAACTGGGCCTGGCAGGGCTTTGAGGCTCTCAAAGTTCAAATCCCTGTCCTCAGTGTGAAGGCAGAATAAAGAATACTGAATGGCATGGAGAAATGTTTACAGCACACTGACACATGGGAAATTTGGGGGACAAAAGAAACTAGGCACAAGATACACTGATGGCCCACATGTGAGTGAGAAGGTGCCCAATGCCACTCTTCAGGAGGTGATGGCAAGTCAGATCCACTGTGAGATGTCAGCTCATACCTCTGAGGGCAGCAAGCAATGGGAGATATGGCAAACAGGGAATCCCTCTCCACTGTTGGGGCAAAGTCAATAGCACAGCCCAACAGTAGGGAAGATCCTCAGGAAACGGAAGGTAACAGTATCAGATAATCCTATCATCCGGCTTCTAGATAAGCAGCCAAAGGAATTCCAAAGAGGATCTCAAAGAGACAGACTTGAAGCCAATTGCACTACACACCCTCAGAGGTACCAATGGGCCAATGGATAGGAGAAGGTGGGCAGTCAGAGAGGAGAGGATATTCATTTTGAAAGAGAGGGAGAGGCTGTCATAGGGTACAACATGGATGACCTTGAAGATACTGTGCTATGTGAACTGACTCACGTGTAGGGCAGAAACTGCAGGCCCACTTATGTGTCGAGGCAGAAAGTTAAACTCACAGAAGCAGAGAGTAGAATTATGTTTCCTGGGCACTGAATGGTGGAGACCTGCTGTACAACGGCTATAGAGTCTCAGCCAGGCAAAATGGAAAATCTAAAGCCCTGTTGAACCACACTGCTCTCCCAATTGACAGTATTATTCTAGAGGCCTTAAATGCTCTTACAGAAATATAAATCATGTTAAGTCTTTTCTTTGTTATCACAATTTGAAACAACAGAATGATCACTATTGATCTCTTATGTAAAAAGGGAGAGATACATGTGGCAGAGACAGACAGACAGAGGAGCACACAGAGAAAAAGACATGGGGGGGGGGTGCTAGGAAGAAATTTAGCAAAACATCACCAATATTCTCCCTGCTTGTGAGAGGATAGGGTCGTTTTCTTGGTAATACTTTTCTAATCTTCTTCAGAGAGTATCATGTTCATCATTTCCCTTCTCCCCCTAAAAATCGGAGGAGGAGGAGGAGGAGGAGGAGGAGGAGGAGGAGGAGGAGGAGGAGGAGGAGAGAAGAGACAGAAAAGGAAAAGAAATCAACCCAGAAGTAGCAGATTTGGAGATAAATAGAAATTCCATCTGGTTGTGCCTCCTATCTACTCTGTAGCTGTGGACAAGCAACCCAGACCCTGTGAGTGGCAAATCTCCAAATGGCATCACACTAGGAATTCAGGTTTCTACATAGGGATCTGGCTCCCGGTCTTTGGATCTGGTAGCTTCAGTGAGTTCTCTTTCCCTCTGCTTGTCCTGTGAGGTTTAAGGAGGATTCAAAGGGAGCAAGAGCCAACTGCTCGGGACTGCAGTGAGTGAAGGAGTTAGAAGGATGCACCCTAATGTAGGAGCTCAATATGTGGCAACTACTAAGGAGTCGCTGTGAACATGAGTACGAGGAATGCAAAGAAGACTTGACTTTCTCCAGAGTCCTTTCTCCCAGTCAGCCAGGGATATGGTGACCAATCTCACGCCCACTGATGTCACTAGGAAACTCCTGGCAGACAGGAGACTTCAGTGGGGCCAACCAGCCCCGCCTGATTCACAGCCCTTCTTGCCACATGCCCTTGGCAAAAAGAGGCCCACACAAATCAGGCAGACTGTCAGGCAAGGTTGGGATTGGCTGTGGTGCCTGCACCAAGGCCAGCACAGGCTATGTGAGCACAGGCTATGCATAAAGGGCAGAATCTCTATTCCAAGCAAACATCGACCAGGAAGTGGATAGCCTTTCCTCGCAGACCCAGATACAGGGATTGGCTACTGTATTCTCCCCTTCAATTCTGAGTCCACCTACAAGTGCCCTAGTGCTGGCCCCAGGACTTTGGAGGAGAAGGGCTTTGAACTCTCTGAGATCAGTGCCTAGGAGGAGAGCTACTGCTATGGCCAGAGCCCCGGACCTCACTTCCTGCCTTCAGGGCCTGATGACGTCTGTCAGGGAGCGCCTCTTCTTCCCTGGTACATGTAAGTGCCAGGAGGGCAGGAATGTTTGCCTTTTGCTCACTGCTCTATCCACCAGGGAGAGGAAGAAAGTGATATAGCTGCCCACTTCCTTCTCCTGGGCAGGATAGACAACGACATCAGAAGAACTCAGACTTCATGCTCTCCCTGGCACGTATCTCTCTGGCAGGCTTCTCCTGATTGTTCTGCCAGGCCTAATGGGTAAGGAACAAGAGAAGTTCCCGTGAATGCCTGTAGAGTCCTATTAACAGTACACCCTGAGTCAGTCAGTCATACAGCAACAGGCTGGTGGCCAGACCGCTGGGCACCTGCTGCAGAGCAGAGGAAATAAGGCACAAGAGAAGAGTAGGAAGCCTGAGCAAGGCCACTCAGGAGAGTGATAACTAAGGTAGGCTCAATGCCAGGCTCCTGCTCATCTGCTGGCTTTCAAGGAACCAGGAAAGGGACAGGTAAGCCGGAAAGGATATCCTCAGGCCTGCCCAAACTCAAGTGCCCACACCAAGTTCATCACCTTGGTCTGCCTAACATTATCTTCCTCCACACTCTTTCTTCTCCCTCCCCCTCCCCTTTCTCCTCTTTTTATTTTTGAGACAAAGTCTCACTATGTTGCTATAGCTGTCCTAGAACTTGCTATACTGCCCAAGCTACCCTTGGATTTGTGGCAATCTGATACATGGCATTCATTCTCCCAAGTGCTGGGATTTCGGATGTGAACCACCATACCTGGGTTTTTTTTTTTTAATGGCTTGTTTTATTTTTGAAACAGGCTTTTGCTATACAGCCCTTGCCCTGGTAGGCCTGGAACTCACTATGTAGCACAGGCTGGCCTTGAACTTGTGGTGATCATCTATCTTACTTTAGCCTCTTGAGTTCTGTGTTTACAGGCATGAACCATCACACCCAGCTTGTTCTCTCTCTCTCTGTCTCTCTGTCTCTCTGTCTCTCTCTCTGTCTCTCTGTCTCTGTCTCTCTCTGTCTCTCTCTCTCTCTCTGTCTCTCTCTCTCTCTCTCTCTCCTTCCCTCTTTCTTCTTTAGACAGGGTCTTACCATGTAGCCCTAGCTGGCCTGGAACTCATTATATGGAACAGACTAGCCTCAAACTCACTGTGATCTGCCTGTCTCTGCTTCCGGAGTGCCAAGATTTGAAGGTGTGTGCCCCCACACCCAGTCCTCACCTTCCTTCCTTCCTTCCTTCCTCCCTCCCTCCCTCCCTCCCTTCCTTCCTTCCTTCCCTCTTCCTCCTTCTCTTGTTTTGTTGGCATGGGGTCCGACAATGTACCCTAGGTTAGCCCTGAACTCACAATCTTCCTACCCATGCAGCTCCAAGGATATTTGTAGCCACCACACTTGCCACCCTGTTTTCCACCCATTGTGTCCTGTCCCTTCCTGAGAAGCTGCCACAAGGGCCTAAGTGGCTGCAAATGGGGACATTCTGCCTTTGTCTGGGCCCCAGAGGCCAATCACTCTTGCCTGCTGTCTGCCTGGCCCTACATCTCCACTCCCCTCCTCAGATGGAAACTCTGTCTTCACTCACACTTGTTCCCTTTATATCTCTCCCCTCGGTTTTATGGAGCTGCTGTGGCAAGAACGAAATGGGGAGGCTGTGGCTCCGAGACTGTCCTTTATTAGTTCTCTTCCCTGGGAAACAGGGGGCTACAGCTGGCCGGCGATCTGGGTGGGGTGAGCCGGTCTCTGGCTGCTGGGACGGCTGCACATCTGGGGTGGGGGCCTGGAAAGGAAGCTGAGATGAATTACCTGTGTGTGCTGGGAGAATCAATTGGGCATGCGGGCACGCTGCCTGCTCCGCCGGAATTAGGGAGTGGGGCTGGGGGCTCCAGCTGGGGACTTATGAGAAGGCAGAGCCCCCATGGTGGAGTAGGCAAGGGCAGAGCCTTGGAGAGAAAGCCCAGCCTCCTGGTGAAAGAAGAAAGGGCTATTTTCTAACTCGAGGGGGGAAATCTCTCCAAATGAGCCCTCTCTTCTCTGTAGCACCTTCTAGCCATACCACTAGGCCCACATACTTGCCATCCCTTTCCCCACCCACCCCATAGCTACTTCTGGCTGGGCCCCCACATCTCCTTCTCCTACCCAGTTGGCATGGGTACTTCATACATTCCTTGCACATATGTGCAAATTCATGCACAGGCTCACATTTTCCTCTTCTCTCAACATCTCCCATCCCTTCCACACTCCCAAGGCTATTATTCGCCACTCTGACACTTATTAGCTGTGTGTGGCTTTGCTTTACCTAGTCTGGGAAATAGGACTGATCATTCTAAACAAGACGCTTTGGGTTGTTGAGTCATTTCCAGTAATGCCTGGCCCTGAGCTCCTGTTCCTGGCTAGAAGTTCTCTGGACCTGGAGAAGCCTGGACTTTAAAGATGAGTCAAATAGGGCTCAAATGTGGACTCTGCCACCTTCTATCTTTCAGGGTCTCAGTTTCATTTATACTCTGAGCTGATTATTATTATTATTATTATTATTATTATTATTATTATTATTATTATTTTGCAAGCTCAGAAGGGTGCTGCAAGTCAGAGTCCATCCTGGAGCTTCCTTTTTGTACCTTCCCATGGAAATGCCCTCAGCTACCCCCAGAATGTGCCTCCTCAGCTCCCTGGCAAAGAGAGTTAGCAGGCGGCTAGAGGTCAAAGAGCCAGGTGGGCTGCAGATAGCCTCCCTCCCCCAGCAGCTACTCGGGTCCCTTACCCTCCAGGAGGCAGCCTCCTCTCTGACATCATCTGTAGTCAATTCCCCCGAGGGCCATCCCCAATTTTCATTTCCTCTCACTAATCCTGGCATGCAGTCCCTTTGCACAGCCCGGAACAGCCTCTGTCCCGGAGCTGGCTCCACTCACCAGATATGTGTTGCAGCTCATGGACCCAGGTTCTCAGTTGGGACGGCTTTGTAGAGTTCCTCATATTTGCAGTCCTCTTCCTCCAGGCCCTGGAGGAGGATGGGCAGGGTCTACCCACGCACTCAGCACCTTGGTGCCATTAGTAGAGGGCTCCCTCAGTAGGCAGAGGAGGTCTATACCTGCACAATATTGTTGAGCAGAATGCCAGCTGACTATCAGTCCCCACTCACGCTCTTGACCCTTGTGTAGTTCACAAAGTGGACCACTTCCCATGGTGGCTCTGGGAGACGCAGATTAATCATCAGAAGATATGACCAGATGCTTGGACTGAGTCTTATCTGAGGTCCTGATGTAAGAAAGGTTAGGGATGGTATATGAAGTCCCAGAGGTAGGAAAGCACCAAAGGAGGGTGAGCTGCTGCATCTGAGTACACGCGCATCCAGCAAGGGTCACCCATTCACCTCCAAGATCGCCACCGTCAAAAAGTGGGGCCAGAGCTGAAGGCAGGATTAAGCAACAGGAGGACAAATAAAGTTCACCATGGAAACTCAAGCAGGAAGCCCAGGGCTCTGTTTGGAGAACAGCAATCCAGGACTGAGGTTTAGGTTGAGCCAGTCTGGTTAGAGCTAAGGGCTGATAGGAAAGAAGCAGGAGGTGACCCTTACAGGGCTTCCATACCATCCATATAGAGTCAAGTCCATGTGCCAGCCCAGCCCACTTGCCCAGCAGATCCTTCACCACTGCTTCCCTCCAGCCCCAGGAGACAGAGTTGGAAGAATATAAGCGTCCCTCAGCTTAGTGCTTTTACATTATGCCCTGGTACCTTCTCTAGTCGCTCTGTCTTTCTCTGGGTGAGCCTTTTGTATCTCCCACTGCTAACTCAAACGCAACCTTCTGGGAGAAGCTCTCTTTGATGCCCATCCCCACCATCCTTGCAGAGCTTCCTGGCCTCAGCTGTCGTCACATAGCCTCACTATACTGTATCTTGGTTTCTCTGAGCCTGGCTACTGGGTGGATGCAAAGTGAAGCAAGATGGACACGTGTTTACAAAGAGGCCACCAGCTCTGGGTCTGAGAAGATCCGAGGCTTGGCAGTCAACTCAGGCCATAAAAGTGCATGACTTCTCATTATCAGCACCCAGGCTATGTCTGGCATCCAGGTGAAGGCTTGATGGCAGGGCAGAGAGGTGGGAAGGGGCAGAGCCCTATGGCAGGGGATCCCTGCTCCTCCTAGGCCAGTTCTTCCCATTCATCTCCCCAAAGTCTTGCATCAAGCTCTGGATGGAATTCAGAAAACACATGCACAGGATACCTAAGTGATATCTAAGCTGTTCCTGTGATGGGCACATTGCCAATGTCCTGTTTTGATCGGCAGGCTGGGAATAGCCCCAGTTGCCCCTTCTCTGGCCATTCTGGAAGGCTGTTTTCCTAGAGAGGCCTTATTGGTGGCCCCAAACCCCATTCCATACCTTCCATGGAACAGCACAGCCAAGCAAGGGGAAGTGATATCAGTGAGCCTGGCTTCTGGGATTCGGGACTCAGCTTTTCCATTCATTTCTCTGGTGACTGTGGTTGAGTATGTGATCCTCAGTGACCCTTGGATTCTCCCTGCTGGAGACTGGAGGCCTCCTAGAAGGAGAGAACCTCCAAAGTAAGCCAGCAGAGGCTGGCTTTGGGTGCTGAAGCGTGGCCCTCACCACCGTGGGCAAGCCACATCTGGTGCCCTGCGCCAGGCGCCCTGTCGTCCGCCCTAGCGCCTGAGCCTGCACCCGCCTGGCCACAGGCTGAGGAAACATAATTGTGCCGGGCTATTTCAGACCCATTATCTCAGCTCAGCCCCGGCTTCCTGAGCAGGCCCCGAATTAGCCTGGCGCTTTGTTCTCAAGTGCATTCGTCAGATCGCTTGGCCTGTACCTCGGGAGGAGGGAAGAGGAGGGAGGGGAGGGCAGGAGAACGAGAATGAGGGGAGGGCAGGGGCGGAGACTGGGCGGAGAGGGAGCGGGAGGAGGAACTCGATGCTAATTAAGTCTCATTAAAAAGAAGACGACAATGAGGAATAAGGCGAAGAAGAAAGAAAAAACGAAGTGGAGGGGGGAGGGAAGGGCTTGCTGAGGAAGCAGAACAGCCACCGGGAGAGACGCACACAGAAGCGCGCAGGCACACACACGCCCACAAAAAGACAGGCAAACACACACAGCTCTCCCTCCAGGCAGCCTGTGCCCGCTCTGCCTGGTCAGCCTTGGCCCTCCAGTTTGGCCCCAGACTTCCGCTCAGAACCTTGTGCTTTCTTCCGGTGCCCAGTTCAGCCAGCATTCAAATTGGGCCTGAGCTACTCAGTAGTTCGAGGCCTTGGGCTAATCCCCTCTCAGGACTTCAGTTCCCAACATTTGTCACAGGGAAATCCTCAGCTCCTCTTAGCAAAACTGGCTGGAGGAAGAGACCAGAGTATGTTTAGAGGTGTCTAGCCTCAGCAGCCAGCCTCATAGCACAGGGCCCTCAGGGGTCTGGCCTGGCCAGGCAGCCACCTCTGAGCAGTTCTCAGAGCTGGGGGGTGGGACAGCCTCCGGGCTTAGACCCTGCTGAGCTCCCTCCCCTCCTGCCACTGTTGGTCTGTGCCTGGCCGCCACCAGCCCAGGCTGCTTTCATGGACCATTGCTTGGGCAACAGACAAAGCTGCCTAGGGGTAGGGAGCCTCTCTATCACCACAAAGGTCCGCAGTCACCCTAATGAACTAACTCAGCTCTCTTTTTCTCAGAATTCTTGTTTCTTAGTAACTCACGTCTTCCAATGGAGCCCAGCTTAATGCCAAGCTTGCTTTTCACAGCACTCAGCCAGACCCTGGGTGGATGAGAAGACCTCGCATGGGATGCCCACACCACCCCTCTTTGTCTGTAAGGAGAAACCAGCTCTGCTCTCCCTCCCTACCCCAGGTTAGGCATACTGCCTCCAGCCCTGACAATGTTTCATGCTCTTCCCTGCAAGGAAGAAGACATCCAGTTCCTCCTGAGTCTTTCAAAGACAGAAATTCAGGCTGGGCCTTGTAATTATCATTTACAGTCTTGCTCAGGCTCAGGCAGTGGATCCAGGGACTTCAGTTAGAGCCCTTTCCCAAGCTCTCCAGCCCAAGGCACCCCCAAGAAAACTTTGTTGCAGAAACGATCATCTTGACAAGTTCTTCTCAACCTTCCTAACACTGCGACTCTTTAACACAGTTCCTCGTGTTGGGGCGACCCCCAACCAGAAAATTATTTTCGTTACTACTTCATAACCGTGATTTTGCTACTGTTATGAATCATAATGTAAATATCCGTGTTTTCCGATGGCTTTGGGTGACCCCTGTGAAAGGATCGTTTGACCCCCAAGGGGGTCACAACCCACAGGGTGAGAACTGCTAACCTAGATGGTTGTGGATACAAATTTCGGCTCTAAAAATCGGTGGCTACAGCTCTCCTTTGGAATCCTTAGTTCCACGCTCCATAAAGTGCACTGAGTGACCGTGGCTGACCCATGGAGTGCCTGATGGTGTGCAAAGCCGAGCCTGGCTCATAGTCGATGCTCAGTTCATGGTGTTTGCACTTCTTCTATTCCATTGCCTCATGCTGCCCATACACAAATGCCTTCTGAGCAATCGAGACATTCTTGTGCCTGGCAGGGAAGAGGAACTGGAGGAAGATCCCTTCTGTGGGGCCTTGGGGTCCTTGGATCACAGGAATTCCGGCTGACCCAGGAATTGAGATCAGCGAGTTGTGTGCTTAGAGGGATGAGAAGGACAAGGCCTGGCGTTGGGAGGCTTGACTACCAGTCCCAAATTATCCAGAGACTTCATAGGCCCTTAGCTGACGGAGTCTTTGCCCCTGCATGGATGTCAGCCAACACCCCTCCCCCAGTGGCAAGGCTGCATAGGCTCCAAGATGCAAAACCGAAGGTCAGTGCTGAGCCCACCGCCCACCCACCCCCACCCAGCTCGGTGAGGTCAGCTGGCAGGCCTCCCCCACACTTCGCTCTCCTCTCTAGCAGAGCTGTTTCTCACAGCATCTTCTACAGGAGCGAGCCTTCAGAGCCTCTCCACCCCACATTCCTGTGCAAGCCTTCAAGCAGTCCCAGACAGAGCTGGGGCTGGGATGGGATGCACTGTGAGCTGAGTCGAGTTCCCATTGTCCGCAAATCGGGACCAGCTGTGAGCAGCCTGACAGCCCCGGGCTCATGGCCGCCCCCACTCTCACTGCAGCTACAGAAGAAGGGAAAAGAGAGAGCCCACTGCACCGCCGGCCCGGAGCTCCCCCTCTCCTATGTACACGCGCGTAGATGTGCACGCGTACACAAACAGCATGCCCAGCTCTCTAGCCAGGAACAATCAAGCATCATGAATAAAGATATGCAGCTGGACAGAGAATTCCTCCACACCCACCTGGCCCACCCAGTAGCACACAACTTTCCTCCCTGTCCTGGCCCTCAGCACCTCAGAAGCGCTCACCCTGGTACATAGGCATGTGGAGACCAGTGCTCAGGGGCACAGGACTGCCCTAATCTGCTAGAACCCTCAGTGGAGCATTCTGGTCCTCTAGGAAAAGGTTGCTTGCCTCTATCATATCATGATGTAGGAGTCTGAGCACAAAGCAGGCTGTGGCTTCAGATACCAGGGCTAGTGAGGAAAGGGGAAGTCAGACTGGGGCCAGAACCTGATTTCAGGACAGAAAAGCTGGTCCATCTAAGGGTAGTCCCTGATGGTGGTCAGAAGCAGTGTTGGGGCAGGTTCAACAAGAAGAAGCCATGTGTGCATGAGCACTGGGCAGTATGACAGTATATGTGTGTAGCTACTCTGAGTTTGACTACAACTGAGCCATGGCCTGAGCATTCAGGAAACTGCATCCTAACCTAAGAAGAGAGCCAGCAAGGCTCTGGTTCAGGGCTCCCAACTGACCATGGAGCCCACTGGACAGATACACACCCTGTTGGATGATGAGTCAAAGCATTTGGACCCAGGTATGGCTGAGAGTAGCTGGACGGAGTGGTCCCTGCCGGCCCCATGGCATCGACGCCAATAGAACGAGAACAATTCTGAATATTCTCCTAGTGTGCCCTCCCCCATGCTATCTCAGAGGCAGCTGCACTGACACCCTCTCTCCAAACCTGGGAGAGTGAGGTGGACTCCTCAGGTCAGCATCTGCTTCAGAACCGAGGTTTGGATCCCTAGGCCAGTGAGCCTCAATCCTGCCTGCCTCATAAAACCTAGGAGGGGATTTCAACCAAAATCACAAAGAGCTGGAGACATAATACAATGGTAGAGTGCTTGGCTAGCAGGTGCAAGGCCCTGGGTTCTGTCCCTGGCAATCAATCTCTCTCTCTCTCTCTCTCTCTCTCTCTCTCTCTCTCTCTCTCTCTCCTCTTCTCTTCTCTTCTCTTTCACTCACTCTCTCTCTCACCCACCCCCAAGGACCAAGCCATACTCTAGAGCAATCAAGTCAAGCTCTCCAGGGGTGATTATCATGTGTAGTCAGCCAGTGGCACTGCTAGCGAGCAGCAGCCCAGCAGAGAACTTCTAGACGGGGTACATTAGAATCCAAGCTCTGCCTCTTGTGTGCACTGGGCAGAGTAGCTATCCTCTCCAGGCCTCAGCTTCCTTATCCACAGAGCCCAGGCTCTATAACTGTTAGGAGGAGTCACATGATTCACCACTGAAAGTGCTCCTCAGGTGTGGCAGCTTAAGAGGCTAAGACAGGCGGAGAATGCCAAGTGGGTTAAACGTCACCCCCACTTTATCCTGAGGCTTTGAACATCAGGCAACAGGCGGCTAACGTCAATAGTACCTGAGATGGGTCAGATCATTAATGATGGTGTTGTACATTATTGAGGCCAAGAAAGGCATCAGAAGCCACTAGGTGCCAGCAATGTGTGGTTCAAAAGTAAAAACTGGGGAGCAGAAAAGAGAAGAAATGTGAAATTTGGCAACATGGGCACTTACTATGTGGCAGGCACGTATTGGTACGGAGGAGGCACAGAGGTAAATATGGCAGGGTCCCTGACAGAAGTCTTAGAGTCAGGTGCAAAGTCCTGTCCCAACAAAAAACAAAACAAAACACTGGGGAGTGACACATTGCCTTAACATAGAAACTGCCACTCACTTGTAAAGCCCTGGAGGTGGCTTCAAAGAGCTGAGGTGGCCTGGGGAAACTGCTCCAGGCCAGTAAAAAGACACAGGTAAGGACATTGAAAACTGTGGAACAAGGGAGCCTCACTTCCTGCAGAGTGGGGATGGGAGGGAAGAGGCAGCCAGCCTGCTGCAGTCTGCTATAGCAAAGGCCAGTTGGGGGACTGGAATCTCGGCCTTTTGGTCCTTTCTCAGTCTCTGCCTCGGGACACTTCTGATTAGCCCACCAAATCTGCAATCTTGCCCCACCATTCCTTCCTGTCTCCTGTGATGATGGAAGAAATCAGGCTTTTCTCCTGTTTCAGGCGAGACCTTCTTCACTGCCTCTTATAGAACCATTCTCCAGGCGTGATAAGCATCACGTGATAGGGTGATGAGCATCTTGGGATCAGAGCAGCTCTGATTGCTCAGAGCCAACCTTCACCAGATCAAGCCCACTAATGATCTAGGCCAAGCCACTTGAAGCCTGGCTCACCCCTGAGGATACAAAGCTGTTAACAGTTGCCGGGGACTACTCTTTTGGGGGTACAGGTTGCCTATATGTTGTCCACGCTCCTGGAAGCAATTTCAATAAAATCTGTTCCCCGAGGTGAACTTTGGGTGGAACGGACCTTTGGTCAGTGGTCTCTGGTGTGAACAGAACAGCCATGCACTTTCCCCAGGCTCTTTCCAACAGCACCCTCTCCTCATTTTTCACTTTGTCCCTTTTCGCAAAAACAAACAAACAAACAAACAAACAAAAAACAATTCCTCTGAAGACAGGAAAAGAAAGGGCAAAAAAGGGGGGGAACATGAAAGGTGAGGAGAAGAGAGAGGAGAGGAAGATAGATGAAGGGAACGAGGAGGGGGCAGGGAAGGGAGGAGAGAGGAGAGTGGGTGGTACAGGTTTCTAATCTCAGTATTCGGGAGAACCGGGCAAGAGGATTTCGAAAGCCAGGCCAGCAAAGGCTACATACAAAGACCCTGTCTCAGACAAGTGTTCCCATTGCCGTGTGCTTCCCTCTACCTACAGCCTCACTTCTTTCCTTTCCTTTCCAAGGAAACTTCTCAAAAAGCTGTCTGCACTCTCCACTTCTCACCTCCTGGTAATCCATCCACCACTTTATTCTGCCTTCACTCTTACCCTTCCACTAAAGCCATTTGTGTCCAAATCTCCAATAACTGCCAGACGGCCCTTCTAAGAGCAGCTACTGCCAGAAGTACACCCTTGTAGTGGCCTGGGCAGGGCTTCTGAAGGAAGACTGTCTGGGTGTGACTTCTCACCCTACTCTGGACCAACTGGGTAACTACGAAAGCTACTTAAGATCTCTGAGACTCCACGTCCTAATCTGCAAAGTGGGCCTGATAACAGCACTGGCCTAGGGATTAAAGGGGTTAACCTAAGTTAAGTCCTTTAGCCTCCCACCCCCACTTCCCCCCTAACCCCCACCCCCACTCCCATCCGGAACAGACACTCTAGATGAGCTATCTCCATCCACAGCTCTCACCTGACTTCCCAGCAGACCTCCCCAAAGTTGTCCAGTTCTTCCCCACTCCTGTGACTTTCCCCCAACCTCCACAGCCACTTGACTTATTCCTCTGCAGTGTCTGCGGTATCCCCTTAGACACCTTGCTGGGTTCTCTCCCTCAGTGAGCTCAGACAGGCTCAGGATCATCAATGTCACTGAGAATCTTGCATTCCCAAATGTCCACTGTCTTTCCAAGCCCCTTTGATCGACAGGCTCATTTAACCAACATTTACTTTGATATCTCGATTTCAACGTTTCAAGAAGAGTCCAAAGTGGGCATGTCCAAAGAAATATGTGCCATTTCACCCTGAAGCCTGATTTCCCCCAGGGCTCCCTATCTTAGAAAACGGCACAACTTGTTAGGTGCTGGAACCAAGGCTCCAGGAGCTATTCTAGACTCTCTGTCCTCTCATTCCCACCTTCAGATGAACAGCGGTCTGATTGCTCTTCCTCCAGAGATGCCATCCATCCATCTCTCCTCAGCCTGGGCTGCCGCCACCATCTTATCTCTAGGGAACAACTGTGTGGGCCTCCTTACTTCTGTCTCTACTTCCTACCCTGCTACTGTCTGCTCCCCTAGCGATCACCAGAGTGGGTTTCAAAACACCTATCAGACTCTCCTTCTCTGTAACTTCCAACCTTGTGGTTTCTGCCTGGGCTTTGAATTAAAGACAAGCCTCTTTCCAAGATGCTCCCTTCTGACCATATGGGTCCCATGAGTCCCTTATCCTGCCTACTTTACCTGCGGTGGCATCTGTTTTGGTCCTTAGCACAAGCTCTTCGAAGTGGCTAGTCTCTCTGCTGGAAAGGTGCTTCTGGTCACCCTATCTTTTCGGTGACACTTTGTTAAATCGCATCTCCCTAACCAGGTTTCCCCTCTACATCATAAGTAAATAGGTTTCTCCTGTTCTTCTCTGCAGTAGGATCTTTTTAGCCCTTCGTGGTCACCTCATGCATGTATTTGTTTCTTCTCTATTGTACTTGGTAGGATGGATGTGTACTTAGGACAGACATGGTGAATGTCTAGTTTCCTGTGGCTGCCCCAGAGTATAGGACAACGACCATTACAAAGAACTCAATTGCCATTTGTTGAACGAACCAAAGGAAACAGGGCTGGAAAGAAGTGGACAGGGTGGAAAGAAAATCATAAAGAAAAAACAACTAGAAGTCATGCAGTGAGCATTATTGCCCTGCAAAGAGAAAAAGATAGACACACAGGCCCTAGACAGAGCAAAGATGGCCCTTGTATGGCAAAAGGGGAGAGGAACGGAGCCCCAGGAGGCAGTGAGAAAGGCACGAGAATGTTCCATGGACCCAGAGCCAAGGCAGGCCGGAGAAGGGCAAGCAGAAAGGGACAGTTGGCAGGGACGGACGTGAGCATGGCCACTCCATCTGGTGACAAAGGGAGTCACTGATGACTTGTGAAAGAACACTTTCCAGCAAGAGGTGGGGGGAGGGCTTACTGCAGTAGACTGAGGCATGAGTAGGAGGCCTAGAGCAGAAACAGAGAAAGACAGCCCTTCCAAAGAGCAGCTGAGACAGGAAGGGAAGAGACAGGGCCCAGCTTGAGGGGGAGGCAGGGTCAAAGGAGGGTCTCTTTGAAGGATAGGGGAGAGCTGAAAATCCTTATAAGCTGGGGAGGAAATAGTACTCAAAGAAGGGGAGGAGATGAAAATACAAAAGGAAGGGCGTAATTGATGGCATTAGAGGGTAAGTATGGACGGGAGGATAGACAGGCCTTCTTAGGAGGCAAACGGGAGATGGGGAGGAGAAAGAGGGGGAGGGAGGGAGGGAGGGAGGGAGGGAGGGAGGGAGGGAGGGAGGGAGGAGGGAGGGAGGGAGGACATGCACAGAGATACTGAGGTGAGGTGCACAGCCCGAATCTTTAGTGAAGCTGGGAGCCAAGCACGAAGACTATGCATGTGAGGGTAAAATGTAAGAAGAGTAGAAAGACAGACTGATGCTTCCTTGAGATGAGTGGAAGGTCACGGACTGAGGCTGGCATCCATGCTAAAAGCTAGCTGGTCAGGACTGGGGATGGGGCCAGCAGAAGGTGCAAAAATCTTGAGCACTGAGTAAAGTCAGTGAATGTCCTGGAGGATAGTAAGGGCTGGCTAGTAAGGTTTTCTGTAGAAGAAGAGGCACTGTACATGCTCACAGGAGCACAGTGGACAAAGCCAAGAATCCCCTGGGAGTTGCTAAGGGAGTCTGCAGGTTTCCACTCTGATATTGGGCCCCAAGGAGTGTGAATCTGTGGAAAGGGACACCCTCCTGTCACAGGGAAGTGAGAACAGGCCTGGCTGTGTTCTGTAAGGGGCTTTGCCTCTCAAGAACCTCAAGAAATTTTTGGAGAACACCTCACTGACTGGAGGCACTGAGTCATGGAGCACCTGTGCGTGGCACAGGCCTGCCACCTGGGAACATGCCACGACTTCTGGCACGCTAATGAAGGCCAGCAGACACGTGGGCTTGTCCAACTGTATGGCAGCTCCTCTTTCCACCTGTCAGAATAGGAAGCTGGCACCAACTACTCACACCAGGCTGGGACCATGTAGGCTCCCAGGGGAGAACCCAGTAGAGGCAGGGGCAGGAGACCTGACTGCTGGGATTCCATTCCCACACCCTCAGGCCTTCAGGACCCGTGACTCCAAATCCATGTCTGTTTGACTGCTGGCTAGCTAGATGTTGGGTGAGAACACAAGAGGACCAGCCTAAACTGGATGGAGGTGATTGTCCATGGGATTGGAGAGTGAGTGAGAGAAGCAGCAACCTGTAGCCAGGTGAAGCCCTCAGGGAGTGAAGGGATGTGAGTTCATCTGCGGAGCTGAGAGCTGGTGGAACGAAACACAACCCAGCTGACCAGGGCCACTGAGGCCAGCAGGCTCCCCATCCTACTTCCACTATGTCAACAATTGAATGCAGTTTGTGAGTGAGGATGCTGGGGCCCCTCTGTCCTGACTGGCATTCCCAGCTATGCACTTAGTAGTGGGGAGTCATTGAGTAGATAAGTTCATACACCTCAGTGTTGTCCTTTGTAAAATGGCGTCGTGGATGGACTGAATGACTCAACCGTCATTGGTAAAACCAGTAGAATGGCATAGGGCATATATAGTAAGTACCCATTGCTTCTGGAGTGCTAGCCTAGGCAGCAAGCATTAAGTTGAATGAACTCTGACAGGAATGGGGATAACTTCTCCAGTGTTCCTGACCTCTCTGAGCCTCCAATCCCTCACTTTTACAGTAGCTGGTGATTAACTAAGCACACAGGTAGGTGGCCTTGGGTTAAATGATGGACTGTCTATGGATATGTCTGGTTATCTTACTACATTCTAGCTGCTCAATAAATAACAGCCTGCCACCAATCCTGCCAAGTACGTGGCTCTATTTTCTAGAGATGGCTGAAGATACCCAATTAAAACATCAGGCAGCCCAACATCACTTGGTCCCTTCAGTGAGCTTGGTGCCCATTTTCGAGGAAGTGGGTTGTAGCTGGAAAATTTTCTGGGAGAACTTCCTGCTTGGCACAGCTTGTAGCAGCCACATTTTTCAAACACTCTAGTCCATTAAGATCTGCTGGTTGGCATCTTAAAATACAGCCTCCTGGACCACACTCACTCCTGGAGTTTCAGATTCAGTGAGGGACCACATTTTAGATGCACCGCCTCAGAGCAGCAACTAGCTTTAATGTGTATCCCAAACTTCTGGTAGGCTGGTGATGTAGCTCAGAGGTAGCATGCTTGCCTAGAGTACACAGAGGCCTGGGTTGATTCCCCAGTATTGCAAAGAGGTACCCAACACCCAGGGAAGTTGTTGAGCAGTGGATTCGGAGGAAGCAGGGCTGAAGTGAGACCTGGAGTTCTGCAGACAGGGCAATGCCACTAGCCTAACCATCCCATGCATACCAAGGCTCATAGGGATGGCAGACACACAGTTCATGACCAGTTCTTCCTAAGCTAGTGGGCAAGCAGTCCTGCAGTGTGGAGCACAGGATTCAGGAGGCACAAGTCAGACAAAAAAGCAATATCATAGGGGAGATAAGACACGGCACTCGGCAGCAAAGGGAAAACCATGAAAAATAAGGGTAGCTCCATGTAAGGCACCAGCATAGCAGTGGTGTATGTGTGTGCATGGGAATAGGCAGCATGGAGGGAGAGAAAGAGAGAGGACATTTTGAAAGACATGTTTTTCAAGTGTCAAAGTAGCATCTTGGAGAAACATCAAAGCTTTGTTGGACTTCTCTACACACATCTTATGAATTAGC
Source organism: Onychomys torridus (assembly GCF_903995425.1). Classification (NCBI taxonomy): domain Eukaryota; kingdom Metazoa; phylum Chordata; class Mammalia; order Rodentia; family Cricetidae; genus Onychomys; species Onychomys torridus. The sequence goes on along the minus strand of NC_050466.1, from coordinate 87,994,783 downwards.
ATTGTTTTTAATTTTAGTTAGACAAGGTCAATGGTGTGAGAAGTGAATGGACTATATAGTCTAGAGGTGAGGGATTCTAAAGATGTTAAAAGCAAGCACTGGGAATGACTTAAACCTCTGTCCCTGAGATCTGGGGCTTGAGGTTGTGGCCAATAGTTAGTTCTCATCCCACCCCAGCCCCAGAATCTCCAGAGGAGATTCCATGTTCTCAGGTGGAATGTAAGTCATTATCTGTGGGGTCCAAGGTTCTTAGGATGTAAGCTGTCATGTAGGACTTCAGAGGGTCCAAAAGTCCAGGCACAGTCGTGTGCATCTATAATCTGAGCACTCAGGAGGCTAGAGTAGGAAGATAATGAGTTCAGGGATAGCCTGGGGTAAAGACTTAGCTGTATGGCTCAGAACATGCAACTTTCCATTCTAAGCCTTGGTTTCCCTATCTATAAAAGGAAGATAACTGTCCGCACCTTATGGATTTGTTGTAATAACTAACCTGGTTAATATAAAGCTAGTGTTTATAATAATGTCCAGACCATTGCAGAGCTTCAAAATAATAGTTACAATTCTCTACTCAGAGTTTTGAGAATGGGGCATTTAAATAGAGAAAAAGAGATGAGTCGGGGCTTGGGAAATATCTGTCCAAGGAGGCAAAGGGGCACAGGTGAATTGTGTAAAATGTGTCTGAGACACATTTGAGCAAAGCTAAGAGTTCTTAGTACCAGCTGCTGCTACCCAGTCCTTTTAGACCACGTGGGAGCCAATGAGTCATCAAGACACAAACCAGAAGGCATTTTGAATGACCAACACACCCAGTGATAAAATGGCATGCCTTGGTGACACGGGGGCTATGACATCATTCCTTGTGAAAACAAATAACAATGAGGAACTTGGGGGTGGATGTCCCCTCTCTAGATCACAATGGGCATCAGGACCCTGCTAGACAGGGAACAGCTGTTGCATCCTTGGTATCCTTCAGTGACCATGATTCTGACAGAGGACAGAAGGCAAAGAGGCCACTGTCTTCTCCAAAACTAATCCTGGCCCACAGAAAGAAGATGGTTGGGAGAAGGCAGCAGTGGGCATCCTAAAAAGAAGCAAGCTGGCTCTTCCTGACCAGGATAGAGGGTTAGGCCTGATCGTGCAACCTGGCACATTCCCAAGCTCTAGAAACCTAGAGCCAAGGGAAGCCAGGGTGAAGACTGGCGAACAGGGTCACTTAAGGAGAGGTGACTCTAAGATTCTTAGAATGGAGGGAGGGCTCCCATGTAGCCTGAGAGGGGTGAGCAGAAATGGAATTGGCTATATATTAAAGGGCATAGAGGAAGAGATGCGGGAACGTGTGCAAACAGCAACTGGCATGTTTTCATTTCCTTATAACACTGAGATGCTAGGATAGACTGGAAATGCCCAAGGCCTCCCACTCACAAAAGGCACAGTATACATCCAGATACACCTGGGAGTCCTGCATCTGTGGAACATTGTCCACTGACCAGCTATAATGGCTGCAAGCTGGCTTCACAGGATGAGAAGAGGTGGCCCCTTGTCCCTGCCTCCTCTACACATAGCCTGGCCCATCTAGGCCAGTGGACCCTGTGTAGCATAACTTTCAACTAGCTCCCTCAAGCCCTGAAAGGTTTAGCCTCTTTGGAGGCTAAGGCAGAAAGATTGTGAGTTCCAGGCCAGCTAGGCTATATAAAAAGACCCCATCTCAAGCGAACAAACAAAATTATTCTCCCAAACACCCAGAATTCAGTCGAGTGACAAGTCATTTGTCCCCTCAGCTTCAGTGCGCACATCCACCAGGCTGCCTATTATCTTCCTTTTACAGATGAAGAAACCAAGGTTTAACACAGGAAGTCGGCTCAGTGTGAAGTTGGCCAAGATCACACTGCACCATCATCAGCACAGTGGCCAAAGGCAGCGTGGCCTTTCTGAAGTGCTGGGGATGACCCTCACATGCCTCTTCAATTTTGTCCGTCCTGGCCTCTGCTAGGGGTGGGAATCATCCACCCTGCCAAACGCCTTCATGTCCCAGAGAGGGCCAGGGACTCACCCAAGGGCATACAAGGAAAGACAAAGCACAAAACCATGTCTTTGGTCTCCTAGCTCTGGCCTGGAGCCACTTTTCCAGATCGCCACAAACTTTTACAGACCTTCCTCCAAGTATGCACACAGTGCCTATTAAATTAGTCTTCTTGGCCTGGCCAAAGTCCTCTTCCCCTTCCCCCACCACCCTCCATCCTGTGGCTGACCTCCCTCCCTCTTGCTTGGTGCCTAATCCGCACCCTCCCCTCCCCCAGCCTGTTCTCCATAGGAGTGGGCCTCTCCCAGCCTCCCCATCTCCTGCTTTCCACCCCCTTGCCCCCAGCCCCATAGAGTGTCATAAATTCTAACGAAACCCCATCAGGGGAAGAAAAGGAGCAAAAAGTGCCTAATTGGCAGGGGCCTGGAAGCCCTTGGTCCCCATGGTGGGATTGATAAGGTTCCTGGGAAGCGGTAGGGGTTTGAGGAGAGGAGGGAGACTGGGGGCCTGCCTGCCAAATGTAGCCAATTAATGTCAGTGCTGCCTTTCATGCCAGCCAATTAAGTCCCACATACTTGTCACCAGCCCTGGGAAGGGGGGTGGGGAGGGCGGGGCAGGGGGTTTCAAGGGAACAACTAATTTCCCTGCAGCCTCCAATAATGCTGCCTTCAAATGGGAAGAAGGTCTGGGGGAGCTGGAAGGTGGGTGGGACCTCCAGGGGCAGGCGGGAGGGATGAGTTTCAGACCTGTGATCCTCTGTAGGGACTGGGAGAAATGGAAGATTGGGTAGATTCAGAAGCTTGGAGTTGATGGGATAGAAAGCTTTCTTACATTCTGCCCTGCACTGGCCAAACCAGGCACTGGCCAGAGCTAGGTCATTTACCCTTCACAGCAACTCCTGGGCACTTCAGACATGATAAAGAACCTGCACAAGATCATTTGGCTCAAAATGGCCAGGAAGGCTCTATCACGAAGACCAAGGTCCTGTGATACCTTGACATCTGGCTTCAGTATCCAGGAGCCTTTTTCTCATCCCTCCTCATAGCCACCCCCCCAACAGAGTGTCCTAACAGCAGAGCACAGAGCTGCTTCCTGAATGGAGTAGATGGAAGGGTTAGGATAAGTGAGACAGTGTTTCTAGAAGGACGGTCATCAGGAAGCCAGGGATGTTCTCCAAGCTCCCGAAGGTTACAGTTGCTAGCTAGAAGGGACATTTCCAGACAGCCATGCTTACTGTGAGAACCCCCACAGTTCTTCCCTTGAAGTCCAGAAGCTTGGGGGGGGGTGTCAAATTGCTGGCCAGGGGAAGACTTGTAAGAGTTCCTGAAAGGGTGGACTGAGAAGAGGTAGCAGGAGTCGGCTGGAAGAGCACCCCCAAGGCAGGAAAGAGACCCCTGGTGGGAAGGGGGCAAGGTGGTAATAGCAAGAACTGAATGGGACAGATCTGCCATTCCGATACTTACTGAACCACCACCTCTGCACCAAGTGGTGTTTGGTGGGGCCAGACCTCTCTGCAAGCCTCAGGTGCCTCATCTGTCAAGTGGGAATGAGCAGAGGACTCACCTGGTCAGACTCTTGAGAGGATTGGGAGGCTCAAGGGAGAGGAAAGATAGGGATTAGAACCTATGAGTGCTTGGTCAGGGTGGAGGGGCTTCTGAGCAAGGGTCGGGGCAGGGGCAGATGTGCCCAGGAACTGGATCCACAATGGAACCAGCTGCCCCTCTGCCCTGGGTGTAGGCAGAGGCATCACAATGTGTACATTGTCATGCAGATGCTCTACCCGCTCCCCCCCACCCCCAGTGGGCCCACTAATGACCCTGAGAGTTGGTTGGAGGCTGGGGCAGGCTAATTACATGGCCCGCCAAGACCCAATAATTACACAGCAACTCGTACAGAGAGGGTGGCTAATTGTGTGACAAGCTGTAAGGGGAGGGCTAGGGCGCCCCTCGAGCTAATGAGCTTCCCCCAGAGTCCATGGGGCAGGGCCAGGGCCAAGAGGGGATGTGGCAGGCATGGCCTTCCCATTCCCAGCCCCCCATGGCGCCCAACTTCTGGGAGGGTGGCAGGGCGCTCAGGAGCAGTGATTAAGAGCCAAGGCTCGCCTCAGACCTGTCTCCTCTTGCCAAGTCTTGCTCAAAGCCGCACCTGATCGGGTACCATGGGCCTGGCCCTCTCAGGAACACCCCCCCCCACACACACACACATACGCCTCCCTCACCTCAGGGTAGCCTCAGCTATCCCAGGCTTGCCTCCTGGTCCTGGCCCTGGCTGGCTAGAACACTTTCTGTCCATGGCAAGGAGAAGATGGATCTGAGATACCATTGAAACTGAGGTGCCATTGAAACCTTGATAATCCTGTAGCCCATCTCCTACTTCTTGTAGGGACAAGAAGTCAAGGTGCTGGTGAGGGCCAGAGGTGTGGGTTAGCCTTACCCTGTCATCTGTGCAGGCTTCCAAGACTGCACTCAAAATGTCCCAGGTGCTCTGCAGGTCTTGAGGGGAGAGGAGTAGCCAGACCTGGCTTCTTTTCAGCCCTTCCACTTTCAATGTATGTGACTTCTAACAAGTCACTTTGCTTCTGTGAGCCTTTTTTCCCACTTGTCAACTGACATGCTTAAGAGGATGAAATGAGCTAATGGCAATGAAGTCTGGGCCTGAGTGCCTGGTGCAGCGTGACACCCACCCACATTCCCTCAACTAGGCATCAAAGTATCCCATGACCACACCACCCCCCACTCATCTCCACCTCCATTTCAGGCTCAGTCCTCATCCTCGTTCATTAGGAGCCGCCACCCCACCTGCCTGTGCCCACACCAGCCATCACTGACACCACCACCCCCCCTGCCTCTTTTTTCCTGAGGCTAGAGCCAAGCTGAATGGAAGAGCAGAAACCTCACGGTCCCAGCCCTCTTCCCTCAGACACAGCACCCTTCAGAGGCAAGGCTTCAAGGCCAAGCAAGGCCTGCACCCTCTTCCCTCAGAGGCCCATTTCTAGCCCTCTTTAGCTCACCTCTCAACTTTTGACATTTTTGACACCCCACCACCACCACCACCACCACCACCGAAAACAACAAGCAGGAGGTAAAGGCATTGAAGCGGCTGCTGACAGGTTGGACCAACTTAACAAATTGGCTCTTAAAGAAACTACTGGGCGTGAGAGAAGGGGAGACCAGAGGCCAGCCTGCTCCCTGAGCAGTACCTCCCTGCAGGGCCTGGTGCATCGGGGTCTCCCTTTGCTATCTGCCTACCCAGTGGTCTTGGGCTCCCAGCAGCCTAGGTTTGCCTGTTGGGAGGCCTCCAGGAAGTATATCTTCAGGCCTCACTAGCCCAGCCCTGGAAGAGGCACTATGGCCTCAGAACCACAGGTTTCTATGGATCCAAGAGGTCCTCAGCTTCCCTGAAGTCCCAGCTGACAGCCCTGTTCTGCCTGGAATTGCTCCATGCAGGAAGGGTGGTGACAAGGCTGGGTACTGCCCCCAAGGTAGCTTTTTGGCCTGGTAGCTCAACAAGGAGGTCTCAGCATACTTGGTACCTGGCTCTTCGGTCTTATGTGTTTAAGGAATGTAGGGAGGATTCCCTGTGTGGACACAGCGATGACCATTTGCTGAGGTCATCATTCTGCGGTCAGCCTCAATATTTGTCTTCACGGAAGATACTCATGCCCCATATGTCTGTCCCCGGGGCTCACAGAAGAGAAAACGCTTCCCTGATTTTGAAGTGTCACACAGGGTGTGTGCTGGGATGGCTGCTCATTGCTGTTGCTAATTACTTTTTCCTTCTGAATTCCGTACCTCTGGCCTCAGCAGAAAGAAACATTTGACTAAACCCACCCAGGAATAAGGTATTGTCACATATCATTTGTGGTGTGGGGGCTATACCCAGGGTCTTGCACAAGTTAGACGAATGCCCTACCACAGAGATATACACCCAGCTCAACAGACCTGGTCTATATCTTTCATATCGGCACTTCAAAAATGTTACTCCTGTCCCTTTTGTGAATGGAAAAAGCTAAGGCTTTAAGAGCTTGGTTGACTTGCCTATGGTCACACAGTTAAGGAAGACAAGATGTTTTACTCTGAATCTCATTTGGATGGCTACTCTATACTCTATACCTTCCTAGGCATCCCATATCCTAGAACTCACTAGCCTGGCCTGGCCTGGAGAGGCAGGGAGTGTCCACAGTGAAGAATCGGGGGCCAGGCTTCAGACTGAGTCCCGACTCTAGGTTGTAGGCTCCAGAGAACACTGGAACTGAGTTGCTGTTGAAGACCTGAAACCTTATTAAAATAAGCCAGTGGGGCTGCTGCCCCAGGCATGTGCTGTTGGGCCACTGGGTTCCTCAATTAACCCCCAGACTAATCTGTTCCTCGCCTCTGTGCCCTTCTCCCAGCCCCAAGAAGTACCCTAGGCCTGAGAAGGATGATAGCATCCCCTGGGTCTCCTGGTGCTGCAGCAAGGCTCCAGATTGCTCTCTGGGGTGCTACCCTTGCCACCCTTCAGAGAAAGGGACCCAGTTTGCTCTGGCTCTTACCTTGGCTCTATCTTCCCTCGAGTCCTTAGACCCTCTACTCCTTAAAGGTCTGCATTCGGTCAATAATTTCTTGAGAACTTTAGTACGTACTAGGCTCTCATCTGAAGTCTAGTGATTCCCAAGCCAGACAAGGCCCAAGGGGGTTCTCAGTGCAGGGAGGAGAGGGGATAGATACATAAGTGCCGTGGGTGCTCAGTCCCACAAGATAGCACTTCGGGAGGTCAGAGAATAAGATCATTACCAGCATGGGCAGATGCTTGGTCCCAGTGGAGGGATAATGAGAAGGCTGGGAAGCATAGGACAGATTCTGCTTTGATATGCCCGTGATCACACGAGGAACACGTGAACATCAGGATGTACATGTGCTTATGGATGCGATCACACAAAACTCCCATGTGACAGCCACTTCTGATGGGCACTGGGATTAGTAACATGTGACCCAGGGTGTCTGTGTCTGTGTCTTGGACAGTGGGTTCAAAACTATCTTCTACAGAACTTCCTGAGTTCTCTGGAACCTCTAAAAGACCCATACCTCCATGCCCTCTCTATTGCTGCAGACATTGGGGTTGAAGACAGTTTTTTTCTCTAGCTGGAATGGTCCTGTCTGCATTTGGTCCCTTCAGCCACACTGCCAGCACCTCAAGGGGTACGGTTGCTATTTCTCTTGTAAGGTACTTTTCACAAAGTACCAAGGACCACGCCTAGACACAGCTTCCAACAAAACATTCCTGGACATAGTTCTCAGTCAAACAGATGACTAGATTCCTGATCTGTGTGAACTCCTGGAGCTGGACGCGATTCCTTCACTGACAGGGCCCTTCACTCTGCCCCAGTGAACCCTTGCCGGAGCCAGACAAGTGTGGTAGGCTAGTGACGTTGGTTTTACTAGACACCTCTTTCTCCACACTCTGCCTAAGTCTTCAGCCTGTCTTGGATTGCTGCATGGCCATCTCCCTGATCTCTCTTCCTTTCTGGCTTCACCAAAGCCTATTCTTCACATAACAGTAAGGAGCATCTTAAAGTCACATCCTATCTTTCCATCCTCTGTCACTCCCAACAATTGTCCCTCTGGCCACCCTTCTTGCCACCTCTCCTGGGCCCACTGCCCTACAGCCGGTGCGTGGCTGCTTGCTGATCTCCAGTACAGAGGACACTCTCTGACCTCACAGGGCCTCCACACTTGCTTCGCCTCCTGCACGCAGGGCTCTTCCTAGCCAGTGACACCAGACTAATATCCTCTTGACCCTCACGTCCTTCATTTCTCCCATAATGCTCTCCAAGAGGCTCGTGGGGAGCACTCTCGTTAAAATTGGAGATTCCTGCCTGCTCTCCTGAGGTGGTCCCTATTCTTCCTCCATCTTCTTTCTCCTTGGAGCAGTCCTCATGTCTGTTTCCCTGCGTGGGGCTGCAGCCTCGAGAGGATCTGTCAGACCTAATCACTGCTATGTCCCAGCTCACTGAAAGAATGCAGCCTAAGACAGAAATCCTAAGAAGTAACATCTTTAGGATACAAGAGTAAGCTTTCCATAAGGTTTGGGATACAGGTGCTCTGTTCCTAATGCCACCCAACCATGTCTCCTCCCAGGTTACTATTGGGCTCCTCCCAGATACAGATAAAACAGATAGATATAGATAAACAATGCATAATTGTGTACAAGTGTACACTATGTGTGTGTGTATGTACTCACATGTGTGCAGGTACCTACATTGCCCAGACCTTATTTTTTTTTTAGATTTGTCACTGGCCCACGGCTCCAGAGAAGCTGCAAGCTCTGTTCTTCCCTTCCTACATTTCCCTACATTCATCTCCAGTCCCTCCTATGGATCCCTTTCCCTTTCTGGGCACCCAGCCTCTGCCTCTCTGCCCTCACGGTCTTCCCTGGTCTTTTCTTGAGTCTCCCAGCACTTGTAGGCCCTATCACGTTCCCTCAGGCTGCCAGTTCCTGCTTCTCTCCCATCAGCATCCCTAGAGGCAATCTCTCCTTTCCCTAGGCCCTCAGCTGCTGTCACCCTGCACTGAAGGTCTCTACCACACCCTACCCCCATCACGTTGATGATACCCCCATTGCCCTTGGCCCACTCTCCTTGTTGCTGTCATGTCTGTTGCTTTCCCTGTCTCACTTGCTGGCAATTGCTCAGGCTTCAGCTCTCCCAGCATCTGCATTTCTGCCTGGCCTTTACGCCACCTGCAGGCCCAGCATCCCAAGGGCTCTCCACACAGCCACTCACTAATTAGGTCAATTATGAGGTCAATTATCTAGCCCTCTCCAGCATTGCCTGCATTGCTCCACACACACAGTCCTTCAGCACTTCCAGGGGCTCCAGGCAGCAGATGCTGCTGCGGTGCTTGCTGACTGTCCTGCTGAAGCCTCAGCCTGCCTCCCGTCCAAGCAACTGCTTGTTTGATCCAGACAAGTGGGCAGGGGGTAGAAGGTGCTGAGACTTGAGAAGAACGCATGGACCGCGTGGCACAGCCCTGTGTGGCACCAGTGTGAACTTCCCAGGGCTGTGCCACCAGTGGAGTCAATCACCAGAGTTTGGACGTGTTCATGTGTGTGCGTATCTGTATAAGAGAGAAGGAGGACAGACAGGATGGACCTTAGTTTTCTTTGAAGCCGTGAGCTTTAATTACCTTGGAGAGGGAAGGGACTGTGAAAACAATTCATTTTGAAGAATTGGTCCTTTGACACGTGGAAGCTGTCGGGAGATGCTGGCTATGAACTTGAATACAGAACCTCTGGTCCCATGACTTTTCTAGGAGTGAGGCCATCCCTCTTGAGAAAGTCCACCCATTCAGGATGAGCCCATGAAAGCATCCATTTTCCCTCCCTTTTACCAAAGCCTTAGTTTTCACCGTGTGATTGTCTTGCTTGCCTGCCCAGTTGTTTGAAAGCTAGTGTTAAGAAAACCAGAGCTTTAATTCTCCAGGACCTTCTATACTTTCTCCAGGCTCACTGGACCAACTGAGAAATGCCCATGGCCCCTGGTTGGCTGAACCACCAGGGAGTCAAGCAGGTATGAGGAAGGAAGCAGAGGAGAAAGGAACAAAAGGAAACAGGCAAGTGGGAAGATGAAGGCTAGAGAAAGATGCCGAGGAGAACGAAAGGGAAGCACACTGTGCTGGTCGGTAAGCAGGGCTGCAGTAAAGACTTAACAGCTCCAAGTCTGACCTCCTCCACTGTACGCAGTAAGGCTGAGGCTCCAGAAGAGGAAAGGCTTGCCCCAGACATCACCGCAGAGCACTCAGCACCCTGGCTCAGGAGCCACCTTGGCAAGGGAGAGGTCACGGGGAACCAAATGACAACTTCCAGACCATTATGTCATTGTCCATAAAGATACTCATTACAATACTTACGTCAGTAAGTATGTGTGCGTGTTCATGAGCATATGTGCGCACATGAGATGCTATAGTACATGTGTGGAACTGTTACACAAGCTCAAGAGTTGGTCCTCACCGTCCACCTTGTTTGAGGCAGAGTCTCTTGTTCACTGTTGTTCATGTCAGGCTAGCTGGCCCATACATTCCTAGGGATGCTCTTGTCTCTCGCCTCCCATCTTGCTGTAAAAATACAGGGTTACAGATATGGGCTATTATGTCCAGCTTTATGTGGGGTCTGGGGATATAAACCTAGACCTTTATGTTTCTGCAGCAAATGCTTTGCCCTCTGAGCCATCTTCCAACTCATAGCAGGTAAATTTTAACAATAACAGTAGGGAATTGAGTAAGAAATTCTAGTTTCCTCATAGTGTTGAATACTTCGTAACAGAAGAACTATGAATTACATTTCATGTCAGAAAATGATTACAATCTACCTTAAAGGATAGTTTATAAGGGTTTGGAGAGATGGATCGGTGGCTGAGAGCATGTATTGCTCATGCAGAGGACCTGAGTTCAATTTCCAGCATCCACACTAGGCAGCTCACAACTGCTTGTAACTCCAGCTCCAGGGGATGGCCCCAACCTCAGGCACATGCCCATATACAGACATACACATATGTACTTGTAAATAAATAATAGTAGAAATATTTTAAAAAGAATAGTTTATAGATACAAAATTGCAAATTTGTTGGGGGGGAGGGGAACAGGTGGAAATATATCAAAATGTTACTATTAGTTGTCTCTGACCAGATTATGCAAATGACTGGCATCATTTTCTGTATGTCAACATCTTCAATACTCCTATTGAATAAACCATGAATAGCTTTTGTAACAAAAAAGGCAATAAAAAGTTATGTGTAAAAGTTCAAAAAGCATTCCCTATCCCCAGCTTCAACTTTCCCCTGCCTTCCATGTGCTAACCCTCACCATTAGCTGTCCCTCCTCACCAGAAAGCTGAGCCCAGAACCAAAAAATGGGGCCACAGGCTTTTCTTGCCCCTATGATTCCCCCAAATTTAAGTCCATTGTGTCTCTGAATTCCAGGCCTTTCTCTTTTCCTCCAGAGCCATGGCCCAGCCCAGGCTATAGCATAACCTGGGTCCAGGGCCCTGTAGCCTGCCCATGGGCCTCTCCCTCAGCTAACCTTCCTTCACTTTCCTCATAGTACAAGCTGAGTCACTTTCGTGACAAGTTCTATCTAATCGTGTGTCTCTAGCCTGCAAACCAAGTTGGTAGATCCTAAGTACCCCTAGGGAAAGACGGAGGGAGTCTCTTTGTAAACCTCATTTCCCAGGTATGCTGTGGGATGTTCAAGTATGTCAAATGTGTTGCTCTGATTGGTTAAAATAAAACACTGATTGGCCAGTAGCCAGGCAGGAAGGATAGGTGGGACAAGCAGAGAGGAGAAGTCTGGGAAGTGGAAGGCAGAGGCGGAGAGCTGCCAGCCGCCGCCATATAAGTGAGATGCAAGCCACGAGCCATTTGGCAACTTATAGATGAATTAAAATGGGTTAATTTAAGATAAAAGTAGATAACAAGAAGCCTGCCATGGCCATATAGTTTATAAGTAATATAAGCGTCTGAGTGATTATTTTATACGTGGGTTGTAGGACCATGGGTGCTTGGTGGCACCTGGAGAGAAGATCTCCAACTGCACAGGTTCTTCTCCTATAAAGAGGAGGGACACACACACACACACACACACACACACACACACACACACAGCACTTTTGTTACTATTTGGCAGAAGCCCTAGCCATGAAGCTACCCCATTCACCCCAGGTCGTTTCTCCCTATCTGTCTTCCCTGGGAATTGGTTTTGTGTTCTCTAGCAGCCAGAGATTAACTCTTGTGGTTTGGGAGTAGACTATGAGGCTCTAACATGGGCAGCTGGTAAGCTCCCAGAGTGATACAAGTAGCTACTGTGAGGGTCCCCAGCACACTACAGTGTCTGCCTCAGCCCCCACAGTAGACAACACTATCTTCCTCAGTCCACAGACCCTCCCCTCAGCAGCGAACACATATCGTATTCCAGAATGTACCACCCCTTGTACCTCTTTTCATCTGCAGAGGCCTCTGCTTGGACCTGTAATGGAGGCCTGAAAACGAACACCCTCCTCCACTCGCAGGCTAAGGCCCCAGCGTAGTGACTGGAGCTTTCCCTGAGTATGGCTGGGTGACAAGAAGGTGGTGTGCTTGTGAATAGTGAGGACACTGGTGCCACCCTGGCTCTTTAGATGGCCAGGCTCTGGCACTTTCTAGCTGGGTGGCCCAGCTACAGCTGACCTCACCCCTCAGAGCCTTGCATTCCTCAGCTGTAAATAGGAATGATAATAGTACCTACTTCATAAGGCTGATGGAGAGATGAAGTAAGATGATATATGTGGAGTGTTTAGAACAGTGCCTGTCATGAGGGTGAGAGCTCTGGAGGTGTTTGTTGTTATTTTCACAAGTCATAAAAATGTATACCTATACATACACAATTCAAAACCTTTTTGCAAAAGTGATAGATGTGTGTGCATTCCCTTGTGTATATTGGGGATGGGGGTGACCTTATGAATAAGTAATTATTTAAATGGTATGATTTAGAGGAGACTCCCCACACCTCCACCCATAAATGGCATGATTGCCTAAAATTCCACCAATATGGCATATATGATTTGAGTCATGAGGACCATTCCTTTTCTACAATCCCCCTATTAAAATGCACATACCCCTTGGGGGTGTTAAGCCTTATCAGCTAACACCTTAGCTGTCAGCTAACACCTTAGTTATCAGCTAACACCTTAGATATCAGTTAACACCTTAGTTGACAGCTAACACCTTAGTTGACAGCTAACACCTTAGTTGACAGCCAGCTGAGAGCAAGACCCTGCAAGACTGGCTTTTGGAAGAAGAAGGGCAGGAACAGTAGAAATAGAGGGGTTTCCGTGGGGTCAAAAGGAAGGAAGGAAGGAAGGAAGGAAGGAAGGAAGGAAGGAAGGAAGGAAGGAAGGAAGGAGGCTGGAACCCTCGTAAGTTCTCAAGGTTACCAACCAACCATTTCTGCCTTGTGTGGATGAGAATATCATTCCAGCTGGTGTCACCAGGTGTGTGGGTTGGGGGGGGGGTGAGTCAGTAAGAGATCTTGCACCAGATGTTCCCCAGAAGTTGAGGAGAGTTGGCACAGCCAGCAGTGGGTGGTAGTCATGAGCTAAGATCCCTGCCCCCCCCCACTGCACCCCAATGCAGCTCTGGTGAGTATGTATGTTCTGTCTGAACCTCCCTCCATTCAGCCATGGGTGACACCAATGAAACTGGGGGGTGAGAAAGCACAGGTATGTGGTCTTGGGGACTGCCTCTCAGCAAGCCTAGGGCTGGTTTCTGATTGGGCCCTAAGAGGCTACTTCCCTGCCATTGACCTTAGAGGTCAGCACTGGCAGCTCCTGCTCTGAGCCATCCGTGTCTCTGGCATTTCTCATTCTATCCAAAGTCATTCCTGTTTCCTGCCTGGACCATTCCTGTGTGTAATGAAAGCCATAAGCTCATTAAGTTGGGGTGAAGAAGGACTTCCTTTGATTTGTCCTCAATTTACCTCCCTCAAACTTCAAAGAGGCCTCCCACATCCACAGAGAGGGAGCTTTGATGGCCAGAGCTAAGACCCCTGGGTTCACAATGTTCATAATTTAGAACATTTAAACTCAACTTATTCTAACCAGTGTTGAAGACCAAAGAATCTTGGAATTGCTGAGCTGCAAAGACATTCCAGAAAGATCCTTCAAAACCAGAGTATCCCACTACACTCTCCCCAGCCCCTGCCCATCATTCAGATAAGGAGGCTGAGACCCTAAGAGGTTATTAATCCCTTGTATAAGTACACACTGATAGTGTGGATAAAAGGCTTTAACATGGATTCCCATAGGGAATCCTCAGGACAATCCTGCAAGTAAGCCATGATTATTATGCCCAGTCCTGGGTGTAGAAATTGCTTAAGAACTTTTCTAACTCTCAACAAGGATGGACTAGGGTGGATTCCAACCCCAGCCCTCTCTAGATGGACTGAGTGCTTACCTGCATAATCTTTGGAGTCAAATTGTGCTGGAGTTGTCCTAGATACACTCTCCTTAGCTGTGTGCTCTTAGATTGGCAGAAAGCTTATGCCTCAGTTTCCTATCGTAAAAACCAAGGGAGCCAGGTGTGGTGGTGGCACACGCCTGTAATCCCAGCACTCAGGAGGCAGAGGCAGGTGGATCTCTGTGAGTTTGAGACCAGCCTGGTCTACAAAGCTAGTCCAGGACAGGCTCCAAAGCTACAGAGAAACCCTGTCTTGAAAAACCAAAAAAAACCAAAACCAAAACCAAAACAAAAACAAAAAACAAACAACAACAACAACAGCAACAACAACAACAACAAAAAAAAAACAGAACAAAACCAAGGGAAACAACTACGTATTGGTGAAATTATTAAGGCCACTCCACATAGTTCAAAGGGAGGTTTATTTTGTGGGGTAACTTACAAGTGAAGGGATAGGTAGGTTGCAGGGTCTGGGAAAGGTATGGCGCAGTCCAGCGGTGTTCTCTGGAGAACTCTGCTTGGTCTACCTCCAGCATCCAGGGTCTGGGCACCAAAAGTTCCCTCTCATTTGGATCCTGGGTCTTCAACATCCTCCCTCAGCCCCGCCTTGTGGGCGTGACCATTACCGAAGCCTCAATGGGGGTTGGAACTTCCAGGCCAAGGCTGGGATGGCTACCCATACAACTACAGCTACAACTCTTATGGGATGATGTACTGGAATGGTGCTTATCTGTTCAACGCCTAAAGATCCAGTGAGCATCTACTATGTGTCAGGCACTGTTCTAGTGTCTGAGGGTACAGCAATGAACAAAATCAAGACCAGCTCCTGCCATTGTGGAGCCCACAATGTAGTATAGTGGAGAAGCACACACATAATTGGACAAGATGCCTTCAGCTAGTGGTCAGTGCTGGGAAGGAGGTAAAACCTGGGAGTGGAATAGAGTATGACCAAGCAGGAGGTGACTCTTTGGTGTGTGTGTGTGTGTGTGTGTGTGTGTGTGTGTGTGTGTGTGTGTGTGTAAAGTGATAAATCCACAAGAGTCTGTTTAAGAAATATTAGGGAAATTTATTAAGGTAAATTGAGGAAATACACTCACAAATGCAGAACAGAGTAGACAGCTGAAGTCGTCCTCTGATCTCACCAGGAGTCAATGCACCTTGCAGGCAGGAGCAGGAAGAAGGGGCATATAACTCTTTTCCCTCTCCTTATAAGAGGTCATGCACAATGGCAGGAAGCACCGCCTCCTTCAGGCCCTATAGCCCAAGGTCATGGGCAGAGCAAATACCTGTGTGTGTGTGTGTGTGTGTGTGTGTGTGTATGTGTGTGTGTGTGTGTGTTGGTTTTACTTTTTGATACAGGGTCTTGCTATATAGCACAGGCTGGCTTAGAACTTCAGTCCCCTGCCTCAGTCTCCCCAGTGCTGTGATTGATTACAGGCCTGCGCCACCAAACCCAGGAAGCGACTTTGGATTGAGACGATATGTCAGGAGTTAGCTCAGTCAGCAAAGTACTTGCCTGGAAAGCATGAAAACCAGAACCCATGTAAAAATACCAGATGTGGTGGCACAGGCCTGTCATCCCTTCTGTTTGAAGGTGGAGGCAGAAATATCCCTGGGACTTGCTGGACAGAGAATCAGCCCAATTGATCAGTCTCAGGTCTGGTTGAGAGATCGTCTCTGGAAGAAAGAGGATGACACCCAAGGTTGTCCTCTGGTCTCCACACTTGATGCACCTGAACATGCATGTGCAGAAAGAAGAGGCATGAGAGAGAAGTTTGAGCTGTGAACTAAATGAAGACAGAGAGCCTGCCACGTGATGTGTGCAAACAGAGGGTAGAGCAAGTTCAAAGGCCCCAAGGTGAGAACTCAGATACCTTCCACTTCATCTCTCTTGCCCTGGCCATTCAGCTGAGTTCCAGGCAACCTGACACCTCTGCTTAAATATCTAATGGGATCTTGAACTTACCATGGTCAAAATAGAGCTCTCAATTTCCCACCAGGCCTTCCTTCCTGCTGTGTTCCCCATCTTAATGAACGACACCATGTACTCAATTGCTCCAGCCTAGGAAGTATTACCTTTGAACTTTTCCCACTTTCTTTATCCAGCATCCAATCCACCAGACAAGTCCAGCAGTTCCACTTTGGTGCAGTTGTGAATGCACTCACCACTTATGTCTCCTCAGGCACCCTGCTCCAAGCCACCATCCTCACTCATCCAGACTAGCAAAGGGGCTACAGGACAGCCTCTCATCACTGCCTTCTCTGTCACAGCTTGTCCTCATCCTGGAGCTCAAGAGGGCGGCTTCGCCATGGGGAAAGAGATTCTTTCAGATGGAATAATCTAGAATGCATTTGTAGGCTGAGGGCAAGGAGCCAGCAGAGGGAAGATGATTACTGTAATTTTTCATTTGAAAGTATAGATCGGCATGCCTGTAATCCCAGCAAAGACATAAGGATCAGCTTCAGCTACAGAGCAAGTTTAAGTTCAGCTTCAGCCACAGAGCAAGTTCAAGGTCAGCTTCAGCCACAGAGCACGTTCAAGACCCGTTTGGTCTGTGAGCTCTATAACAAACAAGGCAAATCAGATTCCAGTCACAGACATGTTTTTAAAAAACCCAACTACCTCTTGTTTAACTCTGAATAAAACTTCAAGTCCATGGCTTCCAGGACCCAGAGTGGTCTCTCATGTTACCTGCTACTCAGGGTCACTCTTAGCATGCCCATCCCGATTACTCAGCATCAATCCCACCCACCTCCTCCTTGCTGTGTTCTCCAACACAACATAGTTCTTGGCACATAGTGAGTACTCTGAAGATGGTAGGTGATGAGTAACAGCCAAGGAGAATGGACGGATGTCAGACCGGGAGGAGGGACTTTAGGAACTCTGACCAGGTGGTTGGCTGAAGCTGCCACTTCTGGCTATCTATTGTCTCTCTGTCTGTCCATCTATCATTGGTCTACCTATCTACTTTGTTTCTTGAGACGGTCCCTCAATGTATCCCAGGTTGCCTCAGCAACCCTGCTCCCTCAGGCCTGGGCTTGCCAGAGGGAGCCACCATTCTTGCCCTCTGGCCTCTTATCTTAGCCCTTATCTCTTCCCATGGAAAGAAGGCACAAAATGTCCCCTCTTGGCCCAGCACACATGCCTATTCTTCCTGTAGTCTAAAAGGGAGCCAAAGTCGTGAGAAGGAGAAAGTTCCCCAACAAGCAATCCGGGAAAGGGAACAGGGGGGATTAGAGGGCAGGCGTGAAGATGTCCAGGGAACACTAGCAGAGAAACAGGAGGACCAGGGGACACAGAACTGAAGAAACCTAGAAATGAACCCTGCAAGGACATGATGGCCATGCACACGCGTCCAAACACCAGGTGGTAGTTGTCAAGACCCAGGACTGGAGAGGAGGAGATGACCTTCAGTCCTCCAGACATGGTTGCTTCTCACAGTGACAGCAGGGTGTGGGAGGCAGGCCAGGCAGGAGGCAGGGAGTGCAGACACTGGCTGGGGAGGTTTGGCTGTGAGAGGATAGGCAAGCAGGAGGAGGGAAGGAGCTCAAGAGGGCGGCTTCGCCATGGGGGAAGAGATTCTTTCAGATGGAATAATCTAGAATGCATTTGTAGGCTGAGGGCAAGGAGCCAGCAGAAGGAAGATGATTACTGGGGTGTGGTCTCTGGGGGATGGGGCTAGTTGGACTTGGGAAGAGAAGGCTACTCCATCCTCTGAGGAGGGAGTAAAGAGGGCAGTTGAGTAGAGAAAGCAGGAAAGAGGGACCACCCTGCTCCCACAACTCCCTTCCCTTCCCAGCTGTCTTACTCTGCTCCGACAGACATCCACACACAATGCCACACATGCTTCGTCCCCTGGCTTGGAGTCTCTGGAAGGGTCCCACATTGGGTCCAGGTGGCAGGGAGGAGACGATTAGAGCGCACACCTGCTATGGCCTCCCCATCTGGATTACTCACAGACGTGGCTTATCACAGTAGCAGATTCTGCTTGTGGAAGATCAGGCTCCCGTCTCAGCCTTGCTCACAAGCTCTCTTGTCCCTCTGCAGTCTGCTTGGAGAGGATGCTGCCGAAATGCCCTCGTTGGATGTAGGCCTGGACCTTGGACTTCCCAGCCTCTGAGACTGAAAGAAGTAGATCTCTTGCTTCTTTGCAAACTCTCAAGTATTCTGTTACAAAATCACAAATGGACTGAGCAAGGCCTCATGCTGCCCAAGGCCCATACACACCAAGCCAGGATTTGCACCTATGTGAGCACCCACTATAAATGCCTTCCAAGACCTTCGGAGTGAGACAGTTTCCTTATGCTTTTCTACCATTGCGTAAACTGAGTTTAGAGACATGGCATCAGTTGCCCAAGGCCACCCGGAGCCACTGACCAAGGGAAAATCTCCACAGGGATGATCATCTCTAAGTCTTCCATTGTGTGTCTTGGAGCAGCATTCACCACAGAAGAGTGAGCCCCTTGAGCCTGTCTTGGTTCTGCCTCTCGCCATATAACTGGGAAAATGGAAAGCCTTACATGGACAATGAAAAGAGCTGCCTGAAGTCACAGGTGACGGGAATCATGCCTTCGGACTTCCTGGCCTGTGATGCTGCCGCCTGACTTAGCAAGGCTTAGGGGAAGAGGCTGTGTGAAACTGTGAAAAAGAGCCAAAAACAATGGGTGTGGCAGAACACATGCTTGGAACTCTGTGGAGGCTGAAGTAGAAGGATCATGAGTTCAGGACCAGCCTAGGGTATGCACCATACCCTGTATTGAAAATAAATCAAGGATGGGATAGGCTCTAGGTCAGTGGAAGAACACTTGACGAGCATGCATGAAGCAGGCCCTGGGCTCCATCCTCAGTACTGCCAACGAAGCAGAAGATACAGAGGAGGAGGAGGAGGAGGAGGAGGAGGAGGAGGAGGAGGAGGAGGAGGAGGAAGCAAGAATGCCCTAGACTTGGTGGTCCTGGAGAACAAGGCCATAGCTGCCTGTTGGTGGCACAAAATTGAGGAACAGGAAATGCTTGTCAGAGGGATGGGTGAAAGATTAGCCGAAGTAAACACAGTTTGGAGTCAGAGCAAGATCCCCCACAATGGTCTCAAATTCTGTTCAGGACCTGGTCCAGAGCCAGGACCTCCATCCACATATGAGCAGCCTGTATGCTGGCCCCGGGTTCCTTGTCCGAGAGAGGTGGGAGTTATGTTCTGCTGACACTGACCTCTTCCCAAGCCAGAAGAGCCTCTACAAGCTGCTCAGCCTCCTCCAAAAGGACTACCCCAAGGTAATCTGCCAAGGTCACTGGCCTTCGCTGAGGAAGGAGTCCTACCTGCATTCCCACACACATGCACGAACCCTGCTGCCTGCCCCAGTTATGCGGGGTCTGGAAGCAAATCCTTTCTCTGTTCCCTGAGCCCAAATGGAGCAGCTATGTGGCTGGAGCTGGCCTAGTCAGGGCTGCCAGCCTTTCAGGCCCTGGGGCTTGGTTGGTTCTCTGGTGCCTGTTTTCCTTTCCTCTCTTCCCATTCCCTCTCATACACCTTAGCCTCTCATCTGCCCTTTAGTATGTGTGTGTGGATGGCTTGTGTCTGTTCACAGCATGGAGCAATAGGAACATTCATGCATCTACCCACATCCCTAGTTCTCGTTCTCTCTCTCTCTCTCTCTCTCTCTCTCTCTCTCTCTCTCTCTCTCACACACACACACACACACACACACACACACACAGAGAGAGAGAGAGAGAGAGAGAGAGAGAGAGAGAGAGAGAGAGAGACAAAGACACAAAGAGAGAGAGACAGAGAGCATGCTCACAAATGGCTCTATGGTAGATACCCTTTTCTGCTGAATCTGGGTACACATATTTCCTGCCAGGGCCAGGCTGAGGGATCTCTCTCCTGAATGGACCTGCTTTAGCAGGGGTAGGAGAGATAAGAAAGGGTAGAGTAGATGAACTGTGTCTCCCATGGTTAGCTAGGCCCCTGGGTTCAAAGAACAGGATCCTGGCTTTGGAACTGACTAACTGACTCACTTTGACTCCCTCCTGTACTGTCTCCTCTGCTGGGCTTCTTCAGAAGGCTTAGCGCTTACCCAGTGTCTAGCCAAGGCTTTCTACCCCTGTGCTACATCATGCCAGGGCTCAAGTGACAGGCCTCATCTTACTCTGGTGTGGAGGCAGGCCCCAAAGGCCAGAGGTTACCTAGTACTCTCCTTCCTCTGTGGAAAGAGCCCTTCTCTGAAGAGAAGGTGGGAGGTATTCCCAAGAGAAAGTTGTCCTTTCCCCTGCCTTCCACCAGCAAGGCCAGCAGAGGGGGAGGGGAAGGAAGAGGAGAGGAGACCAGTCCCGTCAGGGTCAGGGAACCCCAAGACTCCCACTGCCTACTCTATTGCTTGTCTCCACCTTGTCTCTCTTCTCTTCCCCCATGCCTGCCCTGTTCCTCTCATGAAAAATGGATGGAGCATTTATTAAACTGTTTTCTCTTCAAAGGGAGGTTTCAATTTTTAATGTCTCACCAGGGCTGGGGAGACACACTGGCCCAGACAGGCTGTATGAAGGGGCAGAAAAGGTCTGCCCTGGACTGGAGGAGGGGACAGCGAAGGGGAGAATGAAAAAGGATAGAGCTAAAAGTGGTGGACACACCAGAGAAGTATTTAGTCTGGGAAGAAGTAGAACCGCTCTGGGGGGCTGGACACAGGCTCCCTTCTCTTGTGCCCTCTTGCCTCATCTGTAAGACCTTCTGAAGTGGGCATCTAGTGATTGACAGCTACTGGTATGAGCCTGGGTACTGGTATCTGGCTCAGCTGGCCATCCCACTGGTGAGAGGCCCCATATCAGAGTAACAAGAAGCAAAGACTCTAGGTCCAGCATGCCCATGCTCAAATTTTGACCTCACTGTTGGCTTTTTGTGGGATACTGGGCACATCATATAACCTCTCTTTTCAGCTTCCTCATCTGTTGAGTGGGTCTAGGTACCCATTTATATGGTTGTTATATGAAGATGTAATGAGAAGTAAGATGTGGTAGCATATACCTGTAAATCTCAGTGCTTAGGAAGCTGGAGCAGGAAAATTTTGAGTTCAAGGTCATACTAGGCTGCATAGTGAGGCTTTGTTTAAAAGAACACATGATAAGACTGTATATATGTCAAAGACACATTTACAGCAGACACTTGGTATGGTGTCCACACTTCAGTATGGTGATGGCAGTGGTGTGCAGCCTGAAAATTAAAAGCTGAGGCTGAAAGTCACAGGGCCACCAAACAGTGGAGCCAGAATTTGGACTCACTCTTTTTGGCTCATGCCTGTGTGTCTACTGCCTCTCAAGTGATGGAGTTCTGCCTTATTGAACACCTCTTGCAGCTGGTCTGTAATTGACATACAGGAAATAGGTGCTGGGCAATTGTTTCTACTGAAGATTCGCTGCTTAGCCCCCAAGTTAGTCTCAATTTATTATCTGTGATTTTACGTGAATCACTTCCCTGTCAATGGAGACTAGAGTCCTCCACCTCTGTCCCTGGGCTTCTTGGCAAAGAGTGACCGTAAGCAGGGAAGGCATGGGAACTCAGCTACTTACTGCTTAAGAGAGTAAGACTGAGGTTTCATGTCAGGATCCACAAACCCTACCCCAGAGTGCCCTTCAACACACAAGGCTGCTGATTTGGTTCTGCATTTGTGTGTGTCTGTGTGTGTGTGTGTGTGTCTCTCTCTCTCTGTGTGTGTGTGTGTGTGTGTGTGTGTGTGTGTGTGTGTGTGTACGTACACATTGGTACCATTGTATTTATGGAGGGGGTTGGATGACAGTTGGCAGGAGTTGGTTCTCTCTTTTCACTTGGGTCAAGGATCGGTGGCAAGCTCCTTTATCATGGACCGTCTTGTTATTGGTTCACCTTATTTGTTAAAGATTTATTTATTTTTATTTCATGTGCATTGGTGTTTTGCCTATATGTATGCCTGTGTGAGGGTGTTGGATCCCCTGGAACTGAGGTTACAGACAGTTGTGAGCTGCCATGTGGGTGCTGGGAAATGAACCTGGGTCCTCTGGAAGAGCATCCAGTGCTCTTAACCTCTGAGCCATCTCTCCAGCCCCTGGTCCACCTTACTTTTGAGACACTAAACCTGAAGCTTTCTGGTTCTAATAGACTAGATGGCCAGGAAGCCCCAAGGATCCTCTTGTCTCCATCATTCCAGTGCAGGGATTGCTGGCATGTAATCCCTCTGGATTTATATTTTTCTTTTGAGTTCTGGGGATTTGAACTTGACTTCTAATGCTTACACAGCAATATTTTACTGGCTGGGCCATCTGCCCAGCTCTTGGTTCTGCATTTTGAGTATATGCTTTCATACTGTCTGCTGTACAGTCATCGTGTCCTTCCTCTGTGTGGCATTTGCCTCACCAACATTTTTAAGCACAGCCTAAGCTCGTCTCTGAAACCACACATCACCTCCGTTCTGCCAGCAAGTAGCATCTCCAGGGGTGGCCCATGACTGTCAGAAAAAGATGCTAAGCAAAAGAGGCTTACATTGAAATAGGGTATATATTGACATCGACAAGCATGTGGGCTAAAGTTGAAGTTGGCATCACTGGCAAAAATGTAAAGGCAACACAGTTGAAGAGCAGATGGCATCGCATTGAAAGGTTTCCCAAACTTCCAGAAGCCAAAGCTAGCAAACGGAAACATTTCTATTTCAATTCACTTGCTTTGGGGGGGGGGCAATTGACTTAGAACCACAGGTAATATTTCAAAGGTCATAACAACATTGCTGAGTAAATATGGAGGGAAGAATGAGTTGGAAATGGATTCCCAAATTATTCTCCCCAAAATAGATTATTTCAAATCTAGCAAGGAGATGAATATGCTCAAAGGCTGCAGAAAGCTTTTTGGTTTTTTTTCTGATAGTGCACCGAGATGACTAACTATAGGGGAAACCACTGACTGGAAATATTAGTTCTCCATCACTTTGTGACTTCCACAAACTTGCCTCTGTCTCTAACCTTTGACAAACCTGTTCCTGATGTCCACCCAAATCTTCAAAGATTTCTCAGTCTTGGGTACCTGGTGGGATGGTGTGGGGGTCAGTGAAGATGCACTGTATCAGGGACTGGACAGACCCCATGATCTCATTGCTCCCCTCTCCAAGCAACAGCTTTCTCTTCTGTGCACTGGGACAGATGACACATTCTGGCTCCTCTCCAGGGCTAATGTGATCACAGGAAAGCAAGGGATGTATAGAAAGTGAGCTCAATAATCAATATGCTGGGCTCTGCCATCTCTGACCAGTCTACTTGGCCTTTGCCCCCACTTTCATGATCTACAAAACATAGTCGTATCTTCCTCAGTCACATTTTGACATCCCAATTGTGGAACACCTGGCATTTAGTAAATGTTCAATATATGTTGGATGTCATTATAGGTGCAAAAGTCCACTTTGGAGAATTGTGAGACATGCCATTATCTTTAATGTCTGCTTGTCATCATTGCTCATGGGCCAGCTAGAACAAGTCAAAGATGGATGTAATATACAATATTGGTAAACTGTCGTACACTGTTTAAGTTTGTTGAAAGCAGACCCTGGAAGCAAATAGGGCTCAATTGTCCCAAAGTCCAGCGTGCTTATTTTCAGTGTCTTCCAAAACTCCCTGTCCTGAGGCAAGTTGGCCCCCTAATTTTGTAACAGGGAGAAAGGGCATCATAGCAGCCTAGGAGTAAAACAAAAAAAAAAATCACCACAGCCTTGAGAACAGTTAGAAGGTAGACCATTACCAAATACAGGTAACTGCTGTTTGCCCCATCATATAAACATGCCTTCAGTGGAAGTAGAGGCCAAAAGCCAATTGATGGAAAGACTCTTAGTCGGGCACAGCAGTATGACGGCTTCTTCCCAGTCACCCTCTGCTGCGTGTTGTAAGCCCTGAATATGATGATGGTCCTTTTACTTGCTCTCCCAATTGAGCTGTACCACTTGTTTGTACTTGGTTTGATGATGATATCTGTCTGTCTGTCTGTCTGTCTACATAGTACTTGCTGCTTGTTTCTTTATTTTTACTTGCTATATGTATAATAAATCCATTCACTAAAAATGGAAAGTAAGGCTATCCCAGGTTTTTAATGGACCCTAGCTATTGGTATTGTTTTGGTAGGTTCTAAAAACTGAAGGAGGTGAGGGCACGCTGATGGAATTTGCTCACTAGGGGTGAGCCCCTGCAGGTATTTTGTTCTGGACTCCTTCCTGGCTGTTTCCTGTCTTCCACGAAGTGAGTAGTCTCTGCACCTACTCCCAACATCCTGAGTGTCTGCCTCTTCATGTACCCAGAATCAATGTACCAAGGACTATGGATGACCTCTTTAAAACTGAAACAAAATGAAATCCTTCCTCTCTTACTAGATCGTTCATTGTCCGACTGATGCACAGTCCTGGTTAAATACAAAAAGGAGAGACAACTCTGTAGTGGGGACATCATGGATACACACCTCTGCCACCTGTACTGTGTTCTGCCCAGATTTAACCTTCCCCTTGGCAAATGTCTGACTATCACCAAAAGTTTGTGTGTTGGAGATGTAATACTCAACTTAACAGTGCTGGGAGATGAACCCTAATAAGAAGGTCATTTGCACTTGCAATGGGTGGGTTTGTGCCGTTATCCCAGGAGTAAGTGTGTCTAGATCAGCTTATTCTAACAGTGAGCTGGCCTCCCCTGCTCTCTCATTCCTGCCCTCCCGTGCCCTTCTGCCTTTGCCACAAGATGACACATCATGCCCTCCCCAGATGCTAGCACCCCGCTTTTATACTTCCCAGACCTTTAGAGTCATGTGCTAATTAATTTCTGTCCATTTCAAATCATCCAGTGTCAAGCTCTTTGCTGTAGCAGCAGCAAACAGACCACGATAACCCTGCAGAGTATGACAGGGTGATCCTTAGGCTGGCCCTCAAGAGCCTGGTCTTGAAGTGTTCACTCTTCTCTGGATGTGTTGGAAAACCTCAGATAAGTACCTGACTGTCTCTGGGCCTTAGTGTCCTCTGGTGGAGCTGGATGAGATCAGTCCTTCTCAAACTTGGGGAGTAATCCACGGACCATAGGACGGAAGTTCCAGGAGAGCTGCCTTCCGAGTAGATAGCTATTGCAATCCAGTACAGATCTGTATGTTCCCACTGAGAAACACTCTCCAACTGAATGCTAGCTATGAAAACGCCTTTCAGTTGCAAACTGTACTTGTCTTTATAAGAACAATTATATCTATGATTGAAACAAAAGCATAAAAAAAACCCTCTCATCCTCAAAGAACCTGTGCCCAGTGGCGGTGGCACAGGCCTGTAACCTTGGCATTCACGAGGCTGAGGCAGGGGAACCATAGGTTCAAGCTCAGTGTGGGCTACAATCTAGGCTCTCTGGAAATCCTTATCTCAAAAACCAAACCAAACAAACAAAAAGGAGGGGGAAGAGGGTGGGAGAGACTGGGGGCAGGGAAGGAATGGAAAGAACTTGTGGCTCCTGGTGATACAGCAGTAGACCCCCCAAGATGCCATAAACCGTAGAGAATCAGTGGGCCAAGTGCTTGCCAATATGCTTTGGACATAAGCCCACTCTCACAATCTGTTAGATATGTGTATATTTATATCTGGGGGGCCTAGCGATTCCTTCTCTTTGTGTCCCATTTTGTCACTCCCAGCCCCTATGGTGAGCTAGACAAGACAGTGCCCCAATTTCTCTACCAGGCATCCTAGAGTAAGCCTGAGCTGGGATTGAAGACAGGCCTGAGTCAGCCTAAAGCCCCACCTCTCACCTCCCAGTGGTGCCAGGGTCTTGTGTCCTAGACCGGTCCCAGTAGAGTTTCCTTATGCGGCAAAGAAGAAAGCAGGGCCTCCGAGACTAAACCTGCCGCTGCCCCTCTAGGTATGTGCTCTAGAAAGTGGCCACTGGGCTCCAATGCCCCCCCCACTTCCTGTGTCACCTGTCTCCTTCCATGCCAGGTGAGCTCACCTGGGGAAGACAGAACTTGTTCTGCAGGTGCTGCTGACAGGAAGGAGAGAATGCTGGAGAAGGATGGGGCAGGGCAGGTGAAGCTGCCCATCCTCCTCCTTTCTCTTTCCAGAGAAGCCCTGGCTCAGCTTGGGGGAAAGGGTGAAGGGAGGCTCTAAGAGAGGCTGTGTGTGCCAGAGAAGACCACCATGCTTACTCATTTAGAAGTAGACAGGATCCCTGTTGCTGAGAACCTTGGAGAAGGTTACACAGAGAGAGTTCCTTTGGAAACCAAAACACACTGTGCCCTGAGCGTAAGTGTGAATTCTCATGGAAGCACCAACTCCCAGCCCT
Organism: Onychomys torridus; assembly: GCF_903995425.1. Lineage (NCBI taxonomy): Eukaryota > Metazoa > Chordata > Mammalia > Rodentia > Cricetidae > Onychomys > Onychomys torridus. The sequence goes on along the minus strand of NC_050466.1, from coordinate 87,968,509 downwards.
GTGTGGGGCGTCACTGCTGTGCCTATCTCATATTCACAGTTGAGCTGGCTTCAGAAGCCTTCAAGGGCTTGCTAAAACACAGGCTACTGGGCCCCACCCACACCTCTGACTCAGCAGTACCAGACAGGGACCCAAGAGTATGCGTTTTCAACACATTCTTAGCACCTGATGCTGCCAGCCTGGGCCACACAGTTGGGAACCACTAATAGCTCCTGCTTCATGTATTTGTTCATGTCCCAAGCTCAGGAGCTTTAGCTACTCTTAAACATGGGTCAACCAAATCCCCACACAGGCATGCCAGGTAGGTCTCAAGGAGAATTTGCCTTGGCCCCAGGCAGTTCCACGGCAGAACCTGAAACAGGATCTGAAAGTAAGTCAGGAATCCTGTTGAGTCAACCTTCAGCCATGCTCGCGCACACTCAACCACAGCACGTTCTTGCCCACACGCCCATCTCACACCTGCATGACCTAGTGACTAAATACAAAGACACTGGAGCTATACTACTGATATTGGTCAGCTGCCCAACTTTCTGAAGTGTGTGTGGCCTTGGACAGGTCTCCTAACCCCTCTGACCTTTGGTTTCCTCATCAAGGAAATTAGGGGCAATAATGATACCTCACAGCGTTGCTGAAAGACTTGGTGAGATAACAAAGAGAAAGCCCTTGAAACGCAGAGGTCAATGGGGATTGTAGTTCTGAGCAGTGGGCTGCAAACTCCCATCAAAGACTCACTTAGAGAGCAAGAGACCTAGACTCTAATGGCAGGTATGCTTCTGACTCCCTCACTGTGAACCTGCAAGCTGGTCCTTAGGTTGCCCAGGCCTCTCCGTCCCTATCTGTCCTATAGGGAATGAGCTGCAACATTTATCTGAACTTCCTTCAAGCATTGCCTCACTGTGGGTCCATGCCCAGTGATACAAGGTAGAGGTAGTATCCCCAGAGCCATAGGTCCAGTACATGGCCCAGCTTTATCCTCCCTGGAGCTGTACACAGCATCTTCCCTCAGCAAGAGACTGTCAGAGACTTGCTACCTCTTCCATAGTGCCTCGAAGAGCCCTGGGGCTGCCGGAGTTCTGGGAAGAGATTCTGGAGAAGACCCACAATATGGACCTTAGTCCTTGGCCCTGCCTTTCTAGCATGAACCTAGCATCTTCTCAACACAGCCCCCAGCAGTGGGGAGTACAAGAGAATATGGAGGCTTCCAGAGGTGATCCTCACCTGAGGTACCAGAAAGTGAAATCCCATGTTTCTTGCCAGGGGTTATGACAGTCTGGGACTCATACATGAGAAAGGTCCCCACATGGCCACCACTTTCTTCATGTTTTTGCTTCAATATCATCGTCTCTATAATACTTCAAGCCAGCCTTGCCTCTTGGTCTCAATGTTCCTTATGTACCCAATTTTCTTTTCTTTTTCTTTTCTTTTTTTTTTTTGTAGCTCTTGTCTCCTTCCCTTTTAGTATATAAATTACTACTATGTCCATTGTTTATTATGCATTTATCTCTTTCCATATAGGAAAGTAAGCTCTCTGTGGGCAGGGAACAATTCCATGATGTTTATCTGAAAGATCAACACATATGATAGGCTGGGGCATGGCAAGAATTCTTCTTGCCTCTGCCTGCCACATTGTCCTGAGTGTATGGAAGACTCTACAATGCAAGGTTATCCAGACCCCGCCCCTGCCAAGCCTTTCCCTGTAAGCTACCTAATACACTTCAAATGCCTGGACCTCCTCAGTCTCTCAGTCCCATGGCTTCATCTCTTAGGTCACTAACAGGTTCCCTGCCCTCTGGAAAGCGTCTCTCATGCTCCTGCCTTTTCTGTTGCAGCTCATCTCTTTCTGACCTCCGGCACCTCTGAAGGCACACAAATCTTTCTTCAGCCCCTCTTCTCTGCTCAACTCCCCTCTCGGAAGCCTTTTCCAAAGAGATGATGACTTACCCACTCTCTACCTCTCTCTGATCTACCCTGACCCTTGACTTCCTCAGTGCTTCCCAAACTCCCTAAAGAGACTTTGACCCAGGGCATCTGAGGATCTTGTTCAGGGTACCTGCAATCTTTGTATAACTGTTCCTCAGAGAGTCAGAGGCCCCTTGAGAGTGGGGACCCACCATTTCTTAGTGATCTTTGTGTCTCCAATGCCCAGCCATAGTGCAGTTTCATGACAGAGCCATGGATGAGGGATGGGATATCCACAAAGGCTTCGACGTATAGGCACTATCATCTACGTTAGCAAACGTCCTACATAGAAAGTGTTTCCCAATGGCGATATTGTGTGTGCTAGGATCCCAGCTTCTTTCGCCTTAGGCTGGAATTCTATCACCTGAATGAGGCCAGTCTCATTATTATCACATGGAAAACTCTTATCACATCTTCATCTTACTGCCTACCGTCTAGACCTACTGTGCCTATACATATCTATCCATCTAATCTGTCACCTGTACAAATGCATCCCCTAGATACTGCCTCTGTGCCTGTCTTCTGTGAATCTGAGACAGCTCAGAAAGGGATCGACTCAGCCAGCACAGCTGTATTCCCAGACCCATGAGCCAGATGGATTGATGGGCTAACTTAGAGCTTTGGAACCTCAATGCCGTCGTCTGTAAAAGGTGGGGTGACAATGATCGCTTCTTCATAGAGTTGTGAGATTACATCAGCTGATTCCCTGTAAGCACTGGTGACAGTGAACATTTGTTCCATGATGGCACTTCTTTCAACTGTCATTCATATCATGTTAGTCATGAAAAGATTTGAACAGCTGAACAAATGTCATAAAATTGAAAATGATCAAATATGTATTTGAAAAGAAATGGAGAGAAAGTAGAATGAGGTTAGGAAAATAATCAACCTGGGGGCGTGGCATACACATATACATGATGCCTTCAGCCTTGGCGTGCCTGAAAGTCACATAAGCAAAGGACATGCCATCAGTTAGAGGCTTCAAGACATCTGGGACATGGACATAAACCAAGGATTCCTGAGTATTCCTCTCTCTCAGTCCTTCACAAAGAGGATCCCAGGAGACACTATGACAGGGCAGAGGACCATGTTGACTTTACATGACGTTCCCTTCAACCCACCTACTAGAAGGACCTGTGGTAACTGTTCAAGAAAAATGACAAATAATGATAGCCACCACCTACTATACACTGAGCATTAAATTTCCCAAATAAATGCAGGACGCAAGCACTATTATTACCTTTGTCAAACAGTGGAAACTGAGGTCTGGTAAAAAAATCACTTGCCCAAGGACTCACAAGCAGGAAGTGGTAGGAGGTAAACCCAAGTTTCTCTGCTACTAGAGCCTATGTTGATAACTATCATCTTCTCCTGCCTCCTGCAAGGTCACGTGTGCTACAGCAAGTTCAATGTGCAACTCTCTGCTAAGATGTGTTATGTTAAGGATATCAGGAGCTTTGAGGACAGAGACTGCACAGCTTGCCTGATAGGCAGTCTATACTCGATACTATTTCTTCAAGCTGAGCTAGCAGTCAGGTGGGGGCATCAGGCATTTCTGGATTGAGTTCTCTGAAGCAATCCTGCACCTTGATAGTTGTGACTTGTTCATGCACAGCAGAGTCCTGGGCACCCTTCCGAGCTAGGCAGAAGGGGTACTTAGATGGATGAAGAAGTCCTAGGGGAGATGCTCACAGAGCACCAGAGGGTAATCCTAGACAGGGCATTTCCCCACTGAGAACAGTCTACAAACCCTCCAATGTGCTAAATTCCCCACCATCGAGCCAGACCTGCAGCTATTTCTGTCTGGAATGCTTTCAAAGCAGGCGTTACCAATTGCCACTGTGGCCATTTAAAAACTCTCAATAAAACACCCCTAGAACATCTAATTTAGGCAATATAGCTTCCCAGTGAACCCTCCAAGATGAATTAGTTGCAAATTGCACCCGCAGGTAACTGAATGATTTGACCTGCTGTATTAAATTGTTGGAGAAAAACCAATTGAATGCTGGGGGCCGTCTGCCAATGCTGATGATCTCGGGTTTCGGGTAGTTGATCTTAAGTCCTGCTTTCTGACAATAATTGGGCAGTAGGATCAATTGTCTGTTACAGTCAATCCTAGAGCATGACAATAAAGCCATGTCAACAGCAGAGAGGAAAATACTGATCTTTCTCTTCTCCCTTGCAGGGGGTCCAGCACAAGTATCAAGTATACCCAGAAGTCACATGGAGTCATTCAAACTCAAGTTCAGAAGAAAGGGGGGTGGTGGCAAAATCTATATACCTCTTAACTGTATCTGATTTCCCAGGAGACAAACTTTTCCTGCTAGCCCTGATTTATAGTTTTAAGTGCAGAGAGTTTGGTAGACAAGCTTCTGGAGAGCCCTGGCTTCTGGGTCATAGAAGAAGAGTGAGTGGAATAGTTCCAAAGGGCAGGACTAGGTGCCCAAATGGTTAAAGGCCTTTGTTCCAGGCCAGACTTAAGGTCCCATCCAGCTTCACAGGGATGATCAAACTTTAATGAGCCTTTATATGCCACCCGAGACTGGCCACGGGTACACTGCCTCTCTAAGTGCTGGCTTGATCCCAACCGCTTTAAGATGTAAGCCTTTGTAGAAACAGGCTTGTGGACAGGTACAGGGTTTTCTGGGACAGGGGGTCAATCTATGTGGTAGGAGCTGCTGGGAAATGACTCAAAAGCCAACAGATCACTGGGGTGTTGTAGAAGCCCCCAGTCCTGCAGTGCATTGCAGTATGAGGAACAAGAGGAAAAGGGGGAACTTTGGGTGGCAATTTAGGGAATTTAGACTTTATGCTGGAGCTACTGAGGAGTCAGAGGTTTCCAAGGGAGGTTAAAAATGACAGTGTGCTTGAGAGGCCAAATGTAGGGTCAGACAATGCGGCTTTGATGCTTGCTCTGCAGGTTGCTAGTAGGGTGACCTGTGTCAATAATATCTCTGAACCTCAGACAGTCATCTAAGAAATGAGACGACAGAAGGGATACCATGTAAAATTGTCGAAAAGATGATGCAAACTTCTCGCATGACGTGCTTAGAAGAGTCCCTGGTGCGGCCACCACACCCTCAGTGTTGGTCTGTCTCCTCATGAGCAGGCTACTCGGTGGTACTGAGCAGTTGCGCTACTTCAGGCCTGGCTCTTGAGCGCTTTCTGAGCATGCTCCCTATTCATCCTCAGAAATCCGTGAACTGGCTGTGACTTTTCTCCCACTTCATAGATGAGCAAATGAAGGCTCAGAGAATGTGAGGGAGCAGAAAGTAAGCAGCGCTTTGGTGTGGGGGAGATGGATTAGAGGGGTAACTCGGAGTAGGGTGAGCCTAGGGGACAGGCAAGGGGTGGAGCCAGAGGCTGTGGGGACAAAGAGCAGCAGCAGCAAGAAAAATAGGATGAATGGGTGTGGCCTGGGCCTCTGCTCCTCTCGGCAGAGCTGGAGCTCTTAAAGGGCCTCCATCCTGGGCCTCCATCAGCATTGAGAGAGTTATGCCTCATGCTGGAGGTAAAGAGCGTTCCCTGCTTAGCAATGAAAGGAAACAAGACACTTCTTGTGAACACCAGGAGACAGAGGCAAGAGGATTTCAGGTTCCAGGACAGTTCAGGCTACATAGTGAGACCATGTCTCGACAAACAACAATTGGTGACTCAGGCCTTGCAAGAAGCTAGATAGAAATGGGTTGCGGTAGCTCTATGTTCCAGCTATGGCCAGGGCAGCCCCAAGCAAGAGATGAAGCATAGACGCGCCATGATTGGGGTCAATGGCCACTGACTTTGTCGAAAGGCCTAGTCCCCTCGCCCTCAGCCCTTGGTTTATCTCGCTGTGTGTCAAACAGCTCTCTGCTGTTTCTGCCTAGAGTTGATCATGAAAGCATGGGAAGGGGAGACAGAAGCAAGGTGAAAGTGCTAGGTGGAGATGTCCTCAGCCAACCGAATTTCTGTCTGCCTGTTACTGATACAGCCTACACAGTGTCTCCAGCTCCATGGCCCCGGATCACTGTGACCCTGAGACAGAGACCGCCTTCCTCTTTCCCACAGAGATTCCTGGTGCACTGGGGCTGAGCACCAAAAGGTAGGGCTGGCTGAAGGAGGGAATATTCTTTTTGGCCACCACCAGCAGCCACAGCTCTTGCTTTCTATTCCCACCCCTACCCAGGCAAGCTCCCCAGTGAAGACTGAATAGACACAGGCAGCTGGGCCCAGTCTGGTGTTTGGGGGAGGCCAACAGAGGGCATGCTGGCAGCCCCTTGCATGTGGGTGCGATAGGAAACCTCTTCCACATATCATCCATGTGACAGAAAATGGAAGGAGTTCATCTAAGTGGAAGCAGATCTAGGGCTGAGTCTCCCGTCACTGTTTCCCTTCTAGTGTGGATACTGGCAAGTTGTTTTTTTTTTCCCCCTCCACTCTAGGATGTGGGATTCCACTAAAAGTTGCTGGCTCATCCCTTTCCAAGATCCCAGCTAGGGTGCACTGGAAGCATGGGGGAGTGGCTGTCCTGGTCCCTGGCTCTGTGCAATGTCCATGGGTCTTGTCTTTATCTGAGCATCCACAGACAAAAAGCCATTCTCAGCATGTCAGGGTGGGCTTTGGAAGCAGCCCCAGGTTGGAAACTGCAGCTCTGTCTCAAAATGACCGTGTGATCCTGTGGGAATCCCGTGCTTTCTCAGCCACAGAGGAGGCCCCCTCTCAATAATCAGGGAGAATACTATAGTCCTTGGAGGTTTAGGGAGAGTTGACCAGAGTGTGTTTAAAGGACCCTAAGTCGCTCCCTGTTCACCCCTATTTTCATTAGCTGGGGATGCTACCACATCAAAGAGCAAGCTTGGCAAAGAAGGGGACAACTGCAAGGGAGCCTCCAGGACCTCTACCTCACCAGAAGGCCAAGGGCACAGTGCAAATGGAGAGAGTTAGACACAGGCCTGAGGAAGGGGAGGTAGAGGAAAAGGGGACCTTGGAATGGAAAGGAAGGGAAAGGGGGGAAGGAGAAAGGAAGTTTATTATTCTTCTTGCAGACCAATCACAGGGCTCCTGGAGTGTCGAATTCTAGCTCCTGCAGCCAGATGTGACCTGTTCCTGTTATCATGGAATATTAATCAGAGGGGCCCTTGGGTAATTGGGGAGTTTTGATTAGAGAACTAGCCCTTACAATAATAAGCAGGCAGGAGCCTGGGGATAGCCACCCCACCCCTGGCCGCCCACCTCTTAGGCTCCATGATTTTGAAGCCCAGGGCCCCAGCTTACAGCATCAGAATGCAGAGAGAGGCATGGCCCCATTGCTGGTGTGAGGACCAGGATTGGATGGGGGTGATGGAGACTGCAGGGCCAGTTGGCTACAAGTTGGACTGTACTGGAGTTCTGAGGGCCTGGGGCTGGCCTGGCTCCACTCACCTCCCCATCAATCATCACACTAGTTGTTCTCTGGGCTTTCCCTCTCCAGGCTCCTTTCCAGCCAGCCCTCTGCCAGTACCCCTGCCTCAGGCTCAGGCTCTACTGGGACACCAGCTCTGTTGCAGGCTGCACATGGCCCCCGGGCTCTGTATATTTAGATGGTTAATGAATCTTCCTGTTTGGCTGGGCCAGGCTAGAGCCCAGGATAGAGGGAATGAGGGCAAAAAGAAAAAATGGTGAGAGTGCAGCCCAATTGGCCCAACTTTGGACACCCTTTTCATTGTAGGGAGCCCAGACTAAAGACGAGAGTCAAGGATATCCAGCTTCAGGCTTCTAGGAGGTTGCTTCCCACCTGATAACTGTTGCCCCAGGAGATCACAGTGGAAGAGCAGAGACCTAAATTCCAGTCCCAATTCTTCTTCCCTCCTGAACTTCCATGGCCTCTTCTCTACAACGAAGACATCAGTTAAGTTTATTCTTTGACCAAACTTACTCAGCACTTATCATGTACCAGGCTTGACACTGGGCAGTAGAGCACCAAACAAGAAAAATAGAATGTGGTCCCTACACTTGGGGAGAGCATGGTTTAATGACAAAAGCCAGATGCATGGCCATCCATCTTGTGTTGTGATTGGAGTTGCAATAGCAGTATTTAACAAGTATGATGTGCTCAGCACTCTGTAAGGGCTTGACATGCACTATCTCTTGGCATCTTCTAGCATCTCCACATCATAAGCTGAGTTACTGAGAGGACCTTCTATTTACAATCCAATGTGAGTCAAATGATACACATGCAAAAACTCCTGAGGGGAACCAGGGAGGACTTTTATAGGTGGTATTTATTATATGCTGCACTGACTAAAAAAAATGTCACTGCCAGGTGGTGGTGGTGTATGCCTTTAATCCCAGCACATAGGGGGTAGAAGCAGGTGGATCTCTGAGTTTAAGGCCAGCTTGGTATACAAAGTGAGTTCAAGGACAGCCAGAGCCATTACACAGAGAAACCCTGACTCAAAAAGCCAAAAAAAAAAAAAAGAAACTAAAAAAATGTCATTAGAGGAATGTGTACACACACACACACACATACACACACACACACACACACACACACTTATGTGTGTATGTATATGCATATGTGTGTACCCTAGCATGTTTGTGTATGTATGTGTATTTGTGTGTATATGTCAATTATGAAAAGCATTTGGAATGACATAGGGGAAGTGTCTTTCAAGGTGTGTGCCAACTTTTTGATATTGGAACACCATCTTCAAATACATAGTTGTGACTAGCATCCCCATATACATGGTTTTCTCTGGTGCTGGAACTGACTCTCACTATCTAAGTAGCCTTCAGAAGGACCTCATCTGTTCAAACTTCATCAGTGTGAAAGCATAGAAAGTAGCCAGCTACTGTAGTGACATCCCATCAAACAGAACCTGGAACTCCAGTGACCCTACAGAGGATGGGAAAGAAAGTCTTTGAGTCCTGCATGCAACGACACATCGTTTTTGCCCTCTGAGAAGTCTGGGCCTCTCTGGGAGCAAATGTACCTGCTTCAGAGCTGGTGTTCTGGTTGGAAGAGGCTGGCTAAGCAGGGAGTAGATTGTAGGTGGAGAATATATTGGCTTATTCACTATGGACCAGCTCTTTCTGAGGCCAGGACCCACTGTTCCAGAGGTACATACATTCTAGTAGGAAATGGTAGCTCCTCACATTGACACACACTTGCTGCTTGCTACAAAGGAATTCTGCTAACATCATCCTATTCATATTCAGCAGATGTTAAAAGGCAGACCAGAGAGAAGAGATGACATTTGGGTATCTGTGGCAGAGTCACAGCTAGAAGCAAGTCTCTGGATCTTGACTACATGCTCTTGCAAGGGGCACAGCAACCTGGGAGTCATATCCAGTCTTGCTAAGCTGGGGCCTGGAAGAGCTTGCAGCCCACCACTTCTGCCCACCTTAATCCTCACTGTAGTCTGTGAGGTGGCATCTTCTGTCGATCCCATCTGCTGAACGTAAAAACAAAAGTGCAGTAGAATTTCAATAACTTGATTGATAATCCCTCACTAGAACATGGCAAAGCTGGTGTGTGAATCATGTTAGCCTAATCCAGACATTGGGCTCTTAACCACCACACTACAACTGCTTCTGTAGCCATATAACCCCCATCAAGCTGCTAACAGCATTTTGCTTCGCTAGTCTACAATTTGAACTCTGGATTCAGGTCTTGTGGGTTGAAACCCATGCTACAACTTTCTAGCCATGTTCCTGGGAGCAGGGTACTTTCCCTCTCTGACTCTCCATTTCCTCAACCATAAAACAGGCTAATCATAGTCCTGTCACAGATAGGGACCTCAGTGAGACATCAGTTCAACAGGTGTCAATGAAGGAATACACATGCAAGGTTGAGCAAGGTGCCTGGCCCATCATAAGTATTCAATAAATGTTAGTGTTTATTGCAGGGTAATATAATGGGATACTGAACCCCTGGATTGGCTGGACAGATATGTGAGCAGTGGAGGGCAGGAACAGAGCCCGGGGATGACTGTCCCAGCCCAGCCAAGCCCTTTCATTTGAATCAATATTTCAAAGGTTTATTGACATTGCCTTTGTGCTAAGGTGTATGCTGAGTACCCCTCAAGGTGAGAAGAAGTTGTAAGCAGGTTCCTGCCCTCTAGAAACTCACCATCTAGTGTAAGCAGGTGCTGAAGGCATAAGCGGAAGTGCTGTGAAAGCCAAGAAGAGTAGCAGCCTGGCTTCCAGGAGGGTCAGACACGTCCCTGAAAGATCAGTAGGAACTTGTCAGGCCAACGGCCAGGGCTGTCTGGCTCATGGATGTGCATGTGAAAAGCATGGAGGCTTAAGGCTGTCTCCCCTTGTTAGGTGCCATGAGTAGGTCGGTGGTATTGGGTACACAAAGTAAACAGCTGTGTGTGTGCAGGGAGGGGTGGAGGGTGGAGGTGAGATGTTAAAGACATGAAAAGGTCTAGGTCACCCAGAGCCTTGTAAACCATGCTCAGGAGTGGAGGGATGACCAACAATTGGAAGGTAAACAGAGATGGACTAGGACCTTCCCTTCTTTCGGTGTTTATTTTTATTTCTATGTAAAGTTCATTTCAGAACATTCCTCCACCTTGTTCAGCTAAAGTCAAGGAAAGGGAGTTGTTTGTTTGTTTGTTTTGTTGTTGCTGTTTCCTTTTTCCACACCCCAGCTGGGAGCAGAGTTCTCAGGACCTCCGAGGGCCCAGGCTTTGCTGGTCGGGAACTTCCTGGAGTAGTGAGAACACACACACCTGGGGAGGCCACAGAGGCCTTGGACTGGAGCAGGCTTGTTGGGGCTCAGCAAGCCTTTCAGGCCAGGGGAGGAGTAGTTTGGCCCGAATCAGGGAATGGGAGGCAAAAAGACCAGCTAGCAAGCCCTCCTGTTGCCTGTTTCAAAGGAGAATGGCCCCCTTCTCTGGGCAATGCCCTAAGTCACAGACACCTCTGGCCTTTTCTTTGCAGATTTCACACTCCCAGGTCCCACGGAGGGGTGCCTAGGAGAAACTAGAGCGCCAGAGAGGGGGATCCCTGGGCCCATGGTAAGCAAGCCAGATGGGAGGGGGACTGGTGGGCTGGAAGTCGGGAGACCTGGGTGCGGGCCAGTCCGGTGAACTCTCTGCATGACTTGGGCCATTCCTGCCCCCCCCCCCCCCCCCCCCCCGCCGCTCCTCTGGGCCTCAGTTTTCCCATCCATCTAACAAGGGGGCTGGACTCCAAGGTCTCAAAACGCCCTAACGGCTTGAAAGATTCCATTCTCTTCTCTGAATCTGCCCAGGGGGAGGCCTTGGGGGCTGGGGCACCGGCAGGGGCTGAGAATTCCATAGCAATTTGCATGTGAAAGCATGTTACTGCCATGGCTATTAGTGTGTGCTTGGGGGGGGACTGAAGACAGGGCAGGGACAGCTAACTGTCGGGCTGGCCAGAAAGGCCCTGGCGGCCTGGTAGGGGGATGGAGGGAGCCTGACATGAGGTGTACCCCAGGAGGCTGGACAGTGGTGCTCAGTACCCTGGGAAGTGGGAGGCCACTGGATCTTTAAGCCTCTGCGTAGCCTTGGATTGCCCGATTCACAGTCTGCCACAAACCAGTGGGTCGAAGGCCCTTACAGATGTTGTCAAGCTGTTCTGCTGATGAATGGCTCCAGAGCTGTGTGAGGTGCCCCAGAAGAGCGGCCCCCAGGGAGAAATGCACAATGTTAGTGCACTTTTTAAGTCAGCTTTGAACCAGGCATAATTCTCCCATGCCCCATTTTCTTCAGCTGGTTTGGTAATCACCTTGAACAAACTTACCCAGTTTGTCAATATAAACATTACACATATGTAGACGTAGCTATCTCAACCCCTGCAGCCCCTTGATGTTCACACCTGCCCCTGCTCTCTGGTCTCTTCATCTCCTTTCCCCTCCCCCCCATCTGTCTCCAGCACAAGTGAGCGGAGTGCCTGGGTGCCCACAGGAAGAGACTTCTAGTCTCTGGGCCTCAGTTCCTTCATGACAGGTTTGGTCTAGAAAGGAGACAACAGGAAAAGGCTCAAATTCAGCTACTGTGGTCTCCCCTTGTTTCTCCTGGACCTGGAATTGTCACATGGATCCTTTTCCCTACAGATCTGGCCAGAGAAAGGGGAACCTCTTCAGAAGCCAGCTCCTCTCCATCACCTTCAGCCAAGTGGCTGCTGGGAAAGGCAGGGAGTAGGGAGGGTGCTGCTGGATGAGAGCATCAGCATAACATCCTAGGAACATTGCAAGAGGCCAGCTTTGGTTAGCTATGACAAAAAGAGCACACAGAGCAGCAAAGTAAGCCAAACTATCTCCACACTGCTCACTGAAGAAGCTGCAGTGTGCCATGTACTCAACATTTGTTGGGGGAAAAATACATACATGCATGAAAGATTGACTTTAGAATCCCGGTTTGGAATGTGCGTATGTTTAATCTGCCTCTCACATTCCCATCAGCCAGTCCACCAGGTAAGCTGAAATAATTTAGCCAAGCACTAAAGGACTCTTCTAGAACATGGGGCGCGTAGGATCAGGAATGTCACCTCTGCTGTTTATTGCTGTGATTGTTTTTAAAAAAAAAAAAGAAAAAAAAATCTAATATTACCTCCACCTTATCAGAGAGGGAAATGAACACCAACAAAGGCAGAGGCCTGGTCAAAAGAGGAGTCAGGGCAGAGCAGGGACAGGCCCTCAGGTGTCCAGTGGCTCACAAGCCTGGGGTTCTTCCCTGTGGATCAAAGGGTCCCCTGGCAAAATCCTCTCACCCCTCGACCTTCATAAATTCCTTAGTCCCCACGGCTTCCAGCATTTCCTCTCCCCCAAATAATCAACCATTGGAAACAGAACCTACAATTATTTTCTCCCCTTGACCTTTCTCCCCTGACAGCTCTCATTTGGGGCTCTGTGACCCCATCTTGGGTAGCTGCTGCTTTTCCCTCTCAGCTGTTTCCCAAAGCAGGGAGCCAATGTAACAAGTACCAACTGGGGCCCTGGTGACCCTGATCTGACGGCCAGCTGTACAGGACACAGCAGCAGATGGACAAGGACAGTCCTCAGGATGACTAAGCTGGGGGGTCACTAGGACTGGGGTATGTCCAAGCACGACAGGAGGCCAGGCAGACAGGTGGGTGGCCTTGGTTTCCAAGAGTGACTGATGCCAGCTGGCCAGGGGGCCACTTGCTTAGCAGGATGTCCAACCTAGGACATCCCCAGGTGGGTCACAACCCTCCTTTGATTTTCGGACCTATTTGTATGCCCCTGCTTAGAGGGGCACCAGGCCATCTACATCCTGCAAACATGCGGAATGCTTCCTAGGATCTTAAAATTGACTGGGTGTCAACAAGCTCAAAGGAGCTTTGGCCTTCAAGTTCTACAAAGCCAGTCCCTTTCAGAGGAACCAAGGCCTGGGTAGCACCTGCTCGCTTGGGTTTCCTAGGTCAATAGGATTCTGCTTGCAGAGGAAGTCAGGCAGCCCCACCTTCACCTGGGAAGCATCCTCTGGCCCTGACTCACCAGGAGCTTGGGCCCAGCCGGGGCAGGAAGGAGACTAGAGGGTGGGGCTGCTAGGGAACTCTACCACTGGAGGACCACCCCCTCTGCTTCCAGCTAGCTAGGCCTGGTCCTTCCTTCCTTGAGCAGACAAGAGGGTATGGGAAGTGGGTGAGGACTCCACTCCTGTTCCTCAAGGCCCACAAGGAGGTCAAGAGGCAAATGGGGGTGGGCGTGGGGAGTAGAGGAGTCATGTGCTGTGCTCTCAGGGAATGTCTATTTGTGTCCTTATGCCCCTCTCCACCTGGGGGTATACTTGGGGGTAAGTGAGGGTTTCCGTTCCCTCAGTCAAATATGAGGTAGGTCATTTCCCTACCTGCCATCCTCATGGGGCATCTTTTGCAGCTCAGAGAGACGGACTATGTTACATATTTGACAAAAGTGCCATGTGGGACCCGGTGAAGGACACTGTACCACATGGTGTGCTAAGGCGTACCAGGCACAGCACTCGTGGCAGGAAACAAGTTTTCTGGTCTTGGGTAGGCTGCCCAGACTTTCCTTGGTCTTCTAGTAATTTTTCTTTATATCCCCACATCTTATTCCAGGATCCTTCATCCTCCACCCCACCCCATCACCACCGGGGCAAAGGCAACTGACACCCTGGGCCTGAGCAGGCGACTGCTAAAGGACACTCTATTGGGCAAGAATAGGTAAGGCTCACCTGACCTGAGGTCAGTCAGAGTCACTATAATCTATCCAGAGCTAGCCCTGGTCTGAGACCCTCGGCCCAAACTGGGCCCCACTCTGGGCAAGTGGTCAAACAGCAGAGGCCTGATCTGATCCAAGCACTTCCTTTGGTTAATGAGAAACCAAATAAACAGACTCTGCCCCAGCTGGCTCCAGCAGCACCCCAGGCTGGCCCAGCCCTTCTCTAGCCCAGCCTCTTTGCCCTCCTCAGGCAAATCCCACAGTCTCGAGGCCCTCCTCCCGCTTCCTTGTCTGTGTTCCCCACTTCCGCCCGGAGCTGGGTCTGTTCCGTGCTCCACTAGGCTCCCTGCTCTGGATCTCGTCCTCACCCTCCCCTTCCTTCCTCCTCCTCCTTTCCTCTATCACCTTCCTACCCATTTTTAGCTGGTAGGATCTCACTTGTCTTCCTCCTCTGATATCTGTCTTAGCCCTTACCAGAGGCAGTCCCTTGACAAGGCCTGCAGGCTGCACCTCTTGTCATAGGATGGAAGCCAGACCCTGTTTAGGGCCCTTACCCCACTTGGACCCGAACAAGTTGACTACTCATCTGCCTGTGGAAGGGAGCCTCCACTGCCAGCCAGAAAGCATCAAGTAGACCATGGTGGCACCTCTGGGGTGGAACCATTGTGAAGACGGGAAAAGGAAGATTGGGCCGAGAGGTGAAATGGGCAGTTGGAAGTCACCCTGGCACCCAGTGGGCCATCTTCTGACGTTGTTTCTCTCCAGCTCCAGGCATCTTGGGGCAGGACAGGGCTGGCCCTGCCAGCAGGTTCCACATTTAGCTCCAACCAGCTGGTGGCAGTACCTGCAGGCACACCCAGATTCCCCATGGGAACACCCCCTCCCCAACAACCCTTTCTGGCTGAGCCTGGTGCCAGCCTGGGCAGATGTCTCTGGCCTGTGCCACAGCCACAGAGGTGGCAGGATAGTCAGGGTGGCACCGTGAGAGCAGAAGGAGGCAGAGACACTCGGGAGGTGGAAAACAGCAGGAAGAGCATGGACACTTGAAACATCTTGCTTCACACGACAGCCACCTGCCCTGATGACCTGCAGTCAGGCAAAGGAACTCTCTCACATGTAAGTGCAGGCACACGTACAGACACACCGTCACACCTCATTCCCTGACATCACGACACTAGTTTACACTCATTTCTCCATGTGGTTAATTTTTTTTTTTTTTTTAGTTCTCATTTTTTTTTCTAAGAAAAAAGCAACAAGAAAATAATTCAGAGTTTATACAAAACATCTTTACATTATTTCTTCCAAAAAGACTAGTATTTACATAAATGGCGACAGAAACAAAACAAAACTCCCTTCCGACTGCCACCTGGAAGGAGCTGGCTGTTCGGCTCCCCCTTGCACCTGGCATGGGGTGGGCAGCTGGCCAGGAGGCCGTGTGGAGGTGGGTGGTGTAAGGAAGGCCCAGCTCCTTCCATGGCAAACCCCAGGAGTGCCTGCAAGGCGCACTGGAGTGGCACTCTGTTAGCAGCCGTGCTGGCAAGGAGCTGGGGGCAAAGTGCACTGCAGGCTGGGCTGGCCCAGCCCCAAGCAGCCTCTTCCTCTCTCCAGGCCCCAGCTCAAAACTAGGGGGGGCCGGTGGGAGCCAAACTGAGGGAGTGGGGGGTGTGTGTGCTTACTAGTACTACAGCCCAGAGAAGGAGCAGGCCACCAGGCCTTACACCCGCTTAGATCGCCACCTTGTACCTCTGTTTCCCCACAAAAGCAAAAGATACCAAAGGTGAGGAGAGAACAGGGTGGTGGTGGTGGTGGGGGGAAACTCCCAGCTCTGCAGGGCAAATAGCCACCTGGGCACCTCACCTCCCTCCACCCCCCATGAGGTCATCGGCCTGCAGCAGCTCTCCTGTTCCCCAGGCAACAGCCAATTAAGACATTAATTACCGTGAGAGTGAAGGAGATGCCCAAGAATCCCACAAGGAAGGAATTTTTTTTTTTTGGTAGAAGGGTGGTAATCACTACCCCAGTGCTAGGAACAGCATTGTATGATGAGGGTCAGGAAAGGAGGGTGGGACACCTTGCCCAGCGGCTCGCCTCTTCCCTCACAGGCAGAAATAGCCCCGGTGTGCCCTCCCCCACTCCCCTGAAATACTGAGGAGACTGTAAAAGAAATGCCATCCCATGCTTCTGGCTGGCCACATCCTGCCCCAGGCCCTCTTATACTGGGTCAAGCCAGGCTCAGAAGACCTGGGGAGGGACTGCCTTGTACATTTTTCCATTTTTTTTTCCAAAAACAGATGAAAATGAGTTGACAGCTTTAAAAAAATGAACACAAAAGCATTAAAAAACAGTGATGAGCGTGGACGAGCAGTCCTGGGAATGGGTAGAGGGGATGAGGAGGGGGCAGGGCCAGGGGGCTGTCTCCCTGCCTGCAGTCCATCAGTGTCCAACCCTGCCCTCCAAGAAAGGGCGCCCCCACAGAGCCCAGAGGTCTGGCCAGAGGGGGAAGGCACATGAGCATGGGGATCGGGGGCACAAGTACCCCCCTCCGAAGCCCAGGGGGCAGGGAAAATGGGGGATTATAAAAGCCAAGAAACTACAAAACTAAATACAAAGGTGGGCACAGCTGGCAAGGGGAGGGGTGTGGGGGAGCAAAGAGAGGCCAGTCCAGGCCATGTGTCCTGTGGGGCCTGAGGCCACGCGGGGCCTTCAGACCTTGTAGTAGATGTTCGCCGGGCTCTGAGGTGGCATCTCCTGCACGATGTAGACAGGATGCCCGTAGTCCCCACTCACCTTCTCATAGTGGGGGCAGTAGTTGTTCTCTGTAGTCCGTAAGGGGATGATGATGTCGCTGGGCTCAGTGCCTGCTGTACCACTACCCCCTTTGGGGCTGGCTAGGGTACTGAGCGAGAGGGCGGCCGCCCGCTGCTGTGTATGTTTGCGATGTCGCTTGCGTAGCTTGAGCAGTAGGACCGTCAGGAAGATGATGATGAGCAGGAAGATGACGCAGCCAGCACCTACAGCTGCGAACAGTGCTACCTTGGAATTAAAGAAGCTGTCGGAGTCCCCGCTGCCGCCACCACCGCTTGCGCCTGGGCCGCTCTTCTCTTCCTGGTTCACAGTCTCTGAGGAAAGGGAAGGAGATCGCTCATCAGACAGCAGAAGATGATGCAGTCGACACGAGGGCAGCGAAATAATCCCAGAGCTGAAGGAACTATCTATGTCCCTGCTGCCACCCACATTCACCAGAGATATTACGGCAGGGCTCGGGGAGGGGGTGGGCAGCAGGAATGTCTTCAGATACGAGACCAAGAGGGTGTCTGAGCAATGCCCTCTGCAGAAAACCTATATAGACTCACCATGCTTGCCATCAGAGTCACCCTGGGGTCCCCGACCAGGGACCTGCGTGGCTGTCTTGACAGTGTTGTCTGACTCCTTGCTTGGCCGGCTGGTCGTCGGCTGCTCAGGTGTCACGGCGTTTGGATCTGTGGGCAGGAAGAAGACGTGTGAGGGAGGACAGTCAGCACGGAGCCCCTCAAACCCCCCGGGTGGGTTAAGGCTGGCCTGAATATCAGACCTCTGTCCCTCTAACCTTCTGCCCACGTCCTCACTACCAAGACAACCCAACCAGCTGCAGCACCAACGGCTTAACTGGGCACTCACCTTGCCCAACTTTCATAACGATCTTCATAGTACGTGTACGGCACACACCTCCCTCCCGGTTCTCCAGCCCTTCCAGGCTCCCATTGGACGTTGCTGCAGGAAAAGGCCAGAGAAATCAAAAACTGGAGTTCTCTTTCTTTCTTTTTGTTTTTGTTTTTTTTTTTTGTTTTTTCGAGACAGGGTTTCTCTGTGTAGCTTTGCGCCTTTCCTGGAACTCACTCTGTAGACCAGGCTGGCCTCGAACTCACGGAGATCCACCTGCCTCTGCCTCCCGAGTGCTGGGATTAAAGGCGTGCGCCACCACCACCCAGCTGGAGTTTTCAGGGTATCTTTTTTGCCTTTTTTTGGCAGAATCATCGAGAGAGAAACAAAAACAGCCACTGGGAGTGGAGCATGGCAAACAGCTCCTATCTGCCCGCCCTCCGCAAACCCTCCAACTTCCCTCCCAATAGGAAGTAACTCAGCTCTGCCAGGCCCTGAGCCCCTCTGCTAAGGACACTGCTTGTGGGAGATGATGCTCAGACCAGAAAAAAGAGAACGGGTACCACTAGAGGGGCTTTTTCCTAGACAGGAAGGAATCCTAGATAAGTGTGAGGAGAGCCAGGCTAAGGTCTCCATCTTATCCCATCAATTGCTTTTATGACGAGGCAAGGCACCGACGCACCCCTTTAGGGGGTGGGGGTCAGAAGAGGAGGATAGAGCAGCTAAAGATTGAGCCAGGGCCTCCTCCCATATGCTAATCACAAATTTCACTGAGCTACATCCTCAACCCTATTCACCTCTTGGGGCCCTAGCAGCACCACCACCACCCCCAAAAGGCAGACCAGCTGGCTGATCTCAAAGGATTCTGTCAACTCTGCCATTCTCAAGAAAGAAATCAACAGGGATAGGAAGCCTTTTCCCATCCATGCCCTGGAGCTGAGGCAAGCTGCCGGGTGCATGCTCAGTGTTGGGCTCAGAATCCCAAGGCCAGGCTTCCAGGAGAGCATGCTAGTCTTCAAAGGGGATCACATCAGGCAACATTGTAAATGTGTGCAGGTGGTATCACTGGAGCATCCAGAAGCTGCCACTGTTACCCCATAATAGACAAGGAGCCTGCAGGAGGGCAGAGCTAAGCCTAGTGAGAGAGCCAGCAATGGGTGGGTGGGACTCACACGTAATGTAGTAGTCCTGATACTTTTTGAACTCCAGGCCCATGTAGTTGGGGCTGAACTCCTGGAACTTAATAGTAAAGCGGATTTCCTGCTGTGGCTTGTTGCATGTGACCAGTACATTGGGATCAAGCACAGTACTGCACGCGGCTGCCTGCTCCGGTCGCACCAGGTACAGCTTGTAGTACTCGTAGGGACGTCCTGCCTCTGCTCGGGGGCAGATGATGTCCAGCTTGTCTCCAATCTTCGGGTAGATCACCAAGCCCTTCCCACTTAGGAACCTGCCCAGAAGAATGAAAATGGTCAACCTCAAGGTCGGGATCTCTGGCTATCCCCAAACCAGGGAGTTATGAGAATGGAGGCCAGACCAGTCCTACTGGGTGGAGAGAGCAAATCAGCCTTCTGCCCTTCCTCTATCCTTAGGCTGGGGGGGGGAGAGAGCCATACTGAGAGCAGGGTGTGGAACGGGGTGGCCCATAGGCAAGGCTGCCAGGCTTTCAGTGCTTTGCAGGGTGGGGCAATGCCTGGCTAGGGGAGCCCTTTGTCCTAATGGGGCATTTCCGCAGGGGGGTTGACGTGGCCAAATGGGCCAGGTACCAATGTGTCAGGCCCAGGCTGCCTGGAGGTGGTGCCCTGTTCCCCATACTTCCCAACATACTCACATTCCTTCAAAGGCCACTGCTGCTATTTACACACACACACACACACACACACACACACACACACACACACTCACACACACACACGGGGGGGGGGGGGGAGACAGGGGAGAGAGAGAGAGCGCAAGCCCACACATGTCTTAGCCACCACCCCCGCAGCTCCCAGCCAAAGGTTAGGGGAACTCAACCTGCCTGGAACCTGCCCCCCCATCTTGCTAATCTTGGGCATGATGGGGAGATAGAAACAAGCAATGGAGCCAGGATCTGATGGCCACCATCTCTGGTTAGGAGCAGCTCTATAATATCATTCGGGAGATGTACCCACCCCCACCTCAAGAGCCTAAATCCTTAAACTTGCCTAGTCACTCACTCTTAAGATGACTATGAGAAGTCAAGGAAGGATAGTCCTAGTCCTAGCTGGGCAGTGGTGGCACATGCCTTTAATACCAGCACTCAGTGGGAGGCAGAGCCAGGTGGATCTCTGTGAGTTCGAGGCCAGCCTGGTTGGTATACACAGAGAGAGATCCAGGACAGGCACTAAAACTACACAGAGAAACCCTGTCTCGAAAAACAAACAAACAAAAAGAAAGGATAGTCCTACCAAGGACAGCAGATATTAAGACAGGATCACAGGATCTTAGGAAGCCCACATACCTGTAATCTTATTTCTTATTTCTACACTGCAGCTACCACAGATCCCAAGAGGAGGTGACTAAATGCCTTGGCCCAGGCTTCACTGTCTAGTTTGCTGGAAAGCACAGTAAAGAAGTGGAGCTCTGTTGGCCATTTCTCAGCTGAGAACCAAGGAAGAAAGAACACATGTTGGAACCAAATTCCAAAGCTAGGCCCTTAGTAGCTTGGACGAGCTACAGAGTCTCTTTGAACTTCATTTTGTTTTCACTTATAAACTAGGGTCCCTACTCCTAGGACTGGAGGTGGCTGAGCACCTAGAATGCAGTAGATACTCAATAACATTGAGTCCTTCTTTGAAATCGTCCGCCAAGAAGCAGGAGATCAGATACCAACATTAAGTTCTGTGGTTTCTTAGGCAAGATCTAGGAAGAGAAGACACAACTTGACTCTCACGGACTTGATTGTCTGGTTTGGTTCCAAAAAGTAAACAGTCCACACTCTAGCCATAGACAGCTCCAGGCTATCTGTAGGTTACATGTGAAGATGGTGCTTCACATGGCCAGGGTGGGAGGTATCAAGAGAAAGAAGACAGCTCATCTCACCATAAAACTGTGATGCTCTGAGATGGTTTCATATAAAGATCAGGATGAAGGTGGGTACTAGGTCAATGATAAAATGTCAGTACACATCAACAGTGGACAGCAATGGGTGAGACAAAACGCAGGCTTGCTGTTGTCTCACACAGCCTGCACAGGAAAGAGTCAAGAGTATCAAAGGAGGTGGGAGAGATAGCTAGGGCTACATGGAAACTCCTCAAGGGCCATGACAAGCACTGTGGCTTTCATCCCCTTGGTGACGGACCCTCCAGCAGAAAGAAGAACGGCGGGCTAAAGGTAATGCATAGAAAGAATAGAGTGTCGTTTGGTGTGTTGGTACAGAGCCTCAGTTCACAGGTTACTACAGTGGGGTTCCATTTGCTGAGAGCCACAACACAGTGGAGACAAGTATATTGAGAGCTCTGGGCAGATGTCTTCACACTGTCAAACATGTGCCCTTGTCCTGACACCTCACCAGGCAAGGAGCGAATCTGACTAAGCGGCTGAAGTAGATGGGAAAAGACACCCCAAGACCAGCCCTCCTTCCATGTCATGTGATATTCCACAAAGCTAAGAGGTGCCATCCTGATGTACAGGAGGGCCAATGCCAGAATGGGATGCTTTGTCCTAGGGTCTCTACCCCTACAGTTCTGCAGTGGACGAAACCTAAGCAAACGGGACCTGGAGGCCCCAGGAATCATCTGGGAAGGAACGCCCTCGTCCCATGTGCTATACAAAACCCACAAGTTTCACTGAAGCCTCTGTAATTCGCAAGGCATTTTTTTCACTTTCCTCTGCTTCTCCCCAGGTGGCAAGAATAGACCATTTCGAACATTTCAGAGCTCAAAAAATCCCTAGAGACCAAGCCTAGACCCTTATTATGAAGAAATGAATGATCAGAGAAATGTTCCCATTGAGGAAAGCTGCTTAAATCCCCAGGGCTCTAACAGGACCTCAACAGCGTCTGATCCTTATACAGTTGCACCTCAGCAGGACATATGAGTGTAGCTACACAGATGACATGAACATGGGAGACCGACCAGTTCACTTCCTAACCACTGGGCCCCAGCTTTCTCACCAGAGAAATGTGTCTGCTCTGGTACACTCTCTCATTACTACCCACCCAGACCCCAGCGCTCCAGGACTGAACAGAGCATTTAGCTACTTGGGGTTCTACTTTGAACCCAGACACATTGAGGAAACAGATGTCTGCGTGGTGGGGGGAGGGGGAGAAGAAAGGACTATTGCCCCCAACACCCCTCAGAGTGTCTCCAACCTCAGTGAACAGACTTCATAAATATTCATCAGCTCATTTGCATAGCAGCCGGCTGAAGAAAACTCACCTTCTCCTAAAGTGTGGAAGGGGAAGGAGTCTAATGAGGCCTGCAATCCCTGACCCCAATCCCACGCTTTCTTAGCATCTTCCTCTAACTGGACACATTTCACTTAGGCCCATGAGAAGTCCAAGAAAGAACATGGGATCCCAACAAGGGTTGGGAGTATAGCCAGTGAAGTGAAGCCCAAAGCCAGGCAGTGCTAGAGATACTTTGTAGGGACACCCTACCTATCTCCCCCTTTTCTCACCAACTTATGAGTGGGAGAAGAAGAAAAGGAAAAGGTCTCTAACTTAAACTCTTTAGGCACCACCTTCCAGGAAGGACTAGCCCCCCATCATCAAGCCAAGCTTTCCTGCCTGGGGCCACCCCCAGACAAAGCCCTTTTCTAGAAAATAAGGGGATTGACATGGCCCTGCAGGAAACCTAAAGCAGGTCGCCATGGCAACCTGAGGCCTTTCCCTCCCTAGCCTCTGATAGCCCTGGGAGCCCAGGGAGCCACCCCAGGGAGTAAAAGGACTTTAGGAAGGCAGCTGGAACTATTTCAGCTCCGGTCTTGCGGCCTGCTCTCGCCCCTCTTCCCTAGCCCAAGGCTTTCCCTCAGCCTTTCTGATTAGAAGTGCCACTGTAGACTACTCCAATCCCAAGCTCTGAAAAAAAAAAAAAACAAACCCACAGGCTCTGGGGACAGTAGCCTCCAAGGCCCTGAAATGATGAGACACCTTTAGCCCAGATGAGCTCCTCTGCCTTTCTGAAGGCCACCTATACTACAGGGGGAAGAGCTCGCAGCTGGGACACTTCTGCCTAGAGAGCCATTCTTGTTCCACCAGGCCCAGGCTTCCTCCCTCCAACCTTTTCTTAGAGCTCTACCAGAGAGGTTTAAGGGGGAGCCTGATTCCCAGCCATGTAAGTCTAAATGTGGGAGAAGACTCTAGCCATAATTTTGGTTGGGTGACCCCACCACTACCAGGCCCTGCTCTCACCCCAGGACGGCAATACTGACGAGGGACAGACCCCAAGCCAGAACTCAAGTCTGCTCTCATCCCAGCTAGGGTGGGGAGCCCCCAAATTAAAGGCTCCTCTTTCACTCCCCCAGCTCCACCCAGCCCCCGAGGCAGCAGGAGCAGGCCTGGCGTGTCCCAGCAGTGCCCGCCCAGGCGTGGGTGGGCAGGAACAGCAGCTGGGCCCTGGCACACACACAACTCTGTTGGAGGCAGGCAAGCCAGAAGAATCCTAGAGAAAGTCACTCTCCCCACCTACATGAACTATGCCCGCCTCTTTGTCCCACCTGACCAAAGCTAGACTACTGGGGTTTAGTCCACCCCTGCCATGTTTTGCCTGCACTTCCTAAGAGGAAGAGATTCCCGGCCCAGAGAGGAACCAAAGGAGCTACTCAGAGCTGGGAGGGGCAGAGTGCCAGTCGGTGAGTTGGGCTAGGTCACCTGTGCAGAATGCCCTCAGAGCTAAGCCTAGGTAGGAGAGGTAAATGAAGAGGCTGGAACACTACTTACCCTACCCAGGCAGGGCCTGAGTCATACAGCAGATGCAGGCCTGCCTGGGAGGGGAGAGGGGAGGACCTAGGGGCAGCAGAGGTCTGCTTCAAACCCAGCTTTGAATTCCTATTCCCTGCAGCAGGCAGGATAGCATGGAAAGAATGGCACACAGCACAGCTCTGCCCGATTCAACAAGTCACTGGCTGACCTCAGACAAGTCATTTCCCCTTTCTGGGCATATGGCTCCTTCTCTGGAAAATGGGGCCAATGCCGACTTCCCAGGGCTGTTGGGAGCACCCGATGAGATCATATATGAGAATACATTGTAAGAAGCAAGGTACTACCTGCCTATTACTTAGCATGCCAACCACAGTATCATTTGGAAGTAGCAAGATGAAAATGCTCATACTTCGGGCCTGCTGGCACCCTGATCCCAAACCACCACCACCACAAAACCATACCAGGGAGAGCAGCCCCCACTTCAGATCCTCTTATCATTACAGAGTGAACTATCCCTCAAACCTGGTATTCCCATGGCAACCAGCAGACTCCTGGTTGGCCCATCGACCCCATACACAGCACTAACCCCAGGAAACAGTGCTGCACAGCAAAGCAGTAGCCAGGGCCTAGGCATCCCCATGCACCCAAGCTGGCAGAGCAACGGAGGGGCCCCCATGCTCAAGAGAAGAAAGGGAACCCCAACTCAGTCCCCACCCCAGCTTCCTCATAGGCCCTTGTAGCCCTTGCTAGCTTCCCTGGGTGGGGTCAGGGAGCAGGAACCTTTAGAACTGCTGGGTTCCCAGGTCTCTCAGGCTCTCACCTGTGGTCAATCAGACAGAAAACAGAATAGTCAGGTCCCTAGCCACTCTGGAAAGGAGTCCCTTGGGCTGGCCTCCCCAGGACTATGAGCTAGAACAGCTGTGAGGGGCTGGGGCCAACACTTTAGCTTGGAGAAGGCAAGCATGAGTTGGGGTCTGCAGCTGCCCCACCCATGCCGGATGGAGTCAAGGGTCCTGGATGCCAAACTGAGCCCCCTACCCCACCCCCATTGCAGGGAAGGTTTGTAATGTGATCTCAAACACATTCCCGCTCCTTGGAGGTGGGGGGACCTGAGTGGGGGGCAGTACAGGGTCAGAATGAGACCAAAAGACCGAACTGCAGCAGCTGGACTTGGCTGAGGACTCAAGTGTGAGGCTTACCGGCTGCCCCTAGTTCCCGAGGGGAAGCAGCTGGGGGAGGTGGCTTCCCTGAGACCATTTAGGCCATGCCCCCCTCTAGGCCCCAAACATACTTGCTCTGGTTTCCACCAACCTCCAGTGGGATTGAACCCATCTTCTCATCCTGTACTCTTGGGGTAAATCTGTCAGGAGGGGCCCAGGCAGCAGAAGCTCCCATCACCCAGGGACTACCACCCGGGACAGCCCTTAGGAGCAGTTCAAGAGACAGGCTGGGAGTCTTAAGCTGGCTCTTCCAGCTCCCCGGGGCTGGGGCTGCGTGTGCCCTGGAACCTAGAAGCAGACCCCATCACTTCTTTATTTTGATTTTTTTTTCCCAAGGAGGAAGCAATTAAGCAGGGTTTATAGGCACCGGGAGATATTTAGAGGGAGGGGTGCCAGCTCCTGACAGGGCTGAGGAGAGGGACCAAAAAGCTAGGAGGAGAGGAGGAGGGGAGGGATAAGAGAAAATGAGCCTGTGAGGGAAAGCACGGGCATGTGCGAGAAACAAAAGGACTTGAGAAAAAGAGGCCGAGAGTGACTAAGAGTGAGAGGAAGTGTGAGAAAGAGGGAGTGCAGGCAAGCCTAGCTGGCCAGGGAGGTGAGCTCCGCTCTCACAGGGTGTTAGAGGGCAACAATGCCGGCCTGAGAGGGAGAACTGAGGGCAGGGCCGAAGAAAGCAGAAAGACAGACAGACAGTGTTTATCAGCAAAGCGGTGGCAGCCCAAGGGTTGAGTGTGGCGGCGGCGGCACAGGCAGCCCCCAGAGCTGAAGGCAGTGCCCCGGTCCTGTCCTCCTGGCCTGCACCTGGTACCAACAAACATTCCAGACCCCTGAGCAGAGGTGAAATGGGGGTGGTGGACCACCGGGATCAGTCCAAACTGTTCCCAGAATCTGCTCAGTTACAGGCTAGAATCCAGGCAGGTTCTACGGAGTCCAAAGGCAGTGCCATCCCCAGCCCAGAATGCCTGTCCTCAGCTCGAGGTGGACAGGAAGAGAGCAGAGGGGACACAACCTTCTCGAGCTTGTAAACTGCTCCCGAGCTCTCAGGGCAGAGAACACATCAAGAGGGACGCTCCCATAGACCTTGTTTCTCCCAGCAACCTCAACTCTGCAGGAGGGCTCTTCTCCAGCTGTGGAGCTGCGTGGTCTCTCAACCCAAGAGAGCAATTAGGTCACTCCCATGAGCCCCTAGGATGGGCTACCCTAGGGAGATTGCAATTCTCCTAGCCAAGGAGCATTTCCAGCCTCCACCCTTACAGCCAAGAACTGGGTACTTCACAAGCTCTCCCCCATGGGCTTAATAGCCTAGAGGGGTTCCCAGAACAATGTGAGCCCCAGCAGTTAAGGCACAGTGACCAAACTGACTTCTAAGTGAGGGAGAAATCCTTGCCAGTCCCCTTCCTTGTATGGAGGCAGAATCCTGTACCCTGATACCCCCTTTGGCCACCAACGGGTAATGGGACCCTATCTTAACCTAAGGAGAAAACGAGAAGCCCTCTTCTCTCACTTTTGGGGTAAGAGATGCACCATTCCTGGGACTCAAGGGGCCAAGGCAGGCAAGAACCTAGGAAGTTAGCAGAGAGCCCACAAGACTGGACAGGAGGAAATTCCAGAAACAGAAACCTGGGAACATGGAAGGAACAGCCACCCCCTCCCCCAGTTTTCCACTAACTGTGTTGTCCACACACTGCCCGGACTTCCAGAAAACGGGAAGAGCGATTATGACCCTAAGTTCCCATCTGAGTCCTAGATGCCAAAAGAGAAAAGGGTCCAGAGGTCACAACAGCCAGAAACCACTGAGCCACCGCCCTGAAAGGTGTGTGTTGTTTAGAGATGGGAGGGGGCAGAGTTAGGAAGGGGAAAGAGAAGAAAGAAAAGGACCTTCTTTATATCACTGGCCCCCTAAACCATTGGAGAAATCTAAGCAAGGCTCTCCAGTCCGGGGGGGGGGGGGGGGCGGCGGTGACTAGGACCTGCCTGGACAGGAATCACACGTTCGCCACCCACCTCCCTCGCTGGCTCCGCTACCATTCTCAGCCCTGGCTGGCTCTCGAAGAAGCTCTGCAGCCTGGCTCAATTGGACCCCCGACGGGCGCTGGATGGAACCCCCTCCTCAAACAAACCCTCTTCCACTCCGCCCTTCTCCACCCGCCGCCTTTGTGAGCCTGGAAGCAGCGCCCGCCTTTCTACCTCCCCGGCAGAGAGAAATGGAGGCGGGGGGGTGCAAGAAGAGACGGCAAAGAGAAAGACAGGGAGGCAAACATACAGGAAGAAAGACAAATGAAAATGGGAGAAGCTGGAGAAGCGACACAGATGCTGCCACTCGCCCTGGGCGCTAGGTCCCGAGCCGCCCTGACACCTAAGCAAAAGAGGAACCTGTGTTCTGGCCTGGTCCCTCGTTCAGGTCGATCTCACCCATAGAGTGAAAACCACCACGTTCCCAGGGGCCCCCGGAGTGAGCTTCTTACTCGCCCCCACCCAGCTCTCGGGTGCGCTCTCGA
The DNA here is from genome assembly GCF_903995425.1 of Onychomys torridus. Classification (NCBI taxonomy): domain Eukaryota; kingdom Metazoa; phylum Chordata; class Mammalia; order Rodentia; family Cricetidae; genus Onychomys; species Onychomys torridus. Next base: position 87,941,179 of record NC_050466.1, on the reverse strand, counting down.
GCGCCCAGACATCCTAATCTGCCTGGTGTGGCCATCGCGACTCGATCTGGGACTTGAGGAAGCTAGCGCCAACCCGAAGAAGGGTCACAACACAGTCAGGTGCCCCCCACCCCACCCTTCTGCACCCCGCCCCGACTGTCCGCAAGAAAACATTAGTAAAGGCCAGATACAAAAGAGGGCTTCGCACCTCCTACGGACACCCCCACACACGCACTTGGGGGTGCACGACCTCACCCCGAAGGAGTGCCTGCCACCCTCAGGGACCAGAGCAGATAAGTTACTCACTTAGGGTTAAGAGAGCTCCAGGACACGGGCTCCAGGTTCTTGGCCAGCGGCGTGGCCAGCCGGCACAGCGTCAGCACGACCATCGCCACAAGCCACTTGCTGAGCCAACGCTGCCCAGGCCGGGCCATTTTCCCGGGGGGCAGGATGCACTTCAGGATCCCGGGGCGCCTCCTCAGCAAAGCTCGCCTCGCCTGCCCGTGCCGCGCAGCGCTCGGAGCCACTCAGGCGCCCATCCTCCGCAGCCGCCGGCCTTGAAGCACTGCCCTCCCGCCGGCCTCGGGGTCGCTCTCCTGCGCCCGGCTGGCCAGGAGGACTCACTGGGCAGGCGTCCCCAACCCGGGCATGGGCTGCGGCCTCCGAGGACTCTCTCCCCTGGCCTCTCCGCCGCACGAGGCGCGACGGGGGCTCGCCGCCCCCGAGTGATCCCGCCGGATTCCGCTCGGCTCCCCCAGACTGTTTGAGACTGCGAGGGTTCTCTCCGATGGGGTCTCCCCGCAGAGCGCTCAGTGGTTGCTCCGACGCCTCGGCGGTCCTGGGAGGGACGCCTCTGGGGAGAAGACGGGGGTATCTTCCAGCAATGCAAGCTCGGTTCCCAGGCTCCCGACTGGGTCCCCCTAGCAGGGACTCCGTTCCTCCGGGCCACAGTGGGACTCCGCGCCGCGCGTCCCACGACAGCTTCTACTTTAGCACCGGCACCTCTCAGTGTACTTAAAAGACTAGTACGACCCTGCTGAGCAAACCAGTCCCATCAATTTGCACCTCTAAAGCCTCGGCCGGGTAGCCCGGCAGCCCGGTCGCCAAGTCCTTAAGCCCCGGCGATTGAGCCCGAGAGTCTGCAGTCAGTGCGAACCTCACACACCCCCCACTGCTGTCCAGCGCACATAGACTCCCTCCGCTGCCGCTGAGCTTTCTACTCTCCTGCTCAGGCGAGCGCAAAGCCAACCCTGCTCCTTCGAACCAATAGAAAGCTCCGTGACGGGGTCCTTGCCCCACACCACGCCCACAGAGCAGGAAGGGGCGGGGCTTCGGGGAGCTCTTAAGGACGCTATGCTCTGGATGGCACTAATCTGAATGTGCGGCTCTTGCGGTTATGATTGTGTCCCGCTTAGTCTGGTTCCCAGGGTGTTCTTGGGAAGTTGTCGCTTCTCAAAAGCTGCTGGGCGGCTCTGCTTTATGCACACCTGGTCACCATCCAGCCCACTGACCTAGACCAGACAAGCCCTGTCCCAAGTAACTCCAGAAAGCACAGTTCTTGCATTCTTTCACACACACACACACACACACACACACACACACACACACACACACACTCGCATACCAGCCGCAGAATCCCACTCTGTGCCCACTTCTGTGGCCAAATCAGTCTGCCTGCTCCTAGTCCAGTATCCACATTCTGTTGGGCCTTCTTTCTGTCCTTGAACCACACTCCTTCCTTTCATTGACCACAACAAAAGTGTCAGCTATGGGTGATGGAGACTCAGAAAAAGTACTGTGTCCAAAGAGAAAGGGAGTTTATTTGCATCAAGACAGCAAGCCTTTAAGAATCTCGTCTTTGACAGTGGGTCCTGTGGGACACCACCCCTCGTCCCCGGGTACACAGATTTAGAGTCAGTCTTGTTTGAAGGCACACGAAAGGGCCTGGGGTAGGTGAGTAGGGACAAAAGGTCATGGCTATACAGAAAGATAGAGGGCAGAGAGGAAAAGGAGCAGAGCAGAAGCCTTTTGAAAGAGCAAAAGCGGGCATCTGGGCCCTGAGATTCCGGACTCCAGCCTTTCCGGGCCTCGGCTTCACCATCTGGGGCTTTGTCTCCCAGCCCTGGCCCATTCTCTCCGCCCCTCCTTGTCTCTTTGCTTATAATTTGGCTCAATCCCATAGCTCAGACCCTCCCGGTCTGACCTACTCGCCTTCTTCAGGTCCCAGTGGACGTACCCACGTGCCAATGTCTCCCCCTGCTGGTCTTCTACAGACATGCGGGCTCCGGGGACAAGCCGAAGCCTCCTACCCAGAGCTTGACATGCAAGCCTGGCACTTGAATTTGAGCACACAAACAGGGACAGGCATGGCATTAGCAAGAGCCGCCACTCGCTGTAGAAAAGATAGGAAAGAGCCTGGGGAAAGATATGGATTTGGGGCTTGGTTTGGGTATTGCTAAAGATAGAAAGACTTCCTATTTATGCTCCCCCACCCCACCCCTGCACGCTTGCCTGCCTCCTCCTCTTCCTCTCTACTTTTCTTTCTCATTTTAATGAACAAGGGTTCTAACTTAGGGTCTCAGACTTACTAGATAAGGGCTCTTTCGGGAATTAAAATTCAGCTCCTTCTTGTCACTTTTCTATGGAGATAATTGGCTGAGCACCTTTCTTTAAAGGTACTCTGCCATTTACATGAGTTCCAGAGCCATCATCTCACTGGATGGGAGCTGGAGCTACTGAATCTTTCACTGCATCGTCCACTGATCTCTGTAGTTGTAGTGAGGACATCTATGTGGGTGAGGGCAGGAAGGAATTGAGCCCTCCTGCCTTTGGAGATGGAGACCTTGCAACACTCAATGGCTCTGGGGACACAGTCTAGGGTCTCTGTGTTCCCAGCTGGACTCTGCACTGGGATGTGCAGAGCCAAGAGATATGAGAAAAGTAGAAAGACACACCAGCAGGCCACCTGAGAGCCATGTCATCAAGAGGCCATCAAGCGTGAATCTTAAAAGCAGACCGCTGCTTACAAAATGTCTACTTAAGCATCAAGAACCGGCTCAGATGGCTTTCTGTCCCCACCCTCCGGAATCATTTCTGCTGTCCCTGTTTTTCCTAAAGAAGGAAGCTAAGGCTCGGGGGTTGAAGAAGTGACTTGCCCCTGGGGGAAGAGGACTCAGTTCCTGGTGTCTCTATCCCCAGTCTCCTATACATCGGCACTCCTGCGGGCAAGGACACTGCCTGGCTATTCTCCTGTGCCATGCAGATGGACACACTTGCAGCCTCTCCCTTGGTTTACTGAGAATTACGAGCTGCATGGTACCTGGAAAGCAACCACCTTCAGGACGCCAGGCAGACCACTGTTCTTCACTCACGGGTCTCAGAAGATCACCAGGCCTGAGAAAGGTCATTTATTTTGTCCCTAAGCTAAAGTTCTTCTCAGACAAGATCACTAGTGCTAAGCCCAGAGTGGCCTCAGAGTCTTCCTCTCCATGGCCAACATGTCCTGTGCCCCTCCAGAGGACAGTCCCAAACTAGGTGGGAGCTGTGGGAATGTGGCTTTGCTACCAGACTTGGGAAACCTAGGAAGAAGGTAGTTTCTGAGTGTGTTACCGTCTAATCCTGGGAGGAGCGTGCTGGGAATAAGCAGAGGACTAGTGTCCAGACCTTGTCCACACACTGCCCACCTCTGGTCATGGCATGGCCTTTCTGCCTCAGCCTGGCAGCTGAGCGTTTCTACCATTGCCTGACCCCGCTAGGCTCTCAGCTGTAGTGATCCAGATCCCCGACCAACCGAGGGAAACAATTATTCCCTAGGGGAGCCTGAGAGGACGTCAGGATCTGTGGGGAATGCTATTCTCTTATCCAAGCCCTCACTAGTCAACAGACTGCCAGAGCCCAACACTCTCAGGTCACTGTGTCAACACACCACATGAGTGTCAGGATCCAAGACCTTTTGTGGTCCCTGAGTGCTGGCCAGATTAGTGATCTAAACAAGCCCTGTCCACGGGAGTGCCAAGCATTGTGGGGCTTTGGGCCCAGATGTGTAAAAAAAAAAAACCATATGGTAGCAGCAGGAAGCCAGGCACTGGGCAACACACACACACACACACACACACACACACACACACACACACACACACAAACACACACACACACACACACACGCCATGGAGCTGTGTCTTCTGGTCCTAGCTGCCCACATCCATAGGAGGGAATTGAGCTAACTTTCAGTTCTGTCCCGTGGACAGATCACCTCGCCTCTGTGGACCTGTTACTGTTCTTTGGCCTGGAGGTCATTCCTTCTTCATGGCCCCCTACAAGTACTGAATGAGCTAATGTGCGGACAAGGCTTAGCATCTCCCCTGGCCTACCAAGGGGCTTACTAAATGGAAACTCATATTATTCCACAGAGCTTCCCATGGAGATACTCTTAACCCTACTGACACACATTTGCACCAGTCCACACATGCTTTGTGTGCCACTCACATATTTTCCAATTCCCCTCCAGTCTTACACACACATCCACCTTGGCATCCAGACTCGCCCTCTTTCCTGAGCTGTAGCTGGCAAGACGAGGTTCTGCTCACAGGGCACCTGGAGTCCAACCCTCCACCTCTGCCATCCACTGTGAGGTCACCTCCTTTCTCTTTCTGCCGATCTTAGCCGCCTTATTAGTCAGTCAGACACAGAGCAGTGAAGCTATTCACCCAAGGCCACACTGCCAAGAAGTACAGAAGTCAGGCCATCTGGACAAACAACTTTCTCATCACAACTCTCTGTTGGTACCCCAGGGCTCTGGACCGAGGAGGGGCGTTTTGATGAGCCACCAGGAGCAGCCAGAGGCAACACCTGGAAAAGCAATGGAGGCTCAAGGAGCAAGTATCCTGACTAGATGCCATGCACCCTGGCGAACCCAGAGAGGCTGGCCACCCTCTGATCCCAACTGCCATCTCTAGCACCCCTGTGCTTCTTGAACGTTCCCTTAAAATCGACTGCATCTGCCTGTACCCGCTTACAGCGCACACCCACTCCCTCCAGGCAAAGAAGAGCCACCTTCCTTAGCTCCTCAAGCCAGAAACAGCAGGTGGCTGCTTTCACCTGGTGCTCCTGCAACACCCTGGTTTAGTCCTTGCAACATCCCTGACATTATGTATTGCCCCGTTTGCAAGATAAGAAGCCTGAGGCTTTGAGTTCACTGTGGCTGCATCCCGTCCATCCTCTGCCCTGCCATCTTTAGTTTGGGGGGGGAGGGCAGCTGATCTTTGGGCCCAAGCTAACTTCCCTCCTCCAGAGAATTTCCTGGCTTGTCCCAAGTGACTATTTCTAGATCTGTCTCAGGGCGAGCACAGGGTGCGGCCTAGCCATTCCACTTTACCTCCTCGCCCCATCTGTTCCAGGACGCTGGAGCTGGCTGGCCCTAGGCTATTTGCTTAGAAAGTATGTTTCACAACAGTGGCCAGGGAATGGGGGGGGGGATCCCAAAGGCCAAAGGTTCGACCACTCTCTACCGCTAGCCCCTCCCTGTCCCCACTCCTGCTGTGTGCCTGGTTTATGGGTGTTTGCACTGAGGTCATCTTGATCTGTCAGGTGACAGCCTGGCTCTGGTCAGGCTGCTAGCAGGATGACACCAGGAATGAGAAGAGCCCCCACCAGGCCTGGTCCCTCGCCTTCCCTGTGTTTCTGCGCCCCCCCCCCCACACACACATACCATGTCCCTTCATCCTGACCCAAGTCTCCAAGTCCCATTCAGGCAAATGGTCTGACATTGTACCCCCAAAGAGCATGGAAAGGGCATAGAAAGGGCAGTGTCTAGTAGGCAGATGAGGCTCTGTCCTGCAACTAAAGGCCTAGGTTTCTCTTGAGGTGTCACCCCTGACATCTCAGCCCTCTTGTGCTTCGATGAGCTGGTCTCAGCTTCCTCTACAGGGCCCTCTGTCCTGTCTACTCTCTGGTGCAGAGAGAGGTAGTCCAGGTGGGGAGAAGCCTGGAGCATTGTGGCCCGGGCCACCTGTTGCTCCCTCACTCTGGTTACCTGGGAAATGTACCAGGAGGGGTAAGGCCATCCATCACTGTCTAGGGCTCAGGAATTCAGGGGAAGGGAACGGCAGCTGTCCCCACTTGTCATTGAACCCAGCCTGGCTCCCCATCTTAGAGTGAGAAACAGCACCTTTGCCCAGGCTGAAGAAAACACCGGGCACACCAGGCTCTGTGTTTACGGAGAGGAATGTTATGGAGCAACAACCCAGGTTGAGCAAGCAATGGAGCAGCCCGAGGGTCTGCAGCTGCCTGGAAGATCTAAGCCCGCATAAGCCCGCGCACTAACGTCTTGCATCACCCCTTAGCAAACAGACTAAGGGTCAGATTCTAGAGTCTCTTCCCTGATAACCCCAGGCCTATGGGAGACAAGTCACGAGTTCCAGGGAACTTCCTTGGACGGATAACAGCCTGAACCCACCTTGCCAGATAATTACTGGCAGATATTGAGACTCTCAGGCCCCCTGCCCTCTACTGCTCTTGAATCAGTGCAGACAATATGGCTGACACTGAAATCTCCCTTCCCTGTTCACAACTTAGCCCAGGTGGGTTTTATACCCCATTCCCACCTCTACCTACTTCCTGCAAGACCCCGATTTCTTCTTAGACCCTTAGTCTCCCCCACTAAGTCCCCACATCCAGGCCTCTACCTTCCCAAAGCTGCCTATGGAGGTGAGGCGTTGACCTCAGTTACCACCCCCACCCCCCAGGGGCTTCCCCACAGAAAGCTTACACTTCCCAAGTATAAGCACACCCCAAGCCTGGCTTGTCTTTCCTAGCCCTTCTTCAGGACACAGAGCAAAGCATATGACAGCCTCTGCCTTGTGACAAGGGTATGTGAACTTTATTCCAGGGATTTATCCTAGGCTAGAGGTGTGAAAAGGAAGATCAGGAACCCCTGAAAGGGGAGTGTCTGAGGGTATTAGAGTTCCAAAGACAGGAGAGGGAAGAAGTGGGTTTCAAAGGTGGGAAAAGGAAGTTTTTCCACAGGTCAGGAAATCAAAGAGATGGAGTCCTTGAGGAAATACTTCCCAAGTCCCAGCTGCTTCCCTATTCTCCAAACTCTGTCTCCCTCCAGTGGCCAGATTGGGAATTGCACACTCAAAGCTGACCCAGACACGAGCCTGACGCCCAACAATCCAACAGCAGGAGTTCAGGAGCCTGCCAATTTGCAGTGCTGGCTGGGTCTGAAAGAAACCAGGAATGCACCCCCGCCCCTTTCTCCATAGCCTCTGTCCAAAGATGGAAAATTAAATTATCAAGTCTTAAGCATTCACTTCTGGGTGGCCTTCTTAGAGGATGCTAATCCTTCCTCATCGTATTACCTAAAATTGCCATTTGGACTCAGGTTTTTATGTGCATCTTACCTATCCCATTAAATACTAACCTGAAACAGAATCCTCTGGCTGTTTCTCCTTTATCTGTTGTGCCAAGGCTAAGTACAAGGACTGACTTACAAGGGGCACTCAATAATTGCTAATAATGATGATGATAGTGCCAACAGAGAAAGCTACAATTTACTGAGCACCTACTATGCTCTGGGTGCTTTGTATACATTCTCTCAAACAAAATGTATTTTATGTACAGACAAGGAAGTCAGGGTTCTCAGAAGTCGAACAACGTAAACAGCATTTCCTGTCCAAGAAGAAGCAGAACCCGAGGTTTGACATAGGTCTCTCTGGCTCTTAGCTACAGGTAGCTCCATCTTCTATGTGACAGATACTTCCTTTATCCTTGAAATGGACGTAAGGATGACTACAAGTCAGTTCCTAACAACATTGCTGATGTGATTCCCAGTGAGGCTCGTGTGGTACCCAGCACATGGAGTGGCTTGCTGTACTTAACTTCCTTCGGTCTCCCATCCCAGGGCAACTCTGCTCTGCTTTGATCAATTGGCTGATGGACAAATCTCATCTTAGATGCTCAGTCTCCCTGGTCTGCCAAACAAGGAGGCTGTCTGTGGTCAAGCCGAAGACCCTTACAGTCAGAGGACCCAGGAAAATGTTAAGACTCCAGGGCCAAGGAAAGTGATTCCCTGAGAAGTTTGATCAAACCTCTTAGGGATCAGTATGGGTCAGTCCACCTCACAAACACAGCTGGCCTTCCACAGGAGCCTACCATTTTCTGAGGCCTGAACCCTAACAAGAGAGATGAGAACCAGATTTGGCAATGCACACTATGAAAATAGCTCAAGGTTCAAGGCCATCCCCAGCCACTTAGTCACTTTGAGGCTAGTCCAAGCTACATGAGGTGGGGTGTGTGTGTGTGTGTGTGTGTGTGTGTGTGTGTGTGTGTGTGTGTGTTTGAGGGAGACAGAGAGACCAGAGAGACAGAGAACAGAGAACAGAGACAGACAGAGGGACAGAGAGTTGTATGCCTTCCCTTCCTTGATGCTATGCTGTTAACAGTCTCAAGCCAGCAAGTACCACACAAACGAGGCCCCCGCCAATCTGACCTTTACTCTTTTGAAATCTCCATGTTATGTGGATGGGTGTTTTTACTGTAAGTATTTCTGTGCAGCACATGTGTGCCTGGTGCCCACTGAGGTCACAAGAGGACATTAGGTTCCCTAGAGCCGGAATTAGGGATGCCTGCAAGCCACCACATGGTGCTAGGAACCGAACCCAGGGCTTCCACAAAAGCAGTAAGTGTTCTTCACACTTGCTGAACCATGTCTCCAGGGCCCTGAAGTTTACTCTCCTCTGGGCTTGCTTGAGACATTCCATTTGTGAGCAGCCTGATAACCTGGAGGAAGCCGAGCTAAGCTGCTCTTGCCCAAGGAGGCCTCTCCATAAAGATCCCTTCGGGAGCTCGGTTGTCGGTAGACCTTGGCAAGAAAAGTGTCTGCTTTGGCTTGAGCCAACTGTGAGGGGTGGAGGTGGGTACAACTCTTCCCCTTTCCCACTGACTTGGCCACAGCCTGGCCTTAAGGCCCAGAACTTGGTAACTGTGAGCCATCTCGCCTCCACTTTTTCTTCATTTGGTGAGGAACACACTGATTAGTGCAGAGAATCTTGGCTCTACCTGCCAGGACCTCCCAGGACCCACTGCTGAACAAGTGCACAGAGGTGACACTTTCGGAAGAGACAGGCCGTCATTGGCAATTGAACTTACGCCACTGACTGACAGGCTCTCTTCCAGCCCGGCTGATTGCTAAGGCTGACGCCAGTTGCCCGTCACTCCGAAAATCAACACTCCAGGTACTCATTAGGGAAGATGGGCTTGCACGCTGCTGCCGGTACCTAACGGCACCTCCAGAAAAAAACACAGCTACCCAAAGGGCATTCAGGTCAGCAAGCCTTCCACACAATCATCCCCGCCCTGATGAAATGAGGTCACTGGAGTCAGTGGTGCCAAGGTGGGCATTGTGGAAACACCTGGACAGGGAGGACTGTTACCCAGGCTCCATTGTGAGGGGGTAGGAGCCTGCTTCACAGTCATTTCGAAGGCTGAATGACCTGTGAAAGGCCTTTATCTGTCAAATGCCGTAGAAAGGGTTTAGACCTCCTCAGCTGTCTTGGACTGCTCCAAATATTTGCTCACCATTTATATCTCATTCCTGCTTTTCATTTTTATTGAAACTGGGGTTTGGAGTCTACATTACTTTTATTGTGTCACTGTTTTTCAGGTTATTCCTTATTTTGTGATGACTTTACAGAGATAGAATCTGTATGCCATAAAAGCTGCCCCTTTAAAGTGAACAAACCCAAGGGCGAGGGTGTGCCTCCCCAATAGAGTGTTTGCCTGCTATGTTAAAGGCACTGGCTTTCACTCCCAGCACCACAAAAATCAGCCAGTCAGCCAACCAATCAATCAGCAGTGCTTAGACTACTGCATTTTAATGCACTTAGATTGCTGTGTAAACATCACCATAGACTAATTTCAAAAGATTTCACTACCACCGTGATAAACCCATACCCATTATCAGGCACTACCCGTTCCATTCCTCCTTCCTCACTCCAACTCCAAGCTAATCTTTTTTTTTCCTCCTCGGTAGATTTGCCTATCCTGAATACATCGTACAAATGCATACACTATGTGGTCTTGAGTGGCTTTTTATGTAGGATTTATTTTAGAGGTTTATCCATGGTGGATGATATTGCTACATGATCTACTGTATGGATCGATGCTATAAGTTTACCCCTTCACCACTTCATTTGGGTTGTTCCTACTTCTGGCTATTAAGAACGACATTGTGGGGCTGGAGAGATTCCCCAGTGGTTAGAGACAATGGCTTCTCTTTCAATGACCTTGGATTGACTCGAGCACCCGCATGGTGGCTCATAACTGTCAGTAACTCCAGTGCCAGGGAATGTGATGCCCTCTTCTGGTCTCTCTGGTCTCTCTGTGTCCCTCAAACACACACACACACACACACACACACACACACACACACACACACACACCCTTCCAGCTGAGGTTTGAGAGCTCCATCAAGGATGAACATTCAAGAACAGATGAGAAAGGATTTCGGGAAGTGAGTGGTCTGAACCAGAAAGAGCCAGTGTTTCCACTGAAGACCTCCAGGAAGATGCTGTTACCTAGGCAACGACCAGGCAGCCCTTTGTTCTCCTCGGCAGATCTTCACGTGATTGTCTAAATCTCATCCACATTAGGAAGGGCAATCTGCTTTACTCACTATACTTACTTAAATGTTAAGGCTGGGACTCAGTAGTTAAGAACTCCTGCTGCTCTTGCAAAGGACTGGGCTTGGCTTAACACACCAGCATGTTGGCTATGGTCATCTGTATGTAACATCAAATCCAGGGGATCCAGTGCCCTCTTATGGTCTCATCAAGCACATGGCATGCACATGGTGAACAGGCACACATTCGAACACTCAAATATATAAAAAAATTAATTCTAATATAATCCAAAATCCCTCTCATAGAAATTTTTAAGAGTAATCATTTGGGCTTGACCGTATTGTTATTTCCTTTTCTCTTTGGTCAGTGAACTTCAGGACTTTATTATAACACTGAGGGAGGGGCTCATGCCACCTACTCCTAAAATGTTAAGTCATTACTACTCTGAGATTCCCAGCAACCCCTCATGATTTCCACGTGGACTTTTGACAGTATAATCAGGAGAACTCTTAAGTTTTCTTTCCTTGGGTGCACAAACCATTATTCACAGAACTTACTTAAATGTTGTAAGTTGCACTAGAATTTATCACTGACTCAACTTCATTTTTGTCCGTCTTAAACCTCCTCCCTAAATGTCCCCACTGTCTAGTTGATCTCTTGCTCATCATTTCTTGATGAATACAATATCTACGTCTTTCTTTGGATTCTCTGTACCATTCTTGTCAAGGAACACCATGAAGACCAACCTTTCAGGAGATGCAGCTGAGAATGACAAGCTCCAGATGATGGAGACAATCTCCAGATGATGGAGACAAGCTCCAGATGATGGAGACAAGAAGACTACTTCTAGGGGCGAAGTCAGTGGGAAAATAACATGCTTGAGTTCTGGAGGACTGAGTGAGATCTCCTAGCTCATGTGGCAGAGGAGAAAACAAGAGAGAAAGGTATGGAGACATTCCAACAAAGGGTCAGGAAAAGAAAGCATTCCCTGAGAACTCAGATGTTAGGTGTTTGAGATCTAGAAATACTGGAGCACAGCCTAGGGGAAGTACTGTGGCTTTTTAAGACAAGGTATTTCTATGGAGCCAGGTTGTCCTTTAGCTCTTGAACCTCCAGCTCAGTCTCTTGAGTGCTTGGATTATGGATACCATACCCATTTCCCAGAATAATGTTGGATCAAGCATCTGCATACTACAGGGCCTATTTGAGTTAGTATGTAAAATTAACCACTAAAAGACCATCTCTTATTAACTTGGCACCAATACGCATCTCCTTAAACCAGGTTTAACCTTCAAAGACAGTTTAAAGAGTCATAATGCCACCCAGAATGACACAACTATCCTATGTATAACCAAAAAGGCACTAACCACTTCCCCAGAAAAGAAGGTAAGACCTTGGAATGATACTATGTTCTCCAGATATCTTGTAACTTAAATGTATTATAAAGGTAACAACACTCAGATACTGTGATGATAAAATCAAATAGCTTCCCACCTCTCTCTCATAGGGACACTTGTCATTGGATTATTTACTAAGATAACCCAGACAGATCTCTTCATCCCAAGATCCTTAACTTAATCACATCTACCAAAAATGCTTTTTCAAATGAGATAAAAACACAGGTCCAGGATTTAGGGCATATCTTTTGGTATCCATCACTTACTCTCTGGGGTAGATAATGAGATAAAGAGGATGAGGTGAAGAGACAGGGACAATGACAGTGCTGTCATGATGTGTTTGTCTCGGGTACTGCCACCAGCTCATAGACACTCACTGAGTGCTTACTATGTGCCAAGCTCCCTGCTAATCTCTTTATGTACATTACACCATGGAAGTGTCTGGATGCTCTGAATTCTCACTTTTATTACTGCCATTTGTCACCAAAAAAGCAATACTATGGAAAGGTTAAGTAACTTGTCCACATTCCCATAGTTAGGAAGTGGTGATGTCTGGTTACTAGCTGTCTGACTTCCAATGCAAACTCCTGACTACAGTCCTCAACTTCTCCTGAAGTCAAGCAGAGGGACTGGGCATCGGGGAGGGGCAGGGATCTCATTGGCCTCTTAATGTAGCTGTTGAGAGCTTGAACTCTGAGGTCAAATTGATTTGTGTTTCAATTCCACTTCTGACCCTAATGAACTGCTATGTGATCACCTTGAGTGCAGACTAAAGCTAATGTACACAGCTCTCTAGCATGTACTACAGTCTCTAAAAAAAAGACACACAGGAGGTGTGTGTGTGTGTGTGTGTGTGTGTGTGTGTGTGTGTGTGTGTGTGTAATATGTGTGATATGTTAGAAAGTTGGAGAAGACAGCCTGAGTCAAGTATGGGAAAGCACAGCCAGGGATACCTTGGGTCATTCAAGACTCTAGTACTGCTGGGTGGTGGTAGTGCATGCCTTTAATCCCAGCACTCAGAAGGCAGAGCCAGGCAGATCTCTGTGAGTTTGAGGCCAGCGTGGTCTATAGAGTGAGATCCAGGACAGGTACCAAAACTACACAGAGAAACCCTGTCTCAAAAAACAAACAAAACAAAAACAAAAAAACAAAAACAAAAACAAAAAAGACCCTAGTACTTAAGTTAAGGTCATGAAAAGTAAAGACACAAAACCTCATGTGTCTCTAGAGTCATTGTACAAATGACTCTGTCGTGAGCTTTCAGCCAACTGGAGAGGTGATGTGGGCAGTTGAGGGTACTTGTGTCAAAGTCAGAGGCTCAGTTTCAGTCTAACTTGTGTGACTTCTAGGACTTCCCAGGTCTTGAGCAAGGCTGTCATTTGAGGAAGGGTAGTGACTGAGGGGAGGAGGGGAGTGAGGCCAGCACCATTGTCATGCTGTCAAGCTTGTTTCTCAGCCCCTCAGCACAGCAGTGAACACACCAGAGATGCCCTAGTGATTAGATACTCTAGATGGTCCTTACAGTCCAGGGAGAGGAGAAAAAAGAAATGAGGTGGGGACCAAGACACTTACAGCGAGTCATTAACAGTCTAATGAGGGTGAGACAGGGGTGTGGAACAGAGAAGGCTGGAACTGGTGGGTGGGCTCCCTTCAGAGGCAAGCATAGAGGTATCCTTGGGGAGTTCTTGTGTGAGGTGAGAACAGAGCAATCAAAGGAGTCCTGCACCATCAATACTGTTTGCCGACACCTCAGGGATACCTATGAACTCTCACTGTAGCCCAGGATGGCCTTAAACTCACAGCAATCCTTCTGTCAGTCTCCCTAGTGCTGGAATTACAGGCATGTACCACCATTCTTGACCTTGACTGGTGACCTTACTGAGTGCTCCCTCTCTCTGTCCCACCTGGTCTTTTTTGCCCTTCTGCCATGTTATGATGAGGGAAGAAGGCCCTTAGATATAGGATTTCAAATATTTTTTCATTTCTTTTGTCTGTTTGCATGTTTAGTTTCTTTTCAACACAACACAACTAGGTCATCTGGAGAGAATCTAAATTGAGGAAACAATGTCATCACATTGGTATTTTCCTTGATTAATGATAGATAAAGGACATCCAAACCCACTCCATAGGTGGGTTTTTCCTGAGTTATATAAAAAGCAGACTGTGGAGAGCAAGCCAGGAAGCAGCATTCCTTCATAGTCTCTGCTTCAGTTCCTGCTTCCAAGCTCCTGCCTTGAGTTCTTGCCCTGAATTCCTCCAGTATTAGTTACTTTTCTGTTGCTATGATGAAACACTCTGGCCACAGCAACCTATTGAAGGAAGCATTTCCTTGGACTTACAATTACAGTGGGCTGGAATCCAGAATGGCAGCAGTAGGCATAGCAGCTGAAGCAGCAAGCTGACAGCTCGCATACTGAACTGCAAGAATGAGGCAGAGAGAGAAAGGGAGCCCTGGAAATGATGGGAGGTTTTGAAACCTGAAGGTCCAATGCCAGTGATATACTTCCTCCAGCAAGGCCACACCTCCTAGACTCCCCCAAACAGTGCCACCAACTGAGGGCCATGTTAAAATGCACAGGCCTATGGGGGACATTCTCACTGAAACCATCACAGTGATGGACTGTGATGTGGAAGTATAAAGCAAATAACTCTTTAAACTCTTTTCTCCCCAAATTGCTTTTGATTATTGTGCTGATTAGACTTTTTGTTTTGTCAACTTGATACAAGCTAGGGGTATTTTGGGAGAGGAAACCTCAATTGAGAAAAATACCACATCTGATTGGCCAATAGACAGACCTGTGGTACATTTTCTTGATTAATGATTGATGCAGGAACACTGAGCCTCCTAGGGCCTGGGCTGCCCCTGAGCAAGTGCTCCCAGTTTATATAAGAAGGCAGGCTGAGAAAGCCATGGTTAGCAAGCCAGTAAGCATCACGCCTCCATGGTTTCTGCATCAGCTCCTGCCCTCAGGTTCCTGCCCTGCTTGAGTGCCTGACCTGACTCCTTTCAACAAAGGATGTGACTCAAGAGCTATAAGCTAGATAAACCCTTTTACCACCAAGTTGACTTTGGTCATGATCTTTATCACAGCAACCAAACCAGGATAGTTGTGTTGCTCAGAGCAATAGAGAAACCTGACTACGACAGGTTTTTTTTTGTTGTTGTTGTTTTGTTTTGTCTCCAATTCACTGTATAGCAGAGGTTGACCAACTCCTGATCCTTCTACCTCCATCTCCAAAGTCTAGAATGACAGGCATATAAGCCTTCAACCCTGACCTTGTCAGCCTCCATAATTGTGAGAAAAATAAGCTTTGATTGTTAATGATTTGTTCTAGGATGGGGTATCCTGTCACCGCAGCAGAGAGCAAATCAAGAGAACCTCCTAGTGTGTGGTGGGTACCAAGAATATGCAATTGCCTTCTTCCCTGTCCTTAATGATTTAAAAAATACTAACAATCCATTTGTTTGTTTGGGATGCTATACATCCATCATAGAGTATATGGGATACTTTGTGAAGTTGAATAACAGTCACTCTCATTAACTCCTGCAGGGACAAATAGACCATGTCTCCACCCTTTTGTGTATTTCCTGCCAGGCTTTCTGTTTTTCTTTTTCATTTTTTCCCTGAAAAAAAAACTTATTTAGTCAAACTTTAAATATCATAAAGTTCATCTTTTAAAGTGTGTGATGTGGTGTTTGATTACTACATTCACAAAGATGTATGATCATCATTACTATCTAGTTTTACAATGTTTTATTATCCCAAAAGGAAATCTTCTATCCATTAGCAGCCACATCTACTTGCCTCTGTTCTAGCCTCAGCCCTACATAACAATGCATCATTTGCTTTCTGCCTCTATCAATCTGTCTGTTCTATATATCGGATATAAATGGAGTCATACGGTTTGGGGTCTTTTGTGCCTGGCTTCACTTAGAATGAATTCAAGGTAATCTGTGTTGTGGCATATAGCAGCACTTCATTTTTCCTCATGGTGAAATATAACATCCTGTTGTATGGATATACTATATCCCACTAACTAATTTTTCAGTAGACAGTCATTTGGATTGTTTTCTTCTGGTTGTTATGAATACTCCTGTTGTGAACATTTGTGTTTAAGGACCATATTTTCAATGTCATAAGGTAAATGTGTTTAATATTTTGAACGACAGGCAGACAGCCTATTTCTTTTTCTTTCTTTCTTTCTTTCTTCCTTCCTTCCTTCCTTCCTTCCTTCCTTCCTTCCTTCCTTCCTTTCTTTTTTTGAGACAGGGTTTCTCTGTATATCCCTGGCTGTCCTGGAACACACTCTGTAGACCAGACTGGCCTTGAACTCAGAGATCCACCTGCCTCTGCCTCCCAAGTGCTGGGATTAAAGGTGTACACCATCACCGCCCAGCTAAACATCTATTTCTTTCTTCATGGTTCTAGTGATGCTGTAATACAGTGCACTGCACTAGCTTCCTGAAACTTTCTTGTTTTCCCCTCGTTTCTTGGTGAGAACTGTTTTTTAAATATCCTCTCAAAAATCATATTCAGCTCAATATTGCATGTTCTAAGCCTTGGGCGTAGAAACCAGAATAAAAATGTGTCATATAATACAGAGGGAAACTAGACACAGATGGTTAAATTCCGTGTGACCTGAGCTCTCACAGAGAGGGAGGCCAAATGCTGAGAAAGTGCAAAGGAAAGGAAGAGCCAAATTTCCTGTGGCATACACAGGAGAGCTTCTGAAGGAAGGTTAACACAAGCCGAGCCTGGCAAGATGACTGTGGGCCTGTGGAAGAGATGGAGGATGAGAGATGTGCATCAGGTAGAGGCCAGAAGATGTGCAAGCTGCATGTGGCAGCATATGCCTTTAATCCAGCATTTGGGAGGCAGAGGCAGGTGGATCTCTGTGAGTTCCAGGGCAGTCTGGTTTACATATTGACTTCCGGGTCAGCCAAGGCTACACAAAGAGCCCATATCAAAACAGTAACGACAGTAATAAAGACTTGCAAAAGCCTGGAGGACTGAAGAGAATGATTTCCAAGATGCTGCATGGCTAGAGTCCTAAGTCCTTTCAGAAAGGGCTGGTTGTGACACCGGCAATGTAAGTTGCAATGAAGTTATCAAGGGATCCAAGGGATCCATGAAGAATTCACAATGTAACTTACTTAGCTATAGAAAGAATGTATATGGTCAGGAGTGATATGGTTGGCTTTGCAGAATTTATGACAGCTTTTTTTTTTTTTTTTTAAAGAAAAGTAATGTGTGTATGGTTAAAAATCAAAGAGCACATTGTGTGTTTATGATGACAGTCAATAGTCTCATTTACCCTATCATCTCTCATGACAAACCTTCCCTTCTCTCAGCTGCTTCTCTTGGTAACAAGTTCCCTTGTTTATTCCTATGAATATGCTTAAGCTGTCACCTCTTAATATGCCAGCTGAAGATAGAATCTCCGCTGCTGCCATCTTCTCCATGCACACCGTATCCTTCGCTCCTTCATTGCTTCTCTGTGTCCCTTGAGATAGTATACTTAGGCTATATTTCTTGTTCTGTCAACCCTAGACAGTATCTCTTGACTGCCCCATCCGATGAGATAAGGATGCTCGGCAGCCTGGCTGCCTCATCAGCTCTGCTCATCTTTTCTGTATCTTATCTTCAGTTACGCGCACTTCTAATTTCACATTGTTGACACTGTATTTCTGCAAGCACGGTTAAATCACCCATGGCTTCTCTGTAGGCTGAGTCTAGAGGCTGGAAAGAAGGAGATCCATATATGGCTCAGAGGTTAAGTTCACTTGCTGCTCTTGCAGGGGACCAGAGGACCGGAGTTCGCTTCCCAACACCCACATTGTGGCTCCTGCAACTCCAGTTCCAGGGGATTTGACATTGTCTTCTGACTTCTGTGGGCACCAGGCTCACACATGGTGCACATACATACATTCAGGCAAAACACTGGTACACATAAAGTAAAATAAATAAATCTTTAAAACTTGAAAAGAAACAGTAGCTGCATGTTTGAGGCTATATATTGTGGTCCTTTCATAGCCCAGCTATATATTATGTATGCAACATTTCCATTTCTTACAGTGTTATATTTTCCTAGAATTTTCTTTCTTTTCATTTAAAAATGTACCATGTTAACAGCTTTTTTTGTTGTTTGTTTATTTTGTTTTGCTTTGAGATGACCCCTAGAATTTTTCAGTGTGGCTCAGGTGGGCCTCTAGTTAAGACCTTCCTACCTCAGCTTTTAAATGCTGCTTTAAAGAGTGCATGCACCACCACTGGTCATGGCTGGAGAGTATTATTTTATATGGAGATGAAATATTTTGTTTATCCACTCATCCATAATGGACATATCGACCATTTCTATTCTTCTGCTGGTATGAATAATGATGTTATAAACATTTGTATACAAATGTTTGAACAAGGGCCTTGTTTCCTTGGGGTACATAAGAAGTAGGATTTCTAGGTCAAATAGTAATTCTAGGTTTAACTTAGTATGTAGCTGCCAGTTACTTCCACACTGGCTGCCTCTTTACAATGCAGCGACTACATAGCTCCCAATATTTCCACATCTTCATCAACCTGTGTAAATGGAACATGACAACTTCTAGGGTCATTCCTCTATAAAGCCATCCACTTTGTTTATTTAGTTTTGGAGACAGTCTTTCACTGGCCTGGAATTCAGGTAGGTTTGGCTAGGTAGCCAATAAGCTCCAAGAATCTGCTTATCCTCACCTCCCTTGCACTGGGATTACAAGGGCACACCATCACACTTGGCATTATTCACATGTGTTCTAGGGACCAAACTCGAGGCAATTACTTTTGCTGACTGAGCATCTTCCCAGTCCACCTTTTGTTGCTTTT
This sequence comes from Onychomys torridus, assembly GCF_903995425.1. NCBI lineage: Eukaryota > Metazoa > Chordata > Mammalia > Rodentia > Cricetidae > Onychomys > Onychomys torridus. The sequence continues at coordinate 87,922,327 of NC_050466.1, read as the reverse complement.
GATTTTTAAAATTATGACCAATCTAGAGGAGGTGAAATGATAGCTCATTATCTGTTGTTTGAATCCTCCCAAGGACTAATGATATTGAACATCTTTTCATGGACTTGTTGGCAATTTTTTTATTGTTTGTCTTCTCTGGAAAAACACAAACAAGTGTGTGCTCTCTTTATGCTTGTCCATTTCATTGGACTGTGTGCTCACTGAGAAAAAGGCTTTGAAATCTATCTCTGTAACCTCCGCTCTTCACACAAGGCAAGCACGGAGCAGGCATTTGGAACACATTTGGAGGTAGCAAGGAAATGAATAGGTTTTTTAAGAAGGTGGAGGGAGCTGGGCTGCCTAATCCCTTGGAGATCCAGGAAAGGCACCAAAGCTACACAGAGGAACCCTGTCTCGAAAAACAAAACAAAACAAAATATCCCCGCTGCTGTGCGGTGGTAGCTCATGCCTTTAATTCCTGGAGGCAGAGGCAGGCGGATCTCTGTGAGTTCGAGGCCAGCCTGGTCTACAGAGCGAGATCCAGGACAGGCACCAAAACTACAACGGAGAAACCCTGTCTCGAAAAATAAAACAAAACATAACAAACAAAAAGGAATCCCCACTGCATTCCCACATCATGGTGAGCTGTTCAATGACTGGGAAAGTTGGGGTGCAGCATGGAGAAACTTTAAACTTTGTGCTTTCCTCAGCAGAACCTCACACTGAACTGCTTCAAGTGGAGCATCAAGCAGCTGAGCATTGGTGTCCTAGAAGGAGATTAAGAAGGAGCAGGTCCTGTAGAGTACCTAAGTCTGGGGACTTTTGGCCACACTCCTTTCATTTCTTTAGACACTCAAATATCTTCCCACCCTGAGGCTCTAGTAGGAAACATCCTTTCATCTTTAATTTGGGTGAGTCCCTCTGTATGCTGGAAGTTTTATTTCAGGGCCATTTCTTCATAGAAATTGTCCTCAGCACGCCCAAGTCCCAAGTCTCACAGTCTGACTGTGATTCCTCCATCAAAACCTGTCCCTGCTCTCGAGTGTGTGTGTGCGTGCGTGCGTGTGTGTGTGCGTGTGTGTGCGTGTGTGTGTGCGTGTGTGTGTGTGTGTGCGTGTGTGTGTGTGCGTGTGTGTGTGTGCGTGCGTGCGTGTGTGTGTGTGTGTGTGCGCGTGCGTGCGTGTGTGCGTGCGTGTGTGTGTGTGCGTGCGTGTGTGTGTGCGCGTGCGCGTGTGCGTGCGTGTGTGTGTGCGCGCGCGCGCGCGCGCGTGTGCGTGCGTGTGTGTGTGTGCGCGCGCGCGTGCGCGTGTGCGTGCGTGTGTGTGCGCGCGCGCGCGTGTGTGTGTGCGTGTGTGAGTGTGTGTGTGCGTGTGTGCGTGTGTATGTGTGCGTGTGTGCGTGCGTGCGTGCGTGCGTGTGTGTGTGCGTGCGTGCGTGCGTGTGTGTGTGTGTGTGTGTGTGTGTGTTTTCAGAGCATTCATCACAGTTTGTCTTTAGGGATCATTCTGAAGGCTTAATTGTCTAATGTCTGTCTCTCCTAGCAGGCCAAAGCTCCATAAGGCAGAATACTAAATGCCCAGTCTTTAACACGGTGCTTGGCACATAGCAGGCTTGATAAATGTTCATTAAATACAAGGAAAAAATAATGATTAAGAGAACAAAGGCCTGACTCTTTGTCTTTTCACTAGCCCATTCTGCCTTCATGCTGATTATTGTATCTGGCAACCAGGTAGTACTCAGTAAAAGTTAGTTCTTTCTCTCCCTCTCACTTGAATGCCCTTCATCCTTTCCCCCCTCCATTATCACTTCTTCCTTCCTTCCTTCCTTCCTTCCTTCCTTCCTTCCTTCCTTCCTTCCTTCCTTCCTTCCCTATTTCTGTTGCTAACCAATTTTCCTGAAAGCTTCTGCCTGAAAGTATTGGCAGCTTCTGAACCACACTAGGTCTGTCTTAAGTATCCAAGACCCTTGCAATCAGGGCCAGGGTAGAGACCTCAAGTTCATGAGGCAAATATGGAAAACAGCAGGGATATCAAGAATTTTCTTTGATATTACTCATTAGCCACAAATGAAACCTAGATATAGTTGCTGGAGAACTGAGCCCCACCATGCATCCCTAGGAAAACCACACAAAGGCGTCTCTGGAAAACAACTAGATAGAATCTCCAAGTTCCAGTTCTAAATCAGGAAAGAGCACCAAAATGTGTCTACTCTTCTGTGTCACCAGCTTCTGATGCTCAACTCACTCTATAACATCCCTGGCAACACTTCTCAGCTTCTGCTTCCATAGCCCCAAACACAGGGGACTCACTACTCCTAAAGAAGGTTATAGGTAAGTCCTCTCTTATGTCTGTCTATATCTAATACATAAATGAAATACACTAAAATGCTAACAATGTTTACACTGGGTATAGTAGGGTTATTTGTGATTTTTTTCTTCTCTGTAATGATCAACATTTGCTAACTTTTGTACATTAAATCCATGAGATGAGAAAGCAGTGGCCTGGGCTATACTATGACTGAACCTTAGTAGCACTATACTTAATGGAGGAAACCTAGTCACAGAAAGCCATCTATTATAAGACATCATTTATAGGAAGTTTCCAGAGTGGGCTCTATAGTTGAAAAATAGATCAGAATTTTCTAAAGCTAGAAGGAGGCTGAAGGAACTGCCTAAAGCTGTGACATTTCCCTGAGAGGAAATGAAAACATTCTTAACTATTGCACTGGTTGGTTTTTGTCAACTTAACACAAACCTAGACATATCTAGGAAGAGGGAACCTTAACTAAGAAAATGCCTGTGGGGGTTTGAATGAGAATGGACCCCATATGCTCATATGTTTGAACACTTGGTCCTCAGTGAGTGGAACTGTTTTGGGGGGATTAGGTGCTATGGCATTCTTGGAAGAGGTGTATAACTAGGAGTGCATTTTGAGGTTTCAAAAACCCACACCATTCCCAGTTAGCTCTCTCTTTCTCTCTGCCTTATGATTGTGAATCAGATGTAAGCTCTCAGCTACTATACCAGTGCCATCCCTGCCCACCTGCTGCCATGCTCCCTACTGTAGTAAGTAGGAAAAACCCATAGGGTCAAGGAAATTGACTCAAACCAGTTGCCAAGGCATGCACATAATGTACTTCCTTATGAGCCAACCTGGAGTCTGCCTGAGGGTGTAGCAACAGGCGCTGTCAGAGTTCCTAATCATGCCCAGCCAATGAGGGACAAACCATGCAATGTCACTAGATTGGGACACAGCCTGGGTGCTGGGAAGAGGGTATATAAGGCCTTCCCCATTGTTGAATGAACAAGTTTGTTGTTTGCCTTCAACTGACTCCCAGTGTCTGTGTCACTGATGCAGCACCTTCTCATGCCCTCCCCTGCATTAGGGTCCAGCAACACCCTATCATGATGCTCATGATTCTAACCCTCTACAACCATGAGCCCCAAATAAAACCTTTTCATTCATATAAGCTGCCTTGGTTGTGATGTTTTGTCAAGATAATAGAAAAGTAAGTAACTAAAACAATGTCCCCATAAGATTGGCCTGTTCTCAAGTTTCTGGGCCACTTTTTTATTCATGATTGATGTGGGAGGCATCATCCGTGGAGGCAGTGATATCCCTGTACTGTTTGTCCTGGGTACTATAAGAAAGCAGGCTGAGCAAGCCAGTCAACACCACCTCTCCATGGTTTCTGCCTTTGGATTCCTGGCCTGCTTTTGTTCCTGCCCTGACTTCCCTCAATGGATTATAACTCAGGATGTGTAAGCCAAATAAACCCTTTCCTCTCCATGTTGCTTTTGATTATCTTTATCACAGCAATGGAAACTGAACTCTAATAATTGTGATGTGTACTGAACTCTGCAAATATAATTTTAAAAAACCCATTAAACTGTCCACTTTCAGTTTACAAAGTATATACTGTACAGTATGTGAATTATATCTCAATAAACTTGCTATTTTAAAGAGGATGACTAACTTTAAAATATGTGTTGCTTTTTGAATATAAGAGAATGTACTGAAAATTTTGTCATTTTCACTGTATATAATTTGTTTTTCAAGAAGGAAAGGTAAGCATGGGGAAGAAAGGCAAGAAAGAACCAAACAGGTGTGGGAGGAGCAAGGGCAGAAAGAGGTCCCACCATCCAAGCAACAGCAGGTGCACTTCCTATAGCCAGATTCCACGGGTCAGAAAAGGGGGTCTGCACCCCTCCGCACGACTCTGCAGCTGGACTGCCCTGTTGCTTGCAGGCCCTGAGACAGCTCTACTCTGCCTCACCAGGCCTCACTCCCAAGATGTCTGCATGCCTGTCCAGTGTGTGTTCTACTTCTAGTCCTGTCTTGTGTGACTTCTGAACACGAGTCCATCTCGCTCTGTCTGGCAAGTAAGCATGTTCAGAACAGTTTAGTAGGACTCTGGAGAAGGGAATCGGGTACAAAAACACTCCCAACTGTTTGATTCTCTAGAGGGGGTAGAGATGGAGATTATATACATATATACACAAATACATATATAATCTTTATATACATACTCTAGTGGTTATTATTTAAAGAAACATGATTTATCACTGTGCTTGATTTCAAAGTGCCCAGGCTATATGACACTTTTCAGAAGATAACAGAAACACACTGAAGACTCCACTGTTCTGGAAGAAGAGCTGGTGGGCAGAGAAGGCCAGTGAGAAAATATTCCAGATGTGTAAACAAGCACAAGGCCACACATTGAGCATCTGAAAGAAATCAGATAACAGGGAGGAATCCCCTTTCTTTATTTGCTTCTTTCTTCCCTTTCTGCCTCAGAGTTTCATAGCTGTCGCTGCCGCGGGTTGGGACAAGGCTGCAGTTCTGGGAAAATAGAAATTATATGTAAATTATCATTGAACTATGTAAGTAGAGCCAGAGAGATGAATGTATAGTCAACAAAGTGTCACTAGACCCAGCTAGCTTCCATGCCGTGTGTGTGTGTGTGTGTGTGTGTGTGTGTGTGTGTGAGTGTGTGTGTGTGTACATTATATGTTCATGTTTTTATGTGTGCAGAAACACATATGCATGTGTGTATGGATACCAGAAGACAATGTCTAGTGTCATTTATCCATAAGGTCACTTGCCTATATTCAGAGTCAACCTCAATTATCCAGAGCAGGATGTTCTGTTCCAGGATAAATCACTTTGCAACATCTTTATAGTTTTGTGTATTTTCCTGCATGAGAAACTTCAGTGACATCGTGGGTGGTCTTGCCCAGCAGTGTGAAGTGGTCCAACTCTAGAGGATGCTCCAAAGGCACACAGAGGCTTTGGATAGGACCACCATCACAGTGCCACTAGAGGAAAGATTGTGTCATCTAGCCCCAAACTGGGACAGCTAAGAGGTATCAGGTTCTTTTGTGGAAACAGTGATTTCTACCAAGATGCCTCAAGGCCTTTGTCTAGAATGCAAGGGGCATGCGGTGCTGAGTCTCAGATTGGTCCCATTTTCTACCCTCACTTCTATTGTGAAGATTTAGAATTCTCGGCTACAGTATGGAGATAATGACATTGCCCCACAGGGTAGCTGTCAAGTCAGGACGAACAAGCTATTCTGGCAGACATGGTAAAAAACTGTCTAGTCAAGCATGATAGCTCATGCCTGTGAGCGCAGCACTTGTAGACTCAGGTAGGAGGATTGCCACAACTTGGAGGGGAGTCTGGACTATTGAATGAGTTTCAGCCCAGCTTGGACTACAGTGTGAGACCCCGTCACAAGAACTATAAGGAAGAAGAGGAGAGAGGAGGAAAGAAAAAGAGAATGGGGAAAAAGAAGAAGGAGGAGTGAAGGGAAGAGGGAGGGGAGGAGGAAGGAAGAGGAACAAGAGGAAGCGAGAGAGGAAAGAGAGAAGAAAATCCAGGGCTGCATGTACAGAAGCCCCCAGTACATGGCCGCTTCCCTTCCCTACTTTAGAGGCAGAGCATCCAAGGGCCTTGGCCTTGCCAGGTCACAGCCTAACTGAAGAGGGCAGAGCGGTGGTTGTAAAGGCACACCAGCAAATCCAAGTTAGCTCTTAGTGAGGCTCTTCTGCTCCCAGTGCTGAAGGCTTCCATTTGATTCACTGCCTCACTAAACGTTCCCATGTGCCTTGGAGGAAGATGCTATCTTGAGTCTAATGTCAGCGACAAGAAATTATCAGTAAGGTGAGGTGACTGGCCCCAAGGTTACATGGCCGGCAAGTGGTGGAGACAGACAGCTTGTGCAAGGCTTGGGTCTTGATGTCACATGACTGACGCAGCACTAGAGTTGGGACTCACAGAGTATGGAATACGAATTGGGGCTCAAAGCAGTATGAAAAGAGCTGATCGGGACAGTCTTCAGCAGTAAGCAGGGCTGATTGCTTTTAAAGATGAGGGGATACATTTTCAATTAGGCACGACAATGGAAAGCAAAAACCAAACCAAAACAAAACACAAACAAAAACATGTGTAATGGTCAGCAGTCCCCAAGGGAAGGACTAGTCAGGAATCAATGCTACAGCTCTAAGCCTTACTGCTGATATATCACTGTGGACAGTTTCTCTTACTTCCTTGGGTCTCAGTTTTCCCATTTGCAAAATGGAGGGGGTCACAGAAAGTCCCTTGCACATCTCCTAGGTGAATTTGAGGAGAAAATATAGGTACAGCTCCTGAACTACTATCGATCAGTTCATATTCCTTCACAGAGGTCAGGCAGCCAAGTCAAGGATGGAGGCCACAATCATGGGAGCACTTGGAATGTTTTCCTGAAGAGAATGGAGAGCTTGAGCATTTGCAAACCTGGGAGTGTTTCTAGCCACAGCTGTGTTCTACAAAGATCAGATTAGTGTAGTCATAATAGAGACTGTCCCATGGAGGTCAAAGAATTCTGACATGTCTTTGATGTCTGGATACAGTGGAAACATTTTGTAGTTGTGAACTGGATAGAGGAAAAACAATGGCAACTTAGGACCCCAAACATCTGCTCTGGAATGTGGTGTCATGGGAACCAGACAGCCAGGGGTGGAGTCTTCTGTGTTTCCTGTGACCTAACCCTGGGCACTCATCTTTCAGTGATGAGGTCTCGTTTTATTTTCCTCTGGGTCTGCCTCAATGAGAGAGATGTGCTGAGGATACTAGAGGTTGAGAAATCCAAGAGAGTGAGGCTGAGTGGGAATAACCAATCCCAAAGTGGGAGGAGAGAGGCTGAAGCGGAGCCAGTGAGAGAGAATGGAAAAAGAGTAGGCTAATTTTGAATGCTGCTACTCACTATCACACTACTCCTGAAATTGTGATGCCATTCCATTGATGACGTCTTCGTGCTCATAAGCCGTTCACCCCCCCTCCCCCGGGCCTTCACCTGCCAACCCTGTTGTGCTGGAATCTAGCCTCTGACACCCTACCACAGGGCAGATTCCCTACTATAGTGGTTGAAAATGTCATAGTGGAACTCTAAGCCCCAGTCTCTTGGAGAGTTCAACAGAGAATTGTGGGCCATAGTTCCTCACACACCTGCCTTCCTAAGGGTTCAGGAAGGACTACTTCAGCCTGTACCAACACCAAGCACAGTTAAAACAGATGGAATGCTCATCAAGTCTCCCTTCTGTCATCTCCTTCCACTGTTCTTCTGCTTCTTCTTGTCTCTGACTGCCTTTGGCCTTTCCTGGCCAATACTGTAAGGAACCTTAAAAGGAAGTCAGGCAAGCAAAAAAAAAAATCCAATTAGCCTCTGGCTTTTTGGGGCACAACAGGGTAGCTTTCAACTGGAAGATGGCATAAGCAGAAGTGGGCTTCAAGGACCGGTGCATGGTTGTAGACACGGGCATGATGGGCCTTCTGGACAGGAGTTTCCCTACTTGCCCTGGGGTAGAGCAACTATGGTGATAGGCCAGAGGAAAAAAGTGAGCATCAGCTACCAATGGGTTAATGAGAGAGATGAGGAGGAGAGGGCAGGCTCCTAGAAGGACCAAACAATCTGCCAGCATTCTCTATGTGGCCTCTGATGCCCTGAGCTGGATACCAGGGTAAAGAGAGGCAGGTCCTGATGCACCAGGAGAGCATGGGGTGCTCATAGAGGCTGGGAGCTCAGGCCGCAGTTCCACATCCACACCACACCCTCTGAGGTTTGAGAACTTCTTTGCAGGGAGTCAAGGGCCAAGTAACCCAACAACGTGTGGTATAGCTGTGTAGCCAGCCTGCCTCAAACACGACTGTGTGTTTGTAATCCATCCAGAGACTCTCACATTTCCTAAACACCCACAGCTCCATAGGGCTTGAGACCACATGGAGCACTGAGCCTGAGAACTTGCATTTCTGGCAAATTGTTGATGGTGCCAGGCTGCTGGTTCTCACTTTTGCCTTTGGTGCCCTCTGATCTGAGTCCTGGAGGTTAATGCTAACAACACAAGTCCCCATTCAAGTGAATCCAGAGTAGGTAGCTGAGCTCCGTCTCAGGCTCATGAACAGCCTCTGAGGGCCAAAGATGGGAACTGGGGACCTCAAAATTGTTACTCAGTTGTAGCCATGTGGCTTGCTTACCTAGCTCCCAGAGCCTCAATGCTCTCATCTGTAGATGGAGAAGACACAACAATATTCACAGGTCATAGTAGTCAGCTGCTTGCCCATCACCCACCAGTGTTCTGTCCCTTGCTGCTGATTTGTCTTGCTGATGCTAACTCACACCTTCATTACCCAGCTTAGGTTGTGAACTGCACTGTAGAGAGAAGGACTTTAGAAGAGGAAGAGCAAGTGCCTGCCCTGGGTGCCCTACTGTCACCCCAAACTGTATCATCCCTTCATTCCCCCACCCTTCAGGGACCCTTCTTCAGTGACCTTCCTTGATAGCCACTTTACCAAAGCCATCCATTCCTTGTAGGAAAACTGCACAAGTCTTCAAGTTAAATCGCTATAGGGCTCTGGCAGGTAGCCGGGGAGAGCAAGTGCTGGCAAAGGACCAGGCTGCTGGAGAGTGCATTCCCACCAAGGGGTGCAGAGCTTATGCCCTTCCCAGCTCTCATGCCCACCCAGGTGGGAACATGGGTGCAGAGCCAGACCGCCAGAGCTTTGAGGGTTCTCGGGGAATCTAGACATCCAGTTGTTGACATGAAATCTACCTATTAGTAAATGGTTCAATTCATTAGCTAGGAAATTTCAGTTCAGGATAACAGGCTAGTCAGTCATGCAAGCATGATTTCACAGAGGCATGCAAGCCCACCAGGTTGCATTCTCAGCCACTGGACCACTGTTGCAAAACGGTGTGGTCATCCTCCAGAGCAGTGCTTCTCAACCTTCCCAATGCTGCTACACTTTCATACAGTCTCTTATGTTGTGGTGACCCCCAACCACAAAATTATTTTCATTGCTGCTTCAAAACTGTAATTTTGCTACTGTTATGAATTGTAATGCAAATATCTGATATGTGGCCCCTGTGAAAGGGTCCTTCGACCCCCCAAAGGGGTTGCGAACCACAGGTTGAGGAACACTGCTCTCCAGTCAGGGCTAGGCACCCCACCCCTCTGGGGCCCAGGCCCTACCTGGTGTCAACAGCCACTCAGCATTGCACTACACGTGCTGGCAATGACCCCTGAGCTTGGATGACCACAAAGCAGCTGGGCACACGTACTGTGGGAGTGGCCTAGTGGGAGGCACAGGCACTCCACAGACACTGATGGGAACCCACAGACTCAAAACGGGAGGACATGCTTCCTGGGCTAGCTTGCAGCCGCCCCTCAAGATAGAAGCAGCCTGTGAGAACTGGTCTGCTGGGTGGAGGGGAAGCCACAGCCTGGAGCCAGCTATGCCTTGGTATAGTCCACAAGAGGGCAGTGGTACTCCATGGGGAGTGTGGGCCACAGCAGCCAGGAAGCTGCTGGAAAGAAAGCTCACCCTTAGCTGCTGCCTCCCAGGCTTTTCAGGCTCCTCTGGTTTCTAGGCCTTTCCCTTCCCAAACTGATCCCAACCTTGTTCCTTCCCCTGCCCACTCAGTTCTCCCCAAGCGCTTGAATGAGGAGGCCCCTTTGCATGGGGGCCAGTGACTGGTCCAACAAATATTTACTGAGTGTTTAATATGTGCCAGCCCCTGCTGTTCCCACCAGGCATAGACCTGGGACTGACGTCAGAAAGAAGCCCTGCACTTGCTGAGCAAGCATTCTTCATGAGGAACAAATATAGTAAGTCACCAAAGCAGGGAGTGTGTTTGAAAGTGACCAGTTCTTTGGCAAACAGTAAAGCATGAAAGAGGCAGGCAGCAGAGACTGTATTGTGCTTCCACTGAATGATCCATCCATCCATCCATCCATTGATCCATCCATCCATCCACACACCCATCCACCCACCCATGCACTCAGTCTTCCACCCACCCACCCCTCCATGCATCCAACTATTCAATCATCTGTGTATCTATCCATCCATCCATTCACCTGCGCTGGCTCATTTTATGTCAACTTGACACAGCTAGACTTATCTGAAATGAGGGAACTTCAATTGAGCAAGTTCCTTCATAATATTCTGCTGTAAGGCGTTTTCTTAATTAGATAGTTAATGGGGAGGACCCAGCACATTCTGGGTTGTGGCTCCCTGGGTTGTAGACCTGAGGTGTATAAGAAAGCAGGCCGAGGAAGCCATGATGAAGAAGCCAGGAAGCAGTACCCTTCTATGGCCTCTGCATCAGCTTCTGCCTCTTGGTTCCTGACCAGTTTGAGTTCCTGTCCTGACTTCCTTCTATGATGAGCAGTGATAGAGAAGTGTAAGCCAAATAAATCCTTTCATCCCTGAGTTGCTTTCTGGTCATGGTGTTTTATCAGAGCAATAGAAACCTAACTAAGACACCATTCAAATTCAATCATCATCATCCATCCATCCATCCATCCATCCATCCATCCATCCATCCATCCATCTATCCATCCATCCATCCATTCATCCATCCATCCACACACCCATCCACCCACCCACCCATTAAGTTGTTCATTTACCCACCCATGCATCTACCCAACCACTCAATCATCCACCTACCCATTCACTTGTCTGTCCATCTATTTAATCCACACATCCACACATCCATCTACCCATCTATCCATGCAGCCTTCTATCTACCAATCCATCCACCAATCCATTCATTCACGTATCCATCCTTTCACTGACACTCCCACTCCAAGGGCTATGGAGGTGATTACCCAGGGTGAGGTCGTCATGGATGGATGTCAACTCTAGTAGGGTGGTCAGCAAGAAAGTCTCTGAGAAGGTTAAGTACTACAGTAGGACCTGCAGGAAGGAAGAAGTCATCTATGCAGAGATGCAGGTGGAAGAGCTCTGGGCAGAGGAAATGGTGAACAATTGTAATGGTCCTGATGGGAACGGCTGAGCATTTTCAAGGACCAGCAGTCAGCAAGGCTGCTGTCCAGAGATCAAGGGGAGAGAGAAGAGCAGGTTGGAGAGGTCAGTAGGACCCTGATGAGATGGGCCCTCATGAGGTACTGGCCCAGTCCTGCTTGCTCTTCTTCCATAGCTTCTCTGGTCCCCAGCCTCTGTTCTTGGTGTCTGAGACTCCTTTGCTTGTCCTGTTTTCTTTCCTTCTCGATTTGGGAGCCATTCTGTCTTCTGCTTTCTCTTCTGCTCATTTCCACCTGTACTGCTCCCACTTCGGTTTGTGAGATGTTTAGAGTTGTCTCAGGCATTTCTGCCCCGCTCCACTTTCTGCCAACTTACCGCTAAACTGCCATTTGGGACCCCACAATGTAGCCCTCCCTGCCTGCCACATCCCTCCCTTTCCGTTTCTTCTCTCACTTGCCATGTATTAGGCAGTGTCAGCCACAGTTGGAGGTAGGACCTGTCTTAAAGTCAGAGGATCCAGTGCTCAAGGCCCAGTGTTGTCATTTTTTTGCCTATGGGAGTCTGGGAAAATTATTTAACTTTCAGAGACTCAGTTTCCCTACATACTAAGGAAGGCTTACAAGTAAGCTAAACTATGTGTCATGTTTTTGCATAATGCTTTCGGCCTATCCACAGCTAACTATACCTTTAAATACATTTTGTATAGTAATTTGTACCTTTTTAGTTTATTTTTTGAAACAAGATTCCTACATACATTAGGCCTGCCCTCTACTGTGTATAAGATGACCTTTAGTATCTGCTTCTTTTGCTTTCATCTTCCTGATACTATGATTGATTACAAACATATAGAATTATATGCCTGACTTTATGGTGCCAGGAGTCAAACCCAGACTCTAGTGCACACTAGGCAATCACCCCACTAACTAAACCATTAATGGAAATCCAGAGGTTTCTGGATCTTAAGACCCTCTCAAACCTCACCCATCTGGTGACGCTCAGCTCAAACATGTCAACACCTTGAAGTCATCCTTTAAGCTTCAGGAAATGAGATTCCTCATTTCTCTGAATAACCATAGTAATCTTCATCTTTATCCAGGTCTCCAGCTTCCTTGTGTCCTTACTCCCTCTTTGGATTATTGAGGTATCAGTTACTTGATCACATGTACCTAATCATCTTAACATGTAACAATCACTGGTATTCAACACATTCACATTGCAACTAATGTTTTAAAACCTTTTCTTTCCTTTTTGTGTGAAAAGACAAAAAAAAATGAACAAACAAGTCCATTAAGCAATCACCATACAGAACCTTTTCCATGGCAATCATTTAAGCACTCTATCTCTAGGATTTGCCTGTTCTAGATATTGCATAAAAATGAATTAAGCAATATGTGTAGTTGGTTATTTTTACTCTTTGCTCTTTGGGGGCCTGCCACCCAGCTTCCAAATAAATATTCTGAGACTTATTCTTACTTATGATTGCCTGGCCTTAGCTTTGCTTGTTTCTAGCCAGCTTTTCTCAAATTATCCAGTCTACCTTTTGCCTCTAAGCTTTTACCTTCCTCTATTCTATATGTCTTTCTTCTCTTCGTATTCCATGACTGGCTGTGTGGCTATGTGGCTATGTAGCTGTGTGGCTGTGTTGCTGTGTGGCTGGCCCCTGGCAAACTCTTCTCCTCCTTTTTTCATGCCTTCCTCTTCTCCTTTTCTCCTTCTATTTATTCTCTCTGCCTGCCAGCCCTGCCTATTCTCCTGTCTTGCTATTGGCCATTCAGTTCTTTATTAGGCCAATCAAGGTGTTTTAGACAGGCAAAGTAACACAGGTTCACAGAGTTAAATAAATGCAACCTAAAAGAATGCAACACATCTTCATGTCATTAAACAAATGTTACACAGCATAAACAAATGTAATATGTCTTTAACTAGTATTCCACAACAAATATGAGATTATGTTAGGCCTCTTTCACTGAGCTTAATGTTTTTGTGTTCCACCTAAGTGATAGCATGTATTTATTTACATATTGATTTATTCCTACCTTTTGTCTCTTTTTTGTGTGAATAATGCCACTACAAACATTTGTGACTTGCTAGTTGAATGTGTACTTTAAGTTTTTAACCTAGAAGTAAAATTCTGGGTTAAAACACAAATAATCTGCATTTAACAGTTTAAGGAACCACCAAGCGTTTGCTGCAGTGGCTGCACCATTTGGCATCCTCATCATGAGCACGTAAAATCTATTTCTCCACATCCTCCATTTTTATAGTCATCAGAGCGGCTATGAAGTCGTACCTCCTTATGCCCTTGAGTGTCTGCTTATGAATCATTATATTGCATCTGTTTTCGTGTATTTGTTAGCTTCTTGTGTATTTTCTTTTAAGAAATGTCTATTCACATCATTTGTCCAGTTTTGAATTGGGTTGTTTGTTGAATTGTAAAATTTCTTCCTTTGTTCTGACCACTGTCTTTATTAGATATATAAAGCATAAATATGTTTCAAATTTGTAGGTTGTTAACTTATGTGATACTGTCCTTTAAAGCACAAAAATTTAAAATTATAATGAACTCCAATTTATATTTTCCCTTTGGTTGTTCATTCTTTCTAGTTTGAAATGTAGTAGTTTTTCAAATCAGGGCAGGTGTGGTGGTACATACCTATAATCCCAGCAGTCAGGAGATAGATTTCTTTAAGACAACCTGGGCTATGAAAAAGTCATCTTTTAAGCTAGTCATTCTTCTTTTCTTCCATCTCGGAAGAAAAGATAAAATTATTTATCAAATATGAAATCATGAAGATTTACAGTTGTTTGCTAGTAATGGTTTTAGCTCTGATGTTCAGATTATCAAGTTCATTTTTGTCAGGTCCAAAGGCAACTCCAATTCCCTAACTTCAAAAGGCAATCCAAATATCCAGAAATGGGTTCAACCTGGACTATAGAGGATTTCTAGTGGAACTTGTGAAGTCAATTCTCCTGTACCAAGAGAAGTCATTTCCCTCATCACAATGACAAAAGGCTTCCCTTGGTGCCTATTAGCATACTAAAAAAAAAAAAAAAAGCCGAGGCTGGCCTCCAGGCTCCAGCTGTAGCTCAAGTACCTGTTACACATTTCAAAGTTCATCTTAGCCCTTCTCACCTCCTTTCCTGCCCTAAACTTCCTCCAGCTCACAAGCTTCCCTCCCCTCAACTACTCATTCTTCTTATAACCCTGCTATTCTCTCTCTCCCCTCCCCTTCTTCCTATGTCCTTGCTTCTCTTCCTATGCTTTCTCTGTTCTCTATCCCCTACAGTTCTCTCCTCTCTCACAGATAACTCTGTCCACGTCCAATCTGCTGGCTATGTTCAGTCTACTGCTTTCTCTCTCTGCTCTGGCTGTTCTCTCTCTCATAGCTACAGTAAAAATCTTCCCACAGGGTGGTCTATACAACAGAGTGGTCATGCCATCTGTTTACATAATTTTAAGTTCATTTTAAAAAAATCTGGAGTGAAGTAGTGATTTTCTTTCTCTGCTTGTGGTCATTGTTTTCCGAAACATTTGTTGAAAACATACCTGTGATTTATTAACTCATCGGGCCTGGTTGGGTTTTACAAGTGCTGTTCCTGTCCTAGCTGTGTGGCCTCAGATAAAGCTTGCCACCTGTTCGGGCCTCAGTTGCCTCATCTTGAGAGTGGAGTTGCCAACAGTGTATCTGCCAGGGTTGATGTGAGGATTCTGCGGGGTTAGAAAAGCCCAGAAAGAGCTCCTCCATCTTTTTCTTTAACTGTAAGCATATCATTTCATTTCTTGTTTCTTGCAAAACTCAGAAACAAACTCAAGGGATCGCTAGCATGATTATTTCCTGTATGCATTCTGACTCCCTCCCTCCCAGAGTTAAGGGACCAGATTAGATGTACAGGCTACATGCTGTCCCCTCTCTAAGGGTTAGAGGGATTGTTAGCAGTGAAAAATATTTGTATCCTCACAGAAACAAGCCTTTCAGGTTGATCTGATGCTTTGTTTAGACTTTCATGGGGGATTGTGCCAAACTGTAGCCTAGGTTCTTTTCGGAGGAAATGCTGGAACTCTGCAGGGCTAAGAGTGCAATTATCATCTTCCCAGTTCATGCACCAATGAACCTTTTACAACTTGCAGGTTTTACAGTGAGATGCTCAGCAGATAAAGACACTTTCCACACAAACCTGCAAACTTGAGTTGGATCCCCTGGATTCAGGAAAAGTGGAAGGAGAGAGTTGACTCCACAAAGTTGGCCTCTGGTCTCTATATGCGAACACACAAACACACAAAATAAGAATTAAAATGTAGTTTTGAAAAATTAGATTTGCTGGCTCAGATTGTTGGATATATACATATATGTATATATGAGGTATGAATGAATAAATCAAAGAAGGAATGAATCTAAGCCACCTGCCAGAGTTAGTTACCCCAATATATAATTGGTTATCTGTGTTTATTGTGAGTTATTCACAGTATCCAAGATATTGAACTAGCCAAGATATATTTGTCAGGGGGGAGGAGAGAGAGTTTTAGTCAGCTCTAAAGAACAGAATTATGTCACTTTACAGGTAAAATGGATGGGATTAGAGATCATAATATAAACAAAATACTCCAGACTTGAAAAAACAAATATCTCATGTTTTCTTTATATGCAGAATCTAGGTCATAAAAAGAGAAGTGAAAATACAAGCCCTCTTTTTGAGAGGGGGAAGGGAGGAAGAAGGTCAGTGGGAAGGGGGTGGGGACACTATTGAGGGGGTGATGTGATCAGAGTGCCTGTATGAAAATGTCACAGTGAATCCCACAAGTTTGTACAATTAATATAGACTTAAAAAAAGACCTGGTGGTTCTAGAAAAGGGAGGTGATGTAGGCAAGCTCATGGTACTAACAAGTGGGAAATAAGACTGGAGATCAGTTGACTCTAAGACTCATACAGCCTTCCCTTCAACACTGCCTTCTACAAGAGGGCTTTCCATTTCAGCTGCTGGTGCTCTCCTCCTCATCATCAGCATCAGCATCAGCAGCAATATCTATGTCTTGGAATTTAGAGAAGTGACTCTTATCCCTGCCTGAATGTTGGAATCACTTGGAACTTTTCTTCTCTCCCTCCATCCTTCCCTCTCTCCCTTCCTTCTTTTCTTCCCTCCCTCCCTCCCTCCATCCCTTCCTTTCTTCCTTCCTCTCTTCATTATGTTTCTAAGACAAGTCTTCAATATGCAGCTCAAACTGGTCTTGAATGCAAGATCCTCCTGTTTCAACTTCTCCAATGATGGATGAATCCCTTTTAATATAGATGTCTGGGTGTCACCTCCAAAAACTAAGGTCATTGGACACATGGAGGTTTAACAGCTCCCAGGGTGATTCTGATATGGTGCCAGGCTTGAGGACCACTGATCCAGGGTTTCCTCGACATTACTGATGGTTGCAATTACCTGTGCTCTGCCTCATGCTCACCAGCTCACTAGCTTGGACAGCTGCATTGCTAAGCATCCGGAGGGATGTTGAGATCAAAGGCTTTTCTCATATGCATCTTCTGTCAGCTTCACCATAACCTGGGAGGAAACAGGTCAGAGCTTAGCAGTTCCATTTGTCAACTGAAGCTCTGGAAGTATAGCAATTTATCCACAGATGTCCAGTGAGTGGAAGAGCTGGGGCCAGAATCCGAAGCTTGACTCTGACACACCACACGTGTCCCGAACTAGTCTTCACGGTGCCAGTCTTGGAATTGAAGGACAGAGTTTGATTATTTTTAATCCCTCAGTCTTGCAAGCTGCATCTCAGAGAAATGTCCTTAAAGGACATCCTGGTTCTTTCATACTCCCTGATCCTCAGAGCCTCAAATTCCTCACCTTTTAGGTCACACAGATGACCTGTTGGCAGATGGGCATGGAGTTCTTCCTTTCTTTCCCCTTTATTCTTCCTTCTCCTTTCCTTCTTCCTCCTCCTCTTCCTTTTTCTTCATTTTTTCCCCTTTTCATCCCCACACCACTTAAGTAGACTTAACACAGGAAAGCCGAGGTTTGAAATGAGAAAGGCCTGATCTGGTGAAGATGCTTTTCAGACAGCTTTGGGGAGCTTGAATGATAACATATTCAACTTCATTTAAAAGTAGACACTATAAGGCTGTTTCTACTGCTTCAAATATCAACATAATCAAGATATTACCTTCTACCCCTATATACAACAAAGCACATGAATATGAAAAACACAGTGAAAATAAAAGGTCATAATATCACTGTCAGCATATATTCTGCTTGGCAAAGCATTTCTAACAACTTAATATACTGTTTGTTTGTTTATTGTCTATCTCCCTGCACAAGACCACAAGACATTGAGGCAGGGACTTTATCTTACACTTGGTAGGAATTCACTCCTTTGTTGGAGTGCCCTTAGCAGGCTGTATCAGGTGCCAGGTGTTTGATTTGGGAAAGTACTGAAGCAATCACACTCTGGAACCACAGCATCTGCTTGTATTGCTCTGTAGCTGAAGGGTCTTATTCAGCGCTCTGTGTCCTAATCTCTCCATCTCTAAAATGGACATAACCCTAGATCCTAACATGCTGCAATCCAGAGCAAGGAACTGACCATTACTACCTCTCTTAGATAGGACCTGGGATTTATATAGCCTGGGACTTGTATCTACAGGTTATCTGCCACTCCCTCCTACCTGCCACAGAGAAAGACACTAAAGGCTATGAAAGGGACATGGAACAGGCTCTCCTCAGGACCTCAGGAGGGCTTGGGTCCCTATCAACACTTTATTATTATTTTTTTTCCTTTATGACCGCCAGGAAATCTCTGTTGAGTTCAGTGACCCAAATGGAAGTTACTTGTTGCAGCAGCCTTGAGAAACAAGTATAATAGCTCTCCTACCTTCTCACAATCTTTGCTTCCCTTGAACACATCTTAGAACCAGTCAGGGGCTCCCAACATCCCTGTTCCATGGACCAGTTCCCCTCACCAAACTGCAAAGTTCAGACGGACCATGCCATCTGGAACTGATGAGAACTGTGGTGAATCTTACCTACCTATTCCTTATCATTGACTAATGCAGCCACTCTAGAAGCTTCGGGTGGCCACTCTGCTCCATGCATACCAGCATCTTGAGCTCCTGGCTTTAAAACCACAGCCCCTCATTTGCTTCCGAGAAACTTGGCCCTCGGACTGAAAAAAATCTATTCCTATTCTCTCTCCCAAGGTAGGCTCCCCCATTCTCACTCCAGAAGCTCTCTGCAGTGACACATCTGAGCTGTGATGTGTCAAGTGTTATTCTAGTGTATGTGGTTTGGGATGAGATTAATACGCTTTAGTAAGCTGAGTAACAGAGACTACCCTCATCCAATCAGGAGCAAGCCTGAACAACCACCAGGCTCCTGGGACAAAGAGAATGCTTCCAGCTGGATTGTGGAGCTGGCCCGTTAGTCTTCTCCAGCCTTTGAACGTGAACAGAAATACAAGTTTTTCTTAGGTCTGGAGTTTGCTGGCTTTTAGCCTGGAGCTCACACTGCTGGCTCCCCTAGGTCTCAGTCCTTCGTACTAGGATCAGAACCTACCTAGCCTATACAGAACTTGAGTCATCTCAGCCTCTGTAATCACACAAACCAACTCCTTCTAACAAATCCCTGTCTTCCTATCTGTTTGTCTGATTTGTTCTGTTATTCTGAAGCTCCTGGTGCTTACACCATGCCACCCATTTCCTCCCAGACCTAAGACCTTTGCTGCTTTGACAGTTTCAGGATTTAGAATCAGGGGATCAGATTCTGGTTCTGTCACTACCTTGCTCTGCTACCTCTGCCTTCAGGAGACAAGTCTATAAAGATAAGATCAACGACACCCGACCTCTTATCTTGCTGGACTTCTGCAGCCAGCCATGTGACAAGGGTGCACTCGTAGAAAATAGAAATTTCCACCTCTCTACCTCCACCTTTTCATCAAGAGGCAAAAATCCCCCAATTTCTCCTTTTTTTCTTTTTATTTCCTGGCAGAGCAAAAAAGCCTTGAAGCTAGAGGTCTGGAATGCTGACATCCGGGCTCTCCTCCTGTCTTAGTAAGTGGCTCTGGGCTGGGCCTTTTTGTCCTCAGGGTCTCAGTTTCCTGTGATTACAGTAAGGAGAGGAGGCCCAGCAGAACTGGAACACAGGATCACAAGATAATCATCTCCCAGGCACTTGGGCCCAGATGTGTTCAAGCTCCAGCTCCCAGGAGTGGTTCAACATTGACTTTGGCAGGTGGTTCTGACCCTATCATTCAAGTCAAATCTCCCTAACCCCCTTCCCCCTTCCGAGAACAGTTTCCTCAGCTCTGAATGTACGTGGCAGTTCAGCTGTTTGACCCACAACCCTGTGCATGGAAAATATTTCTAGATAGCTTACTTACCTTTTGAAGGATTGCCATTATTTTCTAATTGCCAAGATTTCTTTCATGGGTGTTTCTTACTAATGAGAGAGAATTTGTTTAACACACAGCAAGGTTTGTGGGTCTCCCTCATCTTTTTTCCCTTTTGGCCTGAGTTGTTTCTTCTGCTCTTTATAAGATTCCAGAGTATGATGTCTTCAACAGTAGGATCCTATCAGCTGGTTCTATTGGGCAACTAAGAGGAATGACACTAGTTTGTATTGTTTTATTTATTAAAAAATTTTTTTTTTTTCAAGACAGGATTTCTCTGTGTAGCTTTGCACCTTTCTTGGAACTCACTCTGTAGACCAGGCTGGCCTCGAACTCACAGACATCCATCCACCTGCCTCTGCCTCCCGAGTGCTGGGATTACAGGTGTGCGCCACCACCACCTGGCACTAGTTTCTATTGTTTGGGAGGCGCCTCTGGAACCTCCATGACCAACAAGGCTAGAGGATGTATCATAGTCTAAGTCATGTAAGATCCCCCTTACCTAAAAGCTACGCTCGTCATCTAGGGGTCTCCACAGAGATCTCATTTTCCATTCTGGGTTTGCTTTAACCCTACCATCTCTCCTCAAGGCCCCACAAGAGGAGCCTGACTTAATTTGTATTGGCGATGAGGATGGCAGTGAGGAATACTTCCCAGATGTGTAATTGATCACATGGACACTCTGGTTAAGACATCAGGATGAATTTCCTGACAGCGAGAGTTGTAAAAGGCAAATAGAGAGGGCCAATCTGCCTGAGGATGGGGTGTCTTCAGATATGGCCTACTAGAGATTACAGTCGGGGCAGGGAGGAGGCCTGGGAACCACCCTTTGACTTCTGCGTCTGTACTGTCCTGTAGCCTCACAGAACTATGCTTCTCCCACTCGGGATGCAGCACTGGGGACATACCCATGACCTTTCCATCTAGTGCCTCACAACTGTCCCTCAGCTTTCTGACAATAAGGCAGTTGTGTGAGTATCTGGGCCCTGCATGGTTCAAGGGCAGTGGCAGTCGTCTGGAGAGAAGGAGCTAGCAGCACCTCTGAAGAGTGAAACTAAGAAGACCAATGTTCAACCACAAGTTGAAAAGTGCCATCAGCAAGCAGTTGGGGGCAGTGTTACACGCCTCCGAGAATGAGAGAAGGTTCCAGCGGGGCCAGTACAATGCCTCTGTGTGTATCAAGATGCAGAGAAGAAGGGAGAGACAGTATACCGTACTAGACTCATTTCCCCAGCTGCAGGGGGCTTGGTCTGTGGGTGCTGGGTACCTGTGAAGGAGAGGGGCTGTGGGAGGGCCGTGAGCTCAGGCAGGAACAAGTACCCTCCCCACATATCTCGTCAGCCTATTCTTAATGAGAAGAGAATGCCCACCCAAGCCTCAGGCAGGCCCTGTACTCCTATTTAGAAGGCAGGTTTGGATCATTACCTCATTGCTGTCTGGGGACTGTTGTCCTGTCTCCTGCTCTTGCTCCAGCAGCCAACATGCTACAGAGTTGCACTCAGAATCAAGCTTCCCACCTCAACAGGCTATGTCTTTCCCTTATAGGACAAGTATCCAAGGAAAGATAGTCGCAGGGCCCTGCAATGGGTATGCTGAGCAGGGCCACGGGGCCTATTACCTTGCCACACATATGCCCTTTTGCTCCTGTTCGTGACGCTGACGACACTTATGATTCAGCTGTGGGCTAAATTCAGTAGCTGTGCTCCCAAGTTGCAGCACTAGCTCTCCTGGCTGCCACAGTTGGGTTCCGAGCCCAACCAGCCTCAGCACCATTGGGGCATCAGTTCTTCCTGCCACATGCGATAGTGCAGGAGCTGTGCCTCTGTCCTTCCCCTCCTGACTCCTCTTAGCTGGACTCCAGCAGAGGCTTGAGTCTTCACAGTTCCCACAAGCCAAGGGCACTCCACCAGTCAACCAGATGCTGAAGGGCTGGGGGCCTGTGTGTCTGTGTGGGCACATGCTTGTCTCAAGGCCTGGGATTTCTCTGTGCTGCTGTGTGGACACATGGTGTGGTCTGTATATCCATCTGTAGTACACTGTCACACCAAGAACACTCTGGGGACCATTCTGCCAACAACATTGAGCACTCACCAGATGGTCTGATTTTTATTGTCAGGTGATGTTCTCTTCCGGCAGCCCCAAACAGGCCTACTGATTCTTAAATTCCTCTATCAAGCCCTATCAGGACTAAGGTCATCCACAGAGTGAGGTTAAGTGGCAAGATGGAAATGTCCTTTTCCAATAGTGCTGGATAATAATGCTCATTTTGAAGCTGAAACTTTAATGGTTTAATTTTAGGCCTTATTTAAAAAAAATCTCTTTTTATGAAAGCCAGCTCATCAAAGCCGTCAGAACAAAATGTTCCTTGTGTCTAAATGGATGCATCAAAGCAGTCAGGTCAAAATGGCCATGCTCACTTGCTCTCTCTCTCTCTCTCTCTCTCTCTCTCTCTCTCTCTCTCTCTCTCTCTCTGTGTGTGTGTGTGTGTGTGTGTGTATGTGTGTGTGTGTGTGTGTTTTACTGCATATTCCTGCTTCCAAGCATGTGAGGGAACCATGGACTCCCTTTTATGAACATTTGGAACAGCCCAGATCTCTGCTGTATGCTTGCTGGATTTTGTTCAGTTTACACCATGTATGTGTGTGGAGAGAGGTATCTGCCAATAGAAATAGTCTGGCAGAGGGGTGCTGCCCTATATCTTGACTCTACACTTCATTGTGGCAAGGAAATGAGGCTAATGCACTGGAACTGGAGTCCCTATCTGCCCTTCATTCTAGTTAGACACCTTTTCCCACCTCATCATTTCAGCCCTGTCATGCATCCAGGCAGTCTTTCCAGCAAATTCCCTCTAATGGGAAGTCATCAAATGCTTCATAAAAGAGAAGGCTTGAAGCCCCCATTAGGAAGAAATTAATTGTCGACTGTGGGTTTCATGGGACTCCATCCTTTTAAGGTTTCAGGTTGGAAAAAGGCCAGAAACGCAGCCCCCTCCCCCAGTGCCATCACACAGTTGTCTTAAGCAGCATGGAAAGGATCGAGTGGGAAGACTGGAATGGGACTGGCTGGTGCAGAGACCAAGTCCAGGATGGGACTTGGTGGAATTAGGAGACTCAGTACTAGGGTGTTGGCATGATGGATGGTATATTGACTGGACTGTTTCACTCCACTGCCATCTCTCATGCACTGTTGCTGTGGGTGAGGCTTTTGTTTCTCTTGCCTGTACACTTGACAGTCATCTCTCCTGATTCTCCTGTGGCTCTTCTTTCTCTTCTTTGTCTCTATCCCATATTGGCCCAGAGAGAGCCTTCTGAAACACTAGCCCACGGTTATCACCCCCTATCTAAAATCCTTTGCTCGGTGTCTGGGGCAAAATTTCCTATGGGATCTAAGATGTTCACTATGATCTAAAGACAATGTGACAAATATATTAGGAAGATTCTTGACCTCCTCTGGCCCCCCATAAAGTAAATAAAACATTTTGATTGTGTAACACATCAACATAGCTATGTTAAGGTGTCCTGAGGCTCACCAAGAAGAGGGGTCTAAGGCAAGCCTGTTGTCCCACTTTTTGACACTAGTCTCCTTTGCAATGCATCTTTCCGTTAGAACACGGCATCCAGGGAATTCAGTGTGAGAGCTAGCATCTGCAAGACTCTCCAGGCCATCATGTTCATTCATACTGCCCACAACCAGAATCCCTTCCTAGCCTCTTCCTACTGCCTCAGTAAAGATTGGCAGGACTCTAATGCTGGACTTCTTCCAAGAAACCCACACACTGTCCATCCTTTACTTTCCACGTAGGACTTCAGTATGCTATGCCTTATGCCCTGCACTTACCTTTGACTTGTAAGTCACTTCTGTGATATAAACTCTTTCCATATTTGCCTGATGGACTTGACATAAAGTGATTGCCTATTTCGTGATACTCAAGGTCCCCATACCACATCAAGGAAGCACAACAGGCCAGAACAGTAATTTAGGAGTGCTCATTAAACAACTCAGGAGGCTCCACTCCCAGGAAGGGAACCTGGATTTGGGCCTTAAGTAGCGTGTGGAGTAATCAGGCCCTATCTCTGAGTTATTGTCAGTGCCTCTTTGGGGACAAACTGGAAAAGAAAGGTCTTGGGCCTCACTCATTTCCACATGAGTCAGGGGTATGTCCTGGCCCTTGGGGATGAACCTCTCATCTCTGGGTATGTTTCTTTCTCTGTAGCAATGTTTTCTTGCCAGACTATCTTTGGATTGCCAGCCCCCAAATAGAGACACAGAGACTTCTTATTAATTATGAAAGTGTGGCCTTAGCTTAGGCTTGTCCCACTAGCTCTTATAACTCAAATTAATTTGCTTTTATTAATCTACATCCTGCCACGTGGTTAGGTTACCTATACTTTGGACCATATGTCCCACCTCTTTAGTGTCTCCCTGGCATCTCACTGGCATAATCCACATGTCTAGATTCCTCTTCCTGTAGAATATTATTTTAAGGTATATTAGATTTGTTTATGCTGTGAAGCATTTCTTTAATGATGCAAAGATGTGTTACATTCTTTTATGTTGCATTTATTTAACTCTGTGAAGCTGTTACTTTGCCTGTCTAAAACACCTGATTGGTCTAAGAAAGAGCTGAACAGCCAATAGTGAGGCAGGAGAAAGGATAGGTGGGGCTGGCAGGCAGAGGGAATAAAAAGGAGGAGAAATTTGGGAAGAAAAGATCTAGGAGCAAGATCAAGGAGGACTCTAGGGGCCAGCCACCCAGCCACCCAGCCAATCATGGAGTAAGAAATAAAGAGAGGTATAAAGAAATAGAGAAAGGTAAAAGCCCAGAGGTAAAATGTAGACAGGATAATTTAAGAAAAGCTGGCTAGAAATTATCTGGGCATTTACAAGTAAGGAAAAGCCTCTGTGTATTTCTTTGACAGCTAGGTGATGGGCTCCCTAAAAGATCCAAAGAGTAAAAACAACAACTACATCCTCCTCTCTTCCCCTCTCCCCAGAAATCCTGCCTATCACTTATCCTTTCTTGCCTAGCTACTGGCTATTCAGCTCTTTATTACATCTCCACAATATATACAAATATCCCACAACATTTCCCCCTTTTTTGTCTAAATAAAAAGGAAAGGTTTTAACACTAATACAGTAAAACTATATACAATACAAAAAAATTATCAAGTAAGGATTACATTCACAATGTCCACTCTATTTGTATTTAGCAAATTTGGAGAAATTACTCCATTATCTGTCCTATCTTGGCCAAGTCTAAAGTTTTATATTTAAACCACTTTCTATCATAACTTGTATTACCATCCTAAAAATATCTTTTTAGACCTTAAAACATTTTCTTAGATAAACTTAACTTTATAAAGTTTACATCTCTTTTGTAAGTATTTTTTTAATTTGGTAACAAAGAAAATAACATAACTATCTAGTCTTCAACCCCCATCAGAGTATTGAAAAGGATATTACCTGAGTAAACAGGAAGTGCAAACAACTACAGAAATAACAGAAATAGTTGGCTGCCTGGAAAGTCACACAACGTTCCTCTTCAACTTTGAGATCCATCTTTGGCCTATAGGCTTAGAATATCTGACAGATGTTTCTGTGAAGAAGGAATTTTGAAGGACTCTCCTATCTTGACTTGGCAAAATTTTGCAGTTGCTTTCTTTTGTGTCCTTTTTATCCAGTTTGGACAGCACACTGTCAGTAGTTAAAGCAAGGGCAGTTTCTTTCCCGGTAGCTAACTTTGCCACAAATAAAAGCAAACTCCATATGGAGATTCTTCAATGCTCATGATCTTTTTTGGAAGTAAATTGGTGCTGCCAGAAGCAGATGTGTCTCACTGTCAAAAAAACCCTAGGTTATTAAAACATCTTAAATGCCATATTCTGTAGGTCTCTGAAGTATTTGAAGACTACCTGTATATCTAAAACATATATCTCTGTTTGACTTTGAAAACACACCTAACATGATTACAAGTGTGATTGTAATAGGTGACTAACTACTGACCTGTATTTCTTCATTATCCCAAACAGTTTTTGATAATAACTTTCAAGGACTAGAAACTTACATCACATTGTTAGATGAGCTGTATAAGTACAATACCTTGAACAAGAGTAGAAATGTATGTACAGTATGTTCTAACAAAAATAACCTGAAATTTATATCATATACAAAAATCTAAACCAATGTAAACTAATACTAGTAGTCACTTTTTAGTTTAAAAGTAGATTCAATAATCTACTCTTTTCCCTATCATTTCTATTTATTCTATATCCCCCCTTTTTCCCTTCAGAAAGAAATCCCTGAATTTAATCTCTTTTGCTCAACTTTCTCCATGACCATGATCAACAACTTATAACCAACCCCTGAAATGATGATAAACATTTAAAACGCACCAAATGACCAAAATCCACCAACCCCACCTCTTGGGAATGTGGGCATTGTGTTCTCTAGACTGCTTTCTTTTGTTTGAGGGTGACAGTATCTTTAGGGGACCCTGAGAAAATGTGAATAATGGTCAAATCCTGGGAGAGCTAGTTGTATTATTTGCTGTTCAGTCTTTGTGTGATGGGAAAGTGTAGAACTTATCTGAAGTCCTGTGAGGCTAGACCATTTCAGCTAGCAGCTTTGAAGTTGTTCTGGATGCAGAATTTTGAGTAAACTGCAACAGAGACATTCTGTGAGACTGGATCACCTGGGCTACTTGTCTTCATTGGTGTCTGGTTCCCTTTTTTCCTGAAAACACACAAATTTTTAAAGGTAACACACATATTTGCATCAACACAAGTATGGACTGTACAGTACGCACAAATCAGCTGAAGATGATTCTCTGTCCTATGTTTGAGCAGGTAAAAGACATTTATCAACTTTAAAAATCAGTTTGGTTTAAAAACCAAACTGTCATGAGGACTCTGTAGCCAACAAGATTTTTCATGTCTCATCCAGTCTCAGAGCTGTTCCCATGTTGAGGGATCAGCTTATACATCACCTGTCCTGCAGTCTTTCTTGGCTTTTCCCCTCATGACTGTAGCCAAGATCCTCAGGAGGTCTTCTCTGACCAAATCTGATCTCAATTAACTTTGAAGAAACCCACAGCTTTTCATTTCCTGTTGAAACAAAAGCACAACCTCTCCCCTAACAGAACACATTGTCTGACTTTCATTCTGAAGCCAAAACATCCCTAAAGTATATAGGGAAGTTTAATTCAGCAGTCCCTTCCACAAATCCAGTGTCTTTCACCAGTTGCCATTTGCTCATCAGCATTTAAAAAATTCCAAGTTAATAAAGCACCAGACAGAATCCCGACACCGTGTATTTCCCATCTTTATGTGGCTTATTCCCTTTACACTGCTTTACTTTTTCCTGAAAGACTATTTTGTTATTTTTAAACTACTTATTTATTATTATGACTATACTCATTTTCTTTTCTTTAGCATCTAAGCACATTTTTAAGCATACTGTATCTGTTCGGAGGATTTTCTCAGTCTGGACCTGACTTTCTGTGCATCTGTCACCACATCTTAAACTGCTAGACTATGGCTGCATGGCTCGGATTAGCACATGGTGCTGGTGGCTGGCTCCTTCCCCCGCAGTTCCGTTAGAGCCTAGCCTCATGCTGGCAGATACCATCCCCGGAGCAGCATTTACCCACCCCAGTTCTGGGAATTTCTTGTTTCCTCTTGTGACAGGCATTTGTACTCAGTACTGGCTACTCAAGTGCTCAGCTACACAGCAGAGCCTCTTAAAAGAGCCATGCTTCTGTAGCCAAGCCTACCCAAGAGACTGGTGTCACCAGGGAGCTGCTTGTTCAGAACTTTTTTTAAAGCTTTTTTAGGCTGAATGTGAATACATGGCCAGACCTTTAGTGGGATGTGAAGTAGTACTTTCTCATGAGGACCACCAGCCTGAAAATAATTAATTATGAAAGCTTGGCTTTAGATTAGGCTTGTTCTTAACTAGTCTTTTGTTTTGGTTTTGTTTGGTTTGGTTTTGGTTTTCCAAGACAAGGTTTCTCTATATAACTGTCTTGGAACTTGCTCTGTAGACCAGGCCAGCCTCAAACTCACAGAGATCCACCTGCCTCTGCCTCCCAAGTGCTGGGATTAAAGGTGTGCACCACCACTGCCCAGCCCTAACTAGTTCTTAGAACTTAAATTAACCCATATTTTTTATCTACAGTCTTCCACGTGGCTTGTTACCTCATCTCTGTTCTACTCATCCTGCTCCCTATGTGTCTGGCTCTTCTTCCTAGAGTTCTCTCTCTGCCCAGAAGCCCTGCCTATCCTCTCCTGTGTAGCCATTGGCCAATCACAGCCATACCATCACATAGTGTCCAAATATCCCACAACACTTCTCTTTGGCTCTGATACTCCAAGTTCTAGAGTAGAGAAAGAACAGAAGCTACTCAAATTAATATGAGGATTTGCTTGGGTTTTCTGGGGGGAAGAAGCCAGGCATTCTGCACAGAACCTAGCGTGCAGCGAGTACTCAATAAGGAAGCATTGAGCAAATGAACTTGAACTAAAGGGTATGAGCATGGAGGCTTGAGCATGACTCCAAAGACTTCGGTTGTTCTAAAGCAATGGCCCCTTGAGCCTGCCACAGGCTCTGGATTTCCACTAGCGCAGGCTCACTTTTGAAGTACAAACATTTACAAGTGGGAAAACAGCATGGTCCCCTCATGTGTTCTGACCAACTTGCTACCATGTTTGGTCATTGAACAAACACTGATACTCCCGATGTCCCAGGCACTGTGTCCACAGGGCACAGTCCTTTTCTGTTAGACTTCCAGTCCCTTGTTGCAGATCTGCCCAGGTGGTGGAGTTTCTTGGCGAGATAGACAGAAGAATTCATTCAGTATTTAATCATTAAGTATGTGTCAGCCACTGTGCTTTAGATGCTGAAGAAACAGCAAAGACCAAAGCTGTCAGAACCCCCTGTCCTCCTGGGACTTTGTAGTTGGGGAGAGAGATAATAAACATAAATATGTAAATTAAGCAGTATGTCAGAGGGTGGTAAAGTCTGGAAATAACACAGTGACACAATTGTTTGGTCAGGAAAGGGGATGCACACTGCATTTGCTCAAGGCAGCCTACACTTGAGTATAAGTAAGAATCTCTAATTGGGGGAGGATGCAAGGCTTGCAGATAATGGGAGCTGAGGAGGGTAACAACACCAATGCGGGAATGCTGTTGGCATGCTCAAGAAACAGAGAAGAGGCAAGTGTTGCCAAGTCAAACTGCATGAGAGGAAGGGAGTGATGGTAGCTGTCATCAGAGACAGGGCAAACGGTGAAGCAGGCAGTTCCTTGTAAACAGTGATGGATACTTCAGTGAAACCAGAAGCCAATGGAGTTTTTTTTTTGTTTGTTTGATTTTGTTTTTCGAGACAGGGTTTCTCTGTGTAGCTTTGCACCTTTCCTGGAACTCGCTTTTGGAGACCAGGCTGGCCTTGAACTCACAGAGATCCACCTGCGTCTGCCTCCCGAGTGCTGGGATTAAAGTCGTGCGTCACCACCTCCCGGCACCAAAGGAGTTTTGAGCAGAGATCCAATCGAGATGTTTCTAGAGTCTATGTTCAGGATGGAATAGAGTGGAAGAGCAAAGCCAGCCAATAGACTTCTGGAGTCATCCAGGTGAGGAATATTAGGATGAGGAAGGGTGAGGCTCTCAGTGTGCTTTGAGTATAGACGGCTTGAACTGGATGACTCTAGGGTTTTCCCTGAGCAACTGGAAGAGAGGAGTTTTCATTCACTGCTAGTCACAATAGGCAATCACACCCAAGCTTCAGGACAGAGTGAAGGGTGATCAAGTTCCTGAACAGCTCATTAACTCCCTCCCTGCTCAGTGCAGGCCTGTTGCCAGGGCAGGTCCTAGCTGACTTAGAGAAGTATACATGTGAGCCACATTCTAGACAGGCCCTGGTAGAAACCAGAGAAAGCTGATGGTGCCAGGTAGCACTTTGGGGACCTTGGTTTTCTATGGATACCTTTGTCTGACTGCTCACAGCTTCCTTTAGACAGCACAGTCTTCCCACAGCTTCCAGAAGCCTGTCAGACCTGAGAGAGCTCCCAGATGCAGTCCAGGGCTGGTGGTTTGGAGAGAGGGATGGGGAATGCTGGGATTCCCCAGCATTTTAGATAGTAAGGAATTCATATGAGGACTGTTTATCAGAGAACCAACAGCCATTGAAAGAAGAAACACTGATCTCAGAGAGTCAGCTTACATTTGAAGGGGCCATGATGCTTCCTCAGGATAATCCCCAACCCTGCTGGTTACTGGCTATCACGGCTTTATAGAGGATATAAGCTCCCACTTAAAATGATACAGGGTGCAAGAAGCTATGATACTCAGGGATCACTGGTCAGATGCAGAGGGACATCTATCGAATCCCTTGTCCTGGATCTTACCAACACCTTCGTTAACAAAGATGACTAAGGCTTCAGTCCCAACTCTTGGTTTAAAGAACAGAACTGAGCTATGTTTCTAGCAAACAAATGTGCTACACAGAATACTCTCATACCTGCTGTACTGGCAACTCTGGCCACTGGTGAGCTGGCTGCTTCCTTTCAGAGGTGTTATTGTAAGGAAGCAATGGGAATGTTTACAGTAATTGGAACCTTTAAGAAATACTCACATTCTGTGGTTCAACTCACCAGAGGAACAGGTCTGTGCCTTTGATCACAACTAAGAATTTTCTTAGTATTTCTCCTCTTTTAATTAAATGTAAATGTGCATTTGTGTGCAGTGTATGTGTGTTTGTGCCTTTGTGAACATGGGTGTATACATATGCATATGTGTGCATGTGGAGGGAGGCCAGAGGTTGGCATCTGGTGTCTTCCTTCACAGCTCCCCACCTTAGTTTTTGAGACAGAGTCTTTCACTGAATCTGGAAATCACATATTGGCTACACTGGTTGGCCAGTGAGTTCTGGGGATCTGCCTGTATTCATACCCAAGCACTGGGTGTCACAGACACTCTCCAACACACCTGGCTTTTCCATGGGTGCTGACTGAGCCATCCTCCAAGTCTTTTTCCAACCATTCTTAAGTCAAGCTAAGTCTTCAGTGGTTGCTTTTCTACTCTATCCAGTCCCCCTGAGCTCTTCAAAGTGTTCATGACCCAGGAAGTTGATTCTGCTTGGATCTTCTTGCCCCACAGTTCTCTCAGGATTGTTCACATATGGACTGGCTTCACCTGGCTTCCTTCCTTCAAAGACTGAGGGAAATGAAGCAACGCTAAGAAAAGGGACTCAGTATTCTAGCACCTTTGGTACAGGATGCAACTCTGAATGCTACCAAAAGAGAAAGGTAAACACCAACCCAACCACAAACCCTCTGATCTACAATCCTGCCTGAAAGATATGCTAGGGCAATGGTGGTACAAAGCTTGTGGGAGTAACCAACCAATATCTGATTTGACTTAAGGCCCATTCCATGAGATGGAACCCATACCTGACACTGCTTGGGTGACCAGGAATCTGAGATTAGATAGCCCAGGGACCTAGGAGAAAACCAAATACTGCTGTTCTTAAAAAGCAAAGCAAAACAAAAACAAAAACAAAACCAAAACCAAAACCCTCATAACAATAAAATGACTCCTAATGACATTCTGTTATACTCATAGATCAGGGCCTTGCTCAGCCATCATCAGAAAAGCTTTCTCCTGCAGCAGATGGGCACAAATACAGAGATCCATAGCCAGACATTGTGCAGAAAGTGAGAGACCTTGGAACACTTAGCCTTAAATGGGATGATGTCTCATTCAAATCCCTCCCCTCAGAGCTCAGGGAACTCCACAGAAGAAGAAACAAAAAGAATCTAAGAGCCACAGGGGATGGATGGCACCAAAAACAAAAACACAAAACGGGCCCCCTAAACCAAATGATCAAAGCTCATATGCACTCACTGGGGCAGCACACACAGGACCTGTACAGATCTGCACCAGGTCCTTTGCATATACAATGCTTCCAGTTTAGTGTTTATGGGATTCCTGAGTGTATGAATGAGTGGGTCTCTACTTCTTGTGCCGTCTCTTGGGCTCTTTTCCTTCTGTTTGTTTTTTCCAATTCTGATGTGTTGATTTTGTTTTGTCTTATTTAATTTTTATTATTATCCCTCAGGAGCCTGTTTATTTTCTAATGAGAAGCAGAAAGGGAGTGCATCCAGATGGGAGGAGAGGTGGAGAGGAACTGGGAGGCACATACGGAGGGGAAAACATAACCAGGATATATTATGTGAGGAAAAAAATCTATTTTCAATAAAAGGAAAAAATAAAAAACTCCCAACGTATTATTCAAATCATAGATTATAAAGTTTCTCATTAAATCAAATAACAATAATATAAATAATAAAATTATTTTTTCAAAAAGGAAGTGACTTATTAAGTATCTGTGCTAATGTAACAAAATACCACAGAGTGAATAATTCACAAATGATAGAAATTTATTTCTCACAGTTCTGAAGGTTTGGAAGATCAAGGGCAAGATGTCACCAAGGTCAGTGGCTGGTGAGAATTGATCTCTGTTTCCTAGAAAGCACCTGGTTGCTTCATCCTCCAGACCTGTATCTTCAAGTAACGGAAAGGATGGAGAAGCAAACAAGCAAGCCTTCTACATTTGGACCTCACCCTTTTTATAAAGATGCCAGTTCTGTTCATGAGGATATAGTCCTTAAACTCAAGGCATTTTTGCACTGAGGATGAAGTTTCAGCCTGAATTCTGGAAGGAACACTGCCTGTTCATTGTACAGCAGAGAGTGATGGGATTATAGGTATTTGTGCTGGATGCTGGATTGTTACTTGGGTGTTGGGATCTGGACTCTGGCCCTCATGATTGCACAGCAAGTGCTTTTAACTGCCCAGCCATCTCTCCAGGTCCTGAAGATTGCTTTGGTTAGTATGAATAATTTAACAACATTAAGTCTTTCAATCCTTGGGTAAGGAGTATCTTTCCATTTGTGTCTTCTCTAATTTCCTGCACCAGTTTAGTGCAGCTTTCAGTTTGGGGGAAGTATTTTGGCTCCTTGTTTATTTCCAAATGCTTTGTTATATTTGACGGTACTTTAAATGAGATTTTTCTTATTTACCTTTTGATAGTTCATTGTTAGTCTACAGAAATAGAACTGACTCCTGTTTGTTGACATTTTCTTCTGGAAATTAATTTGTTTATAGTATTAGTATTTTTGGTTTGAACGAGTTTTTGAGGTGTTCTATATATAAGATCGTGTCATGCGTGAGCAGAGGTAATTTTATTTCTTTCTTTCCAATTTGAATGTCATTTCTTTTGTTTGCTTATCTAATTGTTCTGGCTATACCTGCCAGTAGTATGTTGACTAGAAGTCATGAGTGTACATACCTTTGCCCTGTTCCATAAATTAGAGTAACTTTTCAGTTTTCACTGAATGTGATGACAGCTGTGGGCTTGTTGTATGTGACCTTTACTTTAATGAAGTACATTTTATTCCTAACCTTTTGAAAATTTTTAACAGTTAAAGAAATTGAATTTTGTCACTAAAATTTGTTTCTTTATTTTTTGAAATTAAAATATGATTGCATCATTTCTTACCCTCCCTTTCCTCTCTCTAATACCTTCCAAGTCCCCTCACTCCCTCTCCAATTCATGGTCTCTTTTTCTGTGTGATATATGTGTGTATGTCCATACACATATAAGCACAACTTCCTCAATCTGTATAATGTTTTTTCAGGACTGACCAATTTCTATTGAGTAACCAACTGAGAAAGGCTTATCCCTGAGATAACTATTTCTTCAACTCTCAGCAGACCTTAGAAACCTGTAGTTCTTTGTGTAGAATTGAGGAGACCCCCTTGGAAGCCCCCCTTCCATGTCAGTGTGTCTACTGATGTTATACTTTTTCAGTTTCATTGATCTTTTCTACTATTGGTTTCCTAACAATCTTGAGTGTGTGCACGTGTGCATGCGTGCAAGCAGAGGTGTGTGTGTGTGTGTGTGTGTGTGTGTGTGTGTGTGTGTGTGTGTTGCTGGGGATGAAACTGGGGTTTAACGCACAATACACAAACAATCTACCACAGTGTCTACCACAGGGTTATATCCCTAGATCAATACTGAGTCAGTTATTGAGGCACAAGCATGTAACCCCAGCTACTTGGGAGGTTACTACAGAGGGACCACAAGGTCAGAATCCTGCTTCCGCCTACAGGGTGACTTCAACGTAGTGAAACCATGTCTCAATTTTTGTTGTTGTTAAATTCATTTTTGTTGTTGTTAATTCATTTGTAGCTTGCTTACCTAGTGTATGAGAAGTCCTGAGTTCAACCCCAAGCATCACCTAAACAGAGATGGGGGGTGGGAGGAAGGCAGAGACAGAGGGAGAGATTATTATTTTACTACTGCAGTATTGCTTTTATTGTGTCCTGTAGGTTTGGCACATTTTGGTTTCATATTTTCCTAATTTCTCCTTTATTTTTTTTTCATTGGCCTGTTGGTTATTGAAGAGTATGAGGTTAGGGCAGCCAGATGGCTCAGCAGTAGAGGCACTTGCTGCCTGATCATGCAAGCCTTAGTGATTTGAGCTTGAACTCCCTAACACACATAAAGGTAGGAGAGAACTCATTCCAGAAAGTTGTCCTCTGACCTCCACATGCACACTGTCAGCACGTGTGCCACAGTCTCCCATGGTGATGGCACATGCACACAAATAATAATTAACGTTACAAAGATTAGTGGGTTAATTAGCACAGAATTGGATTTTCTGGCTTTCCTTCTGCTGTTGATATGTAGTTTCAGTCTATTGTGGAAGAGGAGGAGGAGGAGGAGGAGGAGGAGGAGGAAGAAGAAGAAGAAGAAGGGAAGGAAGGAAGAAAGAGAGAGAGAGAAAGAAAGAAAGAAAGAAAGAAAGAAAGAAAGAAAGAAAGAGAGAGAGAGAGAGAGAAGAGGAAGAAGCAGAAGTATTTAGTATCACTAGTCTTCTTGAACTTGTGAACAGTTACCTTGTGACCTAACATGTAATCTATCATCTAGTGAATGGTCCATGTTTACTGAGGGGAATGTGTATTCTGTTGCTGAGTGATGTGCTCTGAGTGTGTCTGTTAAGTCCTTTTATTTTCTAGTATTGTAAAACAGAGTTCTCTTACTGGTCTTTTGTTGTTGCCGAAAGTGGCTGTTGAAATGTACTTTTATGTGCTGCTATTTCTTCCCTAAGTCTCTCAAGGTTTGCTTCCTATATTCCAGTACTTGGAGAACTAACTCCTTTATCATCATATCACGCTCTTTGTCTCTTGTGGCCATTTGTTACTTAAAGCTTAGTTTATCCAATATAAGCATACCCACCCCTGCTTTATTGCTTACTGTGTTCATGAAATAGCTTATTCCATAATTTACTGTCAGACTATATGCATCCTTAAACATAAAATGAGTTCCTTATAAGTAGCATATAGCCAGGTATTATTTTATTTAATCCAGTAACTTAGTCCAAGTGTGTTGATTAGGGAGTTTGATGCATTTACATTTAAGATAGTGACTGACAGTAAAAGACTTAGTATTGCCTGTTATTGTTTGCTGTCATATAGTTCTTCTTCCCTACTCTTTTCCTCTTCTACTGTATTCTTACATTATTGATGTCAGAATTTATATCCTTTGCATTGAGTACTCATTAATACAAGATTATAGTTACGTTTGTTAAAAAAACTCTATCTACACAAAAAAGATAACTTGATATTAATGTATCTAAATGTAGTTTTTCTAATATTTCACGAATCTGGTTGCCTACTTTCCTATCTAAATTTGGCAAGTTTTGAGTATTATTTCTTTGTATAATCTTTCTGCCCATTTTTTCCTCTTCCTTTTATTTCCTGAATTTCTATGATGTGTACATTGGTTCACTTTATGGTATCCCATAAAGTCCTATAGAATCCCCTCCATTCTGTATAATTTCAAATGAGCTGTTTCCACAGTCTCTATTTTCTCTCCTGATTGATCAAGTTTGATATGTAAGCTCTGTATAATATCTTTTAGATCAGTTATTCTTTAGCTCAAGAATTTTTTTCATAATTTCAATCTCATTGTTAATATTCCATTCAAGTATCATTTCCTGTTTTAATTTAGTTGGCTATCTGTGGAGCCTTGTAACCCATGACACTTCTTTCATATGATAATTTTGAATTTATTTTCGTGAGACAATTCATAGATTTCCATTAATTTCTTTTTTCTAACGTGGCATCTCTCTCATCTCCACAAGACTGACTCCGTCCTTTTCATTTTCACTCACTCTTCTAGCTCTCTGTTCCTGTTCCCTTGAAGTAATGCCTCTTCTATACCAGTTCTTTCTGGTGAATTCCTGTTTTCCTCTAAACACACCTGCTCTCCGGTGTATCTACATGCTTGGGTTATTATGATAATTTTATGACTGTGTTCTATTTTCTGCTGGATTTTCCTACTGTTTCAAATGCTCACCATCCTGCACAGTCCTAACCTTCCTTTGGGCTTTGGACTTCACCAGGCCAGTCATCAAATCTAGGCTTCCTCATTTGCTACCAGTTACTGACCTAAGGAGGGCTTCTTCACCTCTCCGGGTTTCAGTTTTTCTCACCTACAAAATAGGGTCACTAGTAACAGAATTGCTATAAAAAGTAGATGAGCCAATGCAGATTAGGGTCTCAGCACAGTGCCTAGCATCACAAGAGAAAGTCTGTAAATGTGTAGCCAATGCTTGGCATATTACAGGCATTAAATGTTAGTTGCTCTGATGATAACCACCTTTCGGAAACAAGTCGGGTGTATTTTTACAGGTGGTACAGAGATGGATCTGACTCCCAAGATGGACAAAGAAGACAAGAGAAAAGGCATTTCTGGCTCACTCGCCCTCAGTCCTGTTGCTGCATCGTTGACTAATTTCCCGCCTACCCAGTACGTCGAAGTCACCCAGACATTATTTGTCAAATACAGCTTCACTACTAAGAAAATACAACTCAGTATAAATGGCAAGCTTTGCTTTCCCACTATCTCTTGAGCCCGATTCTAAGGTGAGGGTTAAAAGGGATTGCAGTAGTCTAATGAGAAAAATAGGTGGGTAAGTTGTCTTAACCACACTGGAGAGTGTTGTTTGATTTTCCTTTTCAATTTCTGAGATGCCGCCATCTTTTCCTGAGCCCTGCAACTTGTGTCCTTTTTCAGCACCTCACTCCGCTGACTTCTCTCACACTCTTTGCCGTCACACTGCTTTCCCTTCTCATAAAGCTGTCACAGGCCAGGACACAGCCGTTTCCTGTACTTGTTTATGTTTCTGTTTTTCAACAACCTAGACAATGTGTCCCAGTCCGTGGACAGCCTAAAACCACCACTGATTCAGACGTCCCCTGGCCCTGAAGGTGACTGGAAGGAGGCCAGCCTCAAGTTGGGTGCAGCTCTTTCCCTACCCCTCAGAAGGGAGAAAGCTGGGAGCCATAGAGTTCTCCCTCAAGCTTCCTCATGCTTTGCTTCATCCCTTCCCATCCAGGTGCCATAAATTGCTCTCAGCTGACAGCGAGAAGCTTGCCCAAGATCACTGGAGACCTCGGAAGGCCCTGACAGGAATCTGCTTGCACAGACTCAGGACTACAGCTGAGAAGTGAGAAGACTGCTCTGAGCATGGCTGCTCTTGCCTGATCTTGGAACCCAAACAGAGGGGGTCTGGTTAAGTCTTAAAGGGGAGAAATAAGAGGCGTGTCTATACTCTAGTAAGGGACGCAAGGGATGCTGAAAGAGCCGGTGTGCTTCCTGTCCCCAGAGTGTGGAGACAGACATGTAGCTGTCTCGGTCCCTGTCTTCGAAGCAGCAATGTCTTCCTCATTCACAGCCTCTGGGTTGACTTTGCCAGGCGAAGTTACCACTGAACACAGTCCAGCACAAAAACGTTTTAGTGTTAATTTATATGAACATCAGAAAAAATAATGTAGTAATAATCAATATAGCATGACTAACACCTTTGTATCAATGCAGTTATAAAGTGCAATGTTAATATTATTGATGAATGAAGTGGGGCATGAAAGTAAAATAACCTAAGGCCTATGAAAGTTCATCTGTGACCACTGGACTGTGTGGCAATTGCAGGTCCATTACTCTCTTCTGGTTTTTTGAGGTGTTGCAGCAGCCCCAGGCCACCTTAGGGCCCTTCTTGGGGATAACTAGACTCCAAGGGACATACAGGTAGAGAAGACTGTCTTCAAAAAACATTTGGGGTGGTCTGAGAAGGACAGCAGCAGCCTTTACGGAGCAGAGCAATGTGCATGCAGCAGCCCTGTCCCAATTCTATGCCGTCTCTATTTCCTCCAGCCAGCCAGCTTCTGGCCCCCTTGTTGAAATACAGATCCTCACTGTTCAACAGCTCTCATGGACCCCTTTTCATTCACTTGCCCCTGCACCCCAGTTCTAGAATCTTCAGCAGGAGGTCAGAGGCTTCTCCTCACCTTTTGCACTAGGCTGCCTTGGAAAGAACATAGGCATGAGGGGTGGGCCCCAGCTTTCTGCTGCCCGTGCTCTTAGCTCTCCATCTGCAAGAGAATGCTAACACATCACAAGGGAATTTAGGGGAAAGAGCAGGGCATGGTGCCGGGTGTGAAGCCGTGCTTGGTGTCCATGTATTCTCTCACATGCAACGGAAGTGTGGATGCCATCCTTACCCACCACTGCCCGGGCCGGTTGCAGCCTTACTTTCTGCTCCCAGGTGACAGCCCCTAGCTCCTGCTCTGCCACCACTCCCTGCCTCGCCTAAGTCAAAGTGCATGCAACCTGCCACAAGCTCCCTGAGCTGACAGCACAGGTGTCTCTATACCAGACCTGGTGCTGGTCACTCCCATATGAGACAGGACTCCCCTGTGCCAGTCCTTGATGCTCATAGCCCCAACCAGGACATGACATAGAGTGATAAGAGATCAGGGATGAGTTGACCGAGGAAGGTTGTCTAAGGCTTGAAGTGTGTGGACCCTGCAGAGGGTGAAGGAGGCTGTGTCAGTTATGGCTGAGACTTTGTTGAGCAAGAACTTAGAGTGTATGAGGCAGCACAGTCAACAGGGATTAAATGCATGCTCTCCACCGGGATCATATTGGGCAACCTGTTAGATGCCAGTGAGTTGTATGGAGCCTTGCCAACACCCTAAGATTCATGTACTCCTCTGCCCATTTATAGATGAGAGAGACTGGGATGCTGAGAACAATGTGGTCTGGACAAGTTCTGACTGGTAACAAGTGGCAGAAACAGAATGCAAAAACATCTCAAAGCGGCTCCACATGCAATTGGATGGACTCCCTGCCTCACTGCACTAGACGGGGTAGAAGACTCAGGGCGAATACTAAAGGCGCCAGATTCCAGATGTTCCCAGGCTATAAGAAGGGTGGTCATGTGTTGTGTGGGGTTTACCCCAGCACTGAGAATTCATACCCAGAGGGAGAATTTTCTTCCTCCTTAAGTCTCATGAAGTAAATGAAACTTACAAGGCTCAGGAAGTAAACAAACTTCACAAGTCTCAGGAAGTTCTAGAAGGTTTCAGAATTCACCAGGCCCCTCCAAAGTTTATCTGAGCAAAAATAATTGCTGGAGTAGAGGAGATGCTCTGACTAGCAAAGCTGCCTGTTAAGTAATGGAATAAGCCCCAGGGACGCAGATTTTGGAGAACTGTTGATTTCTTGGATGAGATTTCTGGCAATGCCTTTGAGTCATCCATGCTCCTTTGAGTTAAGTACAAGTCACCCTTATTCCTGTAAGTAACCGCAATAAACTAACCACTAACTAGGCTACACAAGGAATTGTTGGTTTGGTCTGTTGTTGGTGCTCTATGTGTGCTGAGTAGAATTTTGTTCTTGTCTTCCCTGGAAAAGCACACATTATAAGATAGCTATCTCTAGAACCTTAATTTGAGTATGTGTCAGGGGTTGGGGGATTGGGCATAAGCAAGATGGAGCCCTGATGAAGTATGAAATAATTATAGCCATTCAGACAAACCAGGGTTCATACCTTTCTGGAAGCCTCAATGATGACTTCAAGGTGGAGAAATGTGTAAGCTCAGTATCATCAGATAGGTGCAGCTTCAGGAGGCCTTAAAATATAGTAACCTCTGGACAGATTGATAGCATTGTGCAATAAACAGGACACATTGCTAAGTACTAGGTGCACACTACAAGCCTTTATAATTCCTGGTGAAATTGAGTTTCTGAACAGTTAGTTTGTTCAGAGAACCAGAGATGAAAAAAAATGACAAACACAGGGCCTTCCGACTTCAAGACAAATCCTACCTCTACCTGGACCACACTGCCTAATACATGGCAAGTGAGAGAAGAAACGGAAAGGGAGGGATGTGGCAGGCAGGGAGGGCTACATTGTGGGGTCCCAAATGGCAGTTTAGCGGTAAGTTGGCAGAAAGTGGAGCGGGGCAGAAATGCCTGAGACAACTCTAAACATCTCACAAACCGAAGTGGGAGCAGTACAGGTGGAAATGAGCAGAAGAGAAAGCAGAAGACAGAATGGCTCCCAAATCGAGAAGGAAAGAAAACAGGACAAGCAAAGGAGTCTCAGACACCAAGAACAGAGGCTGGGGACCAGAGAAGCTATGGAAGAAGAGCAAGCAGGACTGGGCCAGTACCTCATGAGGGCCCATCTCATCAGGGTCCTACTGACCTCTCCAACCTGCTCTTCTCTCTCCCCTTGATCTCTGGACAGCAGCCTTGCTGACTGCTGGTCCTTGAAAATGCTCAGCCGTTCCCATCAGGACCATTACAATTGTTCACCATTTCCTCTGCCCAGAGCTCTTCCACCTGCATCTCTGCATAGATGACTTCTTCCTTCCTGCAGGTCCTACTGTAGTACTTAACCTCCTCAGAGACTTTCTTGCTGACCACCCTACTAGAGTTGACATCCATCCATGACGACCTCACCCTGGGTAATCACCTCCATAGCCCTTGGCATAGCTGAATACAGCTTGTGCATCTACTGGTTTATTATCTACCTTCCTCCACTCAACCTCCCTTGAGAAGGTTTATGAAAAGAAAGTAAGAAATTCAGATGGGAGTGTCGGGGAAAGGACAGATACGTGAATGAATAGATTGGTGGATGGATTGGTAGATAGAAGGCTGCATGGATAGATGGGTAGATGGATGTGTGGATGGGTGGATTAAGTAGATGGACAGACAAGTGAATGGGTAGATGGATGATTGAGGGCATGGGTGGATGTGTAGGTGGGTAAATGAACAACTTAATGGATGGGTGGGTGGATGGGTATGTGGATGGATGGATAAATGGATGGATGATGATTGAATTTGAATGAGTGGTGTTAGGTTTCTATTGCTCTGATAAAACACCATGACCAGAAAGCAAGTCAGGGATGAAAGGATTTATTTGGCTTACACTTCTCTATCACTGCTCATCATAGAAGGAAGTCAGGACAGGAACTCAAACTGGTCAGGAACCAAGAGGCAGAAGCTGATGCAGAGGCCATAGAAGGGTACTGCTTCCTGGCTTCTTCATCATGGCTTCCTCGGCCTGCTTTCTTATACACCTCAGGTCTACAACCCAGGGAGCCACAACCCAGAATGTGCTGGGTCCTCCCCATTAACTATCTAATTAAGAAAACGCCTTACAGCTGGATATTATGAAGGAACTTGCTCAATTGAAGTTCTCTCATTTCAGATAAGTCTAGCTGTGTCAAGTTGACATAAAATGAGCCAGCGCAGGTGAATGGATGGATGGATAGATACACAGATGATTGAATAGTTGGATGCATGGAGGGGTGGGTGGGTGGAAGACTGAGTGCATGGGTGGGTGGATGGGTGTGTGGATGGATGGATGGATCAATGGATGGATGGATGGATGGATCATTCAGTGGAAGCACAATACAGTCTCTGCTGCCTGCCTCTTTCATGCTTTACTGTTTGCCAAAGAACTGGTCACTTTCAAACACACTCCC
The DNA here is from genome assembly GCF_903995425.1 of Onychomys torridus. Taxonomy (NCBI): domain Eukaryota; kingdom Metazoa; phylum Chordata; class Mammalia; order Rodentia; family Cricetidae; genus Onychomys; species Onychomys torridus. The sequence continues at coordinate 87,880,759 of NC_050466.1, read as the reverse complement.
TGCTTTGGTGACTTACTATATTTGTTCCTCATGAAGAATGCTTGCTCAGCAAGTGCAGGGCTTCTTTCTGACGTCAGTCCCAGGTCTATGCCTGGTGGGAACAGCAGGGGCTGGCACATATTAAACACTCAGTAAATATTTGTTGGACCAGTCACTGGCCCCCATGCAAAGGGGACTCCTCATTCAAGCGCTTGGGGAGAACTGAGTGGGCAGGGGAAGGAACAAGGTTGGGATCAGTTTGGGAAGGGAAAGGCCTAGAAACCAGAGGAGCCTGAAAAGCCTGGGAGGCAGCAGCTAAGGGTGAGCTTTCTTTCCAGCAGCTTCCTGGCTGCTGTGGCCCACACTCCCCATGGAGTACCACTGCCCTCTTGTGGACTATACCAAGGCATAGCTGGCTCTAGGCTGTAGCTTCCCCTCCACCCAGCAGACCAATTCTCACAGGCTGCTTCTATCTTGAGGAAGCATGTCCTCCCGTTTTGAGTCTGTGGGTTCCCATCAGTGTCTGTGGAGTGCCTGTGCCTCCCACTAGGCCACTCCCACAGTACGTGTGCCCAGCTGCTTTGTGGTCATCCAAGCTCAGGGGTCATTGCCAGCATGTGTAGTGCAATGCTGAGTGGCTGTTGACACCAGGTAGGGCCTGGGCCCCAGAGGGGTGGGGTGCCTAGCCCTGACTGGAGAGCAGTGTTCCTCAACCTGTGGTTCGCAACCCCTTTGGGGGGTCGAATGACCCTTTCACAGGGACCACATATCAGATATTAGCATTACAATTCATAACAGTAGCAAAATTACAGTTTTGAAGCAGCAATGAAAATAATTTTGTGGTTGGGGGTCACCACAACATGAGAGACTGTATGAAAGTGTAGTAGCATTGGGAAGGTTGAGAAGCACTGCTCTGGAGGATGACCACACCGTTTTGCAACAGTGGTCCAGTGGCTGAGAATGCAACCTTGTGGGCTTGCATGCCTCTGTGAAATCATGCTTGCATGACTGACTAGCCTGTTATCCTGAACTGAAATTTCCTAGCTAATGAATTGAACCATTTACTAATAGGTAGATTTCATGTCAACAACTGGATGTCTAGATTCCCCGAGAACCCTCAAAGCTCTGGCGGTCTGGCTCTGCACCCATGTTCCCACCTGGGTGGGCATGAGAGCTGGGAAGGGCATAAGCTCTGCACCCCTTGGTGGGAATGCACTCTCCAGCAGCCTGGTCCTTTGCCAGCACTTGCTCTCCCCAGCTACCTGCCAGAGCCCTATAGCGATTTAACTTGAAGACTTGTGCAGTTTAAGGTCACTGAAGAAGGGTCCCTGAAGGGTGGGGGAATGAAGGGATGATACAGTTTGGGGTGACAGTAGGGCACCCAGGGCAGGCACTTGCTCTTCCTCTTCTAAAGTCCTTCTCTCTACAGTGCAGTTCACAACCTAAGCTGGGTAATGAAGGTGTGAGTTAGCATCAGCAAGACAAATCAGCAGCAAGGGACAGAACACTGGTGGGTGATGGGCAAGCAGCTGACTACTATGACCTGTGAATATTGTTGTGTCTTCTCCATCTACAGATGAGAGCATTGAGGCTCTGGGAGCTAGCTAGGTAAGCAAGCCACATGGCTACAACTTGGTATGAGGCAGGCTGGCTACACAGCTGTACCACACCTTGCTGGGTTACTTGGCCCATGACTCCCTGTAAAGAAGGTCTCAAGCCTCAGACAGATTGGTGTGGATGTGGAACTGCAGGCCGAGCTCCCAGCCTCTCTCACCACTCTATGCTCTCCTGGTGCATCAGGGCCTGCCCGGGGCTCTCTCTACCCTGGCAGCCAGCTCGGGGCATCAGAGGCCACATAGAGGATGCTGGCAAATTGTTTGGACCTTCTAGGAGTCTCCCTTATCCTCCTCATCTGTCTCATTGACAGATAAGACACAGTGTTCTGGAAGCCCATTCCTGCTTATGCTACTAACTTCCAGCCCAAAGCTACCTTCTTGGGACCCCAAAAGCCAGGCACTGATTTTCTCCCTCCCTGCCTCCCTTCCAAGGTCCCATGCAGCACTGATGAGGAAAAGTCAAAAGACATGCATTGACAAATAGAGGTAGAAGGACAATGAAGGAGGTGATAGAGGTGACTTGATGGGGACCCCAGTCTGTTTTGGCTGTTGTTGGTTGTGATGCAGGTCCAAGGACTCCCACCTGAACAGTCTGGAAGCCAGTGTTAGCCAGGACAAAACATGATTCAGAGGTCCCTATTGGAGCTCCGATGAACACAAGCTCCTACAGGCAGCTGGACTTTTGTATTCCAGCTAATAGTAGTCCTGGGTGAATGTGTATGCTACAGGATTCCAAAGCCTCCACACTGGTGTGCCATTTAACAAGCGTCTATCTCAGGAATAGGCTACATACTAATTGACCATCTCATCAGATTCTGTCCTTGAATGATTTCGTGGCTCTCATTGACTTCCCTAAGCACATTATGATGCTTGCACAATTCCCATACCTACATTGCTCAGAAATCTAAGTTGTGTGACTACTTTCTTTAGAGCTGAACTTGGAACTTAGAAGACCTATTTTATTTGTTTTCTAGATTGACATTTCTTTTAATATACACAATATATAGTAGTACTTCATATAATTTATAAATGTCATTTTCAGTGACATCAGTATTGACCTTTGTCTAAAGGATTAAAAACTGGGTTTTCTCATGTACCAAATATAAAACGTGTTAAGAAGTTAACATAGACAATAGCTGTATAAGATCAACTCCAGGGATGACTCAGTTTACCATAGTTGCTTCACACCACTTTTCATCAAACCTTGGATGCCACAGGGTGTTGTCTTGCTTCTGCGATGGCAACTGTGACCCTGACTTTCTCCTTTCTGCTCCCCCACTTTAGTTTGTTTTATTGCTGCTGCTGCTGCTGCTGCTGCTGCTGCTGCTGCTGCTAGATTTGCCAGTTTTTTGAAAGTCTTGTCTTGAGCTCAGAATCAGGCAATTCATGTTGGCATTGAACATATACATTCAATACTCTATCTCCTGGCTCATGTCAGGATCACTTGTGTTGACCACTTTAGGCAGAAGCACAAATATCAATAATGGAAGAACCATCATCATAACTATTGGGTTCATCAGAGAGTCTGTCCAGCCCTATGATCCAGCCCTAATAAAGGAAGAAGGTGGACTGGGTGTGTTGAGGCACACCTTTAATCCCAGCACTCAGGAGGCTGAGGCAGGCAGATCTCTGCGAGTTCAAGGCCAGCCTGGTCTACAGAGTGAGTTCCAGGACAGCCAGGGTTGTTACACAGAGAAACCTTGTCTCAAAACAAAAAAATGAAAATAAAATCAAATGAAGAAGGTGGACCTGAAGATTTCATTTGGAGAGGATAGGGTAATCTGACCACTTCTGATGTTTTGAGTGTAATTCACATATCTTGCTCTCATTTTTCCTTTTGAAGTGATATCGACTCGGACAGGATCAAACTTGTAAGCTGGAGAAATAACTTCTACCACATAAGAGCCAGAGGGAATATCATGAACCACAAAACTCCTACCTGTCTTAAGGAAACCAACATGCTCTTCTCTGTCTACCAGCATGCAGGCCACAGAGATCCAGTCCTGAGGCTTCACTCCTGAAACAACTGCATGCCCCTAAATCTTGAAACAATCTCTTAGACCAATCCCATTGTCTCCTGGACCCTCAGCAGCAGCCCTGGGCACCTCCGATTTTGGGGCATCCCTTGATAGTAGCAGCAGTAGGAAGGAAAAGAGCCCCCCAGGGTGCCCCAAATGACAGCAGCTCTGAGGAATCAGGCCCACAGCAAAATGGCCAATTAAAGGTCTCTCCTTTGGGGAGGTCAAATAGAACCTGGCTTAGACATCCTGATGCTTTGCTACCTCAAGGCTCCCAGCCCTCTTTTAGGGTGTTGTGTATGTGGCCCAGGAGCCCCCAACCTCTGAGGACTGCATCCCTACTGATTTTGCTTTACCTTGGCTGCAAGGGAGTAGAAAGAAAGAAACCTGAGCCAGGAACACCCCTCCTTAGGGCTGCTATGAATTCCTGAAGTCATAGTGCAGGCTGCTGCTCAAATCCAGGACCCTGGCCTAGGCATAGGATGGAATTTGAAGTTTTTGTCTGGGTCTGGGCTTCTCCAAATTCTCCCTGCCTTCCCAATCACCTCCCCAAGATAAGAGATCTTCCATTTTTCCCATGGTGTTACCCCAAGTCCTCACACCCTTTGTTGGGACTCAGTAGAAGGCAAGAAAAACGCTCACAACCTGTGACCTATGGGTTTGAGTTGCAATCCCAGGCCCCAGCCCATTGTCTCAGCAAAAAGACATCTAGAGAGCCAGTGTGCATCTCCAGTCATGCTTTATTGTTCTGCAGAGGGAACTGCTGTGGCCTGCCCTTCACCTCTCCTCTCTCATTAGAACAGAAGTGTCTTAGCCCAGGTCCTCCAGACACTGCTCCCACCCAGAGATTATAATGTACTCAAGAGGGAGTAGTAGTATGTGCATGCAGATATGTGTGTATATGTATTAGTATATACATATGTATATATATACATATACACATATATATTCTGGCTGTACAGTATTTATAGGTACAGAGAAAACGAGATTAACATTACAATGATAGCTGCACCCACCACAATCCAGTTTACTTTGACAAAGAAAGCACCACTTGGCCTCTGAATGGCTGCTAGATTCCGATCTGAACAAACATAGACACTGGATGGGATAGATTAGGCTGGAATCAGGACCTGGATGGCAAAGGGAAGTCCTTCCCTTTATTTTGTTCAGGGTATCTACTTTGGGAAATACCTTCTTCTGTATCTCTTCTAGACCACCCACCATGGGCAAAAGGCATGAGTATACATCTGTATATCTTGCTGCCACTGTCAGCTTTGGCCTGGCCTGTGTCATGGGAATGACCTAATTTACCTGTAGCTATGGCCATGAGTGGTCAAAGGCTGCCCACAACTCTAGGGAGTAACGGAGAAAGTGTGGACCAAAGCAGGGTAGGATGATTCATTCGTGTCTTGGGGATTGAGAAGGAAAGGTTCTCCACCCTTATATACCAAGCTATCCCAATTCATCATGTTACCTACTAAAGGCCCATAGGGCCATTCTTAATCTGCCTCATAAAAGTCAGCATCATGTTTACAGAAATAAAATGGATTGTGATCGTTGGTACTTTCCTGTGCTGTACCCAATCTGTTGCTCTAGACCTGTATTCAGGGTCAATGTTGGCCTCAAAGGCAGGATCAGAACCTCCTCTCCAAACTCAAAAGAACCCTAGCACCAAGCAAGATGGCCTGGCTTCTTGGTATGGCAGAGAGCCCGGGTTGCACAATGCTCTCCACCTTCCTCCCCTTGTCGGTAGGCAGCTGCTGGAGATCAAGATACAATAGGATCTTCTTGGTTAGGTGGGCAGCAGCAGTCTTCTTGTCACTAAGAAGATGCTCTTCTCTTATGAGAACATAACGTTGAATGGGGGATGAAGGTGGGTGGAGATAGGACACTTACACCCTCTCCTCTTATGTATGTGCAGAGAAGTGTTAGGATGTAAGTGGACAGGCAGCTGGGCCACCTAGGCCTGGCTCGGCCCCTAGGGGTGTCTCAGTTCTTATTCCCACTCATTTCTTTGGTAGTGGAGGCCTGGGCAACATCAGCCTAAGGCTCACAGCTTTGTTTCAGGGCCAGCTGCCTGGAGTGTGGGGAAAGAGTCTCGGATCTTTGCCACTTCCATGGCACACAAGTGTCCAAACACTTTGTTGTACCAGTCAGGAGAACGGCCCCTGGGGAGGAAGAGGTAGACAGACATGAGAAATTGAGTTTCCCCTGGAACCTTTGCCAGGGAGAAGGAAGAAAGGAATTCTATTCCACATTGGGGATCACTGACATAGGGTAGAGGCCAGGGATGAGTTCAGGGCCAAGGGGGTGAGGCAGGCAACCCAAGCGTGGTACCTGAGGTCAGCACGGCAGATATGAGTGAGGCGAGAGCGGCCCAGGCCACAAGGCTCCATGAGGTACTGGGAAGTAAGCATGAGGGCCCTCACTCCAGACTCTGGCACAGGTTGCTCAGGATCCAGGGACTGGGAGACAAGGAGACACCCACCACGAGGCAGGTCTGAGCGCCACATCCTAGAACACAGAGAGCAAGAACCCACGTTTAGATCCTTTCTGCTGGCTCTTGCCCCAAATTTCTGGTCCCTTAAAGCACAGCAGGGTGGTAGCAGGAGCCCCTCACCTGAGTACCACAAAGTCACGGCAAGGATGGGGTGCCATGCTGTCAGTGACATAGTGGTAGAGCTCCACCCCTGGCATCAGGGCTTCCAGAACCTGGGCCCTCAGTAGGTCCTCATCCCACAGGGCCCGCTCCCGTAGGACACGATGCAGCACCACAGCTGGAGGGGCAGCCACTTCTGTGGACGCCTTCCACATCCGCAGGGGGTGCCCATCTGGTGCCTATGAGCCGAAGGGGTGGAGACAGGAACACTATCAAGGTGAGAGCACTCTGAATTCATGCCAGGCCTGGTCTCAGGCTACAGAGTGTAGAGCTCCCTCCTCTAGCTACTGGGCTCCTCTGCTGAGCAGACCCAGACTCAGACAAACCGGCAGACACCCCTGTTTCTCTGTCCTTCTTACATGCCTGCTCTAGAGCAAAAAGTAACGATGGATCCCACACATTCAGACGCTTCCTGGGCCTATGACATGTGATATTTCTGGATGTGGGAAAAGATGGGGGTGATTATCTTTAATGACTTCACCATCAAAGCATTTTGCATGTTGTCAGGCTCCTTGCCAGTTCCCTACCTTAACCCCATAGGGAAGGTTTAGTCATGGCCATTCCATACACAGGAAATGTCTGGTTCACAATAGCACTTAAGAGCGACATCCCAGCAACAGCAAGACTACTAACACAGGCACACTGTTAGGAGCCACCTCCAGCCCTGGCCCTGACTGAAGGAAGGTATTGGATCGAGGAAGCTATAATGTGGCAACTAAACGTGGCCTGGAAGAGATCTGAATTGGGGGCAGGTCAGTCCAGGTAGCAGGACAGCACAAACAGAAACACAGAGCAGGGGTACTGCAAGGGGCTTTGCCTGCCCAGGGCCAAAGGAAACCCAGGCATTTCAAGGAACTCTCATGGTGGCAGTGAGTGTGAAATAGAGCTGGGGAAGAGAACTCCTGAAAGCGGCCCCAGAGAGATGCACTGGCCTCATATCATTCTTGACTCCTTCAGACACTTGTTCAGCTGGCTGCCACCTCCCAAGTACCAGGTCCAAGCCTAGTAAAGGTTGACAGAGCAACTCGATGGGGCAGACCCAGTGCTCTCTCCCAGCCTGCAACAAAATGGAGAGTGGGAGGCTCACCTTCCTACAAGCCAGCTCTGTGTGCTGGGGCCCTGGCACACTGGTCCAGCCCTTGAAGCGTTCTGCAGCATCCCGAAGCAGATCCTGCACACTCTCCTCCATGTAGAGGCTCAGACTCACCCCAGCAGCCTGTGCCTGCCTCAGCTCAGCCAGAGCTGGTCCAGGAGGGCTGAGTTCAGCTGCACTGTACGAACCACACAGTTGCACCACCATATCCTGGGGCACCTGGGAGGGTATACACATCATGTACATACACAGTGAGTGGATGCTATGGAAAGCAGGGTATCCCACAAATATCAATGTTAAGAGTAAAGTAGAGGGGCATGGCTACTGCACTACAGTGAGGTAGAGAAGAAGCTGAGGGAGGGGTATGTGTCAAGTTGGGCTTCTTGCCTGACTTGGGGTCTGTGACGGCTGATCTTGCTTGTCAGCTTGACTAAAACTGGAATCAACTAAAAACCAAGCAGCTGGGCACATTTGTGGAGGATTTTCTTTACTAGATCCTTTGAGGTGGGAAGACCCACCCTAAGTCAGGGTCATTTGAGGCCAGAATACCCACCCTAAATCCGGGCCACACCTACTGGTGGCAGCCCACATGAAAAGACATGCTGGAAAAAAGCTTTTTGCTTTTATCCTGCTTGCCCTCACTCTTGCTGGCAAGTTGATCTCTCTTGCTGCTGAGGCGTTCCTTCACTGGTATTAGAACCTATTTTAAGATTCCAACACAGACCAAAGACCAGCCTCATGGACTGAACAACTACCACTCTTGGCTTTTCTGTTGGGAGACACTCATTGTTGGACTAGTCAGACCACAGCCTGTAAAGACATTCTAATAAGACACACACACACACACACACTCAATTCAATAAATTCTGTTCCTCTAGGGCAGCAGTTCTTACCCTTCCTAATGCCTTGACCCTTTAATATAGTTCTTCATGGTGTAGTGACCCCCAACCACAAAATTATTTTGTTGCTACTTCATAACTGTAAGTTTGCTGCTGTTATGAATCATAATGTACATATTTATAGAAACAGAGGTTTGCCAGAGGGGTTGCAACTCACAGGTTGAGAACCACTGCTCTCAAGAAGCCTGAAACACGGCCCAAAGGTCAGGCCTGATAATTCTCATAATCAAGTACCATGGCCTTGCCAGACTCACCTGGAAAAGTTTCTTGCAGTCACTGATCATGTGTGATAGGCCTTGGGTGGCAGCCATGTTCTCACTCAGGTCCCTCGGGCCTGGCCGACCAACCAGGCTGCGTTTGCTTTTGATCCTGGAGGGAGATGGGGATAGGGCAAGATGGCACCAAGGCACAAGACAAGATGAGTGACAGCTGCCTCTTAGTTCTCAGGAAGCCAGCTTGCCAGTGTTGACCATAAAGTCACCTGATGTCTCTTAGGAAAGGCATGCTCCACAGTAGCTCAAAAACCCTTGGTATGAGGGTAGGGGTAGCACTAGTGGTTCCCCAGGGCTGAAAGTCCCATGGAGCCAAATTCTCCTGGACTGGCCTCGGCATGCGCTACCCGGTTCACCTGGGAGAAGGGCTGTCCTTCTTGGAGACATTGAGGTGGAAGATGGAGGGTGCCAGGCACACTGCCAGGTTGCCAGCTGTCATCTGGTTTTCCTCAGCAGAGGCAATGTCACTTAGGAAGTAGAGCAGGGTCTGTAGCACTTCTCGGTTCTCATCAGGCAGCAGCAAGGTGGCAGCCTGTGCTGCTGCCAACCACTGTTCTTTGGGGAGGACTGTGGGACAGGAAGGGCAGAAGGGCCTCCTTTATTTCTCCAGAAGCACCAGTGTCAAGCTTCTTGTTTTCCAGAATGTCTGGCAGTCTCCAAAGAAAAGGGCCAGGTGGACTCTGGTACTAGTACCAAGTACTGCTCTAATACTCAGGGCAGCCTTTAGGAAAGCCTTTTGCTCAGGGCCTCAGTCTACCCTACCAAAAATGGGTTTGAGGGAGAAGTAGTGTGGCCCCTCTCCAAGAGTCTTTTCAAATCCAGAGAGTAAATGTTCCCATGAGCTCATGTGGCCAGCTGCCAGGTTCATTTCCCACAAGCCCTCAGGATCAGGCCAGCTGAGTATGGGGCAGGTTAATAAGGAGGGGTACAGGTCGGACTTACGCTGGTAGATTTGCAGGAAAGTCGTGGTGAGCTTGCTGGTGAAAATGGGCTCAGGCAGATCCCGGAAATACTGTTTCAGTAGGTCAGCCACGTCATAGGCTGACTGGCCCTCATAGCAGACGTTGTCAGGGGAGGTCTCATTCATTTGGCGCAGGCTCTGGATCCTGGACTTGACCCCAGACTTGCGGAAGATGCCCACCTGACCCATTGAGAGGAAGGAATAACATTGATATGCAGAGGGAAAGGGAGATTGTGAGGGCAGCCCAGGACTGGGATGTCAGGACCATAGGCCATCTTGGAGACTGGGAAGCCTGGCAGGCTTCCTGATGGGCTCAGCAAGTCCAGAGAGAAAGTTGTTTACAGCCTGGTGCCAAAGAGAAAGACAGCTGTCATGGGGATAAGGGTGAACAGGTGGCCTTAGGCTGAGACAGGCTCTGAGACAAGGGGTACTCCAAAGCCTGGGATGGAAAGAAGCTGTCCCCAAAGTGGGCAGAAGGCTCCAGCCATAAAGAAAGGAAGGGAGCTTTGGCATCATCCCTGATGAGCCTTGCAAGGAGAGGAAAGGTTTCTGGTGAGTAGCCCAACCCAAGACAAAGGGCGGAGCAGTCAGCCTTGGGCCCTCCCCACCTCCCAGCACCACTTCTCTGCAGACTGACCCCCCGAGGGGCACTCACCTGGTCTAGACACTGGCTCCGGAGGTAGCGCATGGCTTGCTGAATGCTCTGGGGCAGAGGCTGGCCTGTACGCTGCACATGAATGAGGGGTGGCACTCCAAATACGTGATGCCCCCGGTAGTCTGGGGTTTTATTCCTTCTCATAAACTTGGGCATTGACCTGTTTGGAGGTTAACAAGCCATCAAGAAGCGAGAAGTCGGTTCGAAGGCTATCTATCGTCTAGAAGTGAGAGGAGTAGAGAACACATGTCCTCAGAAACCACATTCAGTGAGCGGCTGCTTGAGCCTCAGCCTACAGGAGCCACAGGGGCCTAGGGGCCCTCTTCGATAAATAATGTGGCCAGCATCAGGTCTTGATCTTAGAGGAAGAGCCGTTGGGAAGGAAGAGTACACCTACTAGGTCGGAGAGGCCTACATAACTCAGCCAACTTCCGCAGGACAGAGTGGTGTTGTACCACAGGAGGAAGGAGGCAAAGGCGCTCCAGGTGGAGAGGACAGCATGAACAAAGGGCAGCTAGTCCCACAGACCATCAGGTGACACTGCTTGAGAATGGCCAGAAGGATGGGGCTAGCCCAGAGCATGAGAGGACCATGACAGAAAGGAATCGACAATGGGAAGCCACGAGGCCGTTTATTTACTCAATACACAACAACCAAAGTGTACTCTAGGACAATCTCACTGATGGCAACATGGAGCCTGGGATAGAGAAAGGACAGCTGGAGGACCTGGGGATTTCCAGACCACGTCTATCCTCACACGACCCCTCGAGCCTCCTGGAACAGTACCACTCTACTGGCCTAGGGGCTCAGCCTGCCTGCCTGTCCTGCCTCTGGGCTGTGCTCCCAGGGCACAGAGCCTGGGAAAGTCCATAGCTTCTGTCTTGCATGGCCCAAGAGACACTCACCATACCCATGCCTGTTTGTGGGGCACGGTGTACTTCTCCATGAAACCAGTGAGTCGCAGCAGGGAGCCCTTGTGAAGGAGATTGATCTGGCCAGCAAACTGCCGGTTGATCTCCAGTGACTCTGAGTTGAGGCTAGGTCTGTGGGAGTTCTGGAAGCTGTGCCAACGGAGTTTCCTGAGGTGAGAGGGGCAGAGAGCACCAGAGACACAGGTTTGCTAACCCTTAGAAAAGGCCATGTCCTTCTGGTCCCTTTTTATCTCCCCCAAAAAAGGAAGTATAGGGAGGTAGGAACACATTGAGTGCTACTATGGGGCCTTGGGATGGCAAAAGCCTGGTTTCAGCTTTTAGGTCACTCAAGGTTCAAGAAGCTCCCATGGAGGGTGGCACCGAGCTCAGGCCCATTTAGTCCCAAAAGGCAGTGCCTATCTCCACCTGTTCTAAGGCTACTGTGGCAAGAAGCACTCATCAAAACTGAAGAGGCCATCCCTAACACCCCTGTGCTAAGACAAGGAAACCAAGGTCAGAAAAGGCAGCATTTCCTCAAAGCCACATCACTGTTAGATCCCATACAGAACATTCAGAACTCGACATTCTTAAGCTTTGTCTCCTTTTCTCTTGGGACTGGATGCCTGGAAGTGATCTCCTGCCCCCCGCCCCCTCCCCAAACTTTCCCCTGGGCCTTATGACTTGGAAAGCAGGGCAGAGAGAAGGCAGAAATTGAGAAGGGGCCCCACCCCCATCCCTACCCCAAACTCCCACCTGCAAGGTCTGGTAAGTGAGGCCCCAACACCTGAATCACGTCGTTCACGGGGCACTGAGGCCTGCAGTCCTGCAGGGGCTTCTGCTGCTTCAGCCTCATTCACGGAGTTACCGCTGCTGTCAAGTTCACTGGAGGAAATGGCAGTGTCAGAAACAGAGTGCCCCTCTTCCACAGACAGGCTGGAGGCAGAAGTAGGTTCTGCAGTGGAGTTTGCTTCTTGCTCGTGCTCCTGGGCCTGAGCTGGAGCCTTAGCCTCAGCCTGTACCGATGGTTCGGCCACAGTTGGGGCCTGAGCCAGGATTATCAGTGGGACTTCCTCCTTGGCTTGGGTTGGCAACTCTCTGTGGGCTTGAGGCTCTGCCTGGGCTAGATCTTCATCCCGGCCTTCCACTTCAGCTGTGGCTATTTCAACTGATGAAGTAGCTTCCTCCTCATCCTCCTCTTCCTCTTCCTTGTCTCCAGGCCTCAGCTCTGGGTACATGGTCTGAGACCAGAGCTCTACCCGTTGCTGCAGCCCCCACACATGCTCCAGGATGTCATCGAGATGGGCATAGCTGCCTTCACCCTCCTCAGCTTCAGCCTCAGCCTCTGCCTGTATTGGCTCAGCTGGGTACAGCTCAGGCAAGTTGTCGTAAGTGCTGGCGTGGCTGCCTGTGGAACCACAGGAGCCCCGGCGCCCTTCATAGCCCCAGCACCTACCCGGCTGCCAATCTGCCAGGTGATGTCCATCATCTGGACAAAGACTTTCAATGGACAGAGAACGAGGGAATGTGCCTGGTTTATGGTCCCTGGGCACATGCACCAGGCAGTCACGCCGACGAACAGGCTGAGGATGCCGGAATGTGGCTCTAGGCCAAACCTCCCAGGCCTTCTGAGACTCGTTATCTCTGCCCCTGGCTGAAGTGGTGGCCCTGTTCTTGGCCCTGTAAAACCCAGCTGAGAGAAAGCCACGGCAACTGCGGAAAGATGAAGCTTTGGTGGCCTTTTCTGAGGTGGCCGGGCGTTGCTCGGGCTCTGTTTGCCGACTGTCTCCCTTCTCCTTCCTCCTCAGAGACTCGAGGTGCTTGAGGAAGCTTCGGGAATAATGCTTCTTTACTTTGTCTTGAGAACCCTCCTGGCCCTGGGTGGGACTAAGGAAGGACCGGTTGCTCGGGCTAGGGACACGCTCTATCAAGGCCAGGTCTGTTGACTCTGGTGAAAGGCTCACAGAGATGGCTGGCAGGGAGACAGCACTGAGCTCAGTGAGGACACTTTCACAGCTTGAGGTCCCCAGGAGGCTAGGGCTTGGTGGGGCCAGCAAGGCAGAAGAGCCCATGGGAGAGCCACACTTGCTTTCCTGCTCAAAGGCCCAGGGGCTGCTGATGGTGCACTGTCCTTCCTCCTCTGAGTCTTCATCCTGGGGAAACATCACAGGGAGGGGTCACAGAAGCCCAACAGACAAGTACCAGCTTGTGCCTTACTCTGCTTCCAAAGGCTTTAGGGTGGGGCAGGTGAAGAACTTTGCTTCCTGGTAGAGGCCATGGCCTAGGCCTGGAGACTGGCTCTGGAAGTGCTGTAGGAAACCAGGAATCACAGACAGAGCCTAGATGTATGGTGACCCACTATCCCCATTCCATAGATAGGAAAAGTAACACAAATCAGAAGCTATTTGCCTGGCGTCATTTACCACCATGGTTATGTCAATGACAGAGCTACTTATGAAAATCATGCTAGCTAAGAACTGCAGGGGATTTTAGATTTTCTAGTTCATTTGCTCCTTGGCCAGATGAGGACCCTAAGACCCAGACAGGGGTTGAAGCTTGCCAAAGGGTACTTAGTAGTCAGTGGCAGAAGCGTGCCTCGGCCAGTGCTCTGTCTGTTTGGCTACCCTAGCTGATTGCAGGCCTCTGGTGGGGAAAACTCCAGGGGAAATCAACAAAACTTCTCCCCAGGAAACAATGAGGCCATAAGACTTACTTCCAAGCCCCTATACAGACAAAAAGGCCTTATGGCTTCTGTAAGGAATGAACAAGTTGGAAAGGCCTTAGACAGCTATCAATCCAGTCTCCTGACTCATTGTAGTGATAGGGAAAACAGGGCTAGGGACCAAGGAAGTAAGGTGTTATGAGGTAAGGCTGTGGTGATCCTGACTTCTTTTTCTCTCCTTTTTGGAAAATTTATTTATTCTTATTTTATGTGCATTGGTGTTTTGCCTGCATGCACGTCTGTATGAGAGTGTCAGATCTTGGAGTTACAGACAGTTGTTAGCTGCCATGTGGGTGCTGGGGATTGAACTGGGAAGAGCAGTCAGTGCTCTTAACCACTGAGCCATCTCTCTAGCCGAGATCCTTACTTCTAAGACCATAGAGGCCATGATCTTTCTGCCACATTGCCCTGTCCTTCTCCTATTCAAGGAATTTTAGCCATGACAATCCAAGTAGTAAGTAGTTTTCTCTTAAGCGGATTTCTCTAAAGAAAGCCATCCCTAGATCAAGTGCTGATAAACACAAAAAGGAGTGGTGGTTGGAAGAGGGTATAGGGCCAGGCATGAGTCAGGCTGCTCCCTCTCATGTGCTCCTATAAGTGAGGCTCATCAAAACCCTAAGTGATCTCACAGGGCCCGCAGCACAGGAGGACCCTGCATGTCCACTCCCATGCTGGAGACCCTGGATTCCTTGGATAAGGGAGCTTGTTCACAAGGGCATGTTCCAGGATTTTCCCAGGTATGGAGAGACCATAGACCTTGCCCCTTGCTGGCATTCACCTGTTTGCATTGAAAATGAACCTCAAGCTTCATCGAAGCACAATTGTTCAAGGTCATCAGCCTCCTGCAATACAAAGTACATGTTCACCCAAGGTCCCCAAATCCCCAGAGCCTGACATAGCCTACCAAGACACTTTCAAGATGCCAACCACCATTTCCCAAGGCCAAGTGGGCAAAACTCTTCCAAGCGTAGTGTGCATGATCTCTTAATGATGATGCTGGGAAGAGTAGAGCCTCTGTCCTCCAGGTACTGATAGACATAGAAATGACCCACTACAAAGGGGACAGGTTCAGGAAAAGAGCATGCAGAAGGCACAGCAGACCCACTGGGGATGAGACCAGGAACTTTCAGGAAGAGTTGGGGTACAGTCAAAGAAGGCTTCCTTGGAAGCAGGGACAGCTATTCCAGACTTCTACAGGAGACTTTGACAAGGTATGGAGGGGAACAGTCAGTCAACAAAGAAACTAGTGGGAGAGGGTGTGATTGAAGCTAGGGGAGGGAAAAAAGCAGGATGGCAAATGTGGCATGTTGAAAAGGTTTTGTATTTTTGCATACAGGCAGTGGTTGATTTTAAACAGAGGAACGTACTTATTTTAAAAAACTGATTCTGCTGGCTGTAGAGAGGATGGCTTTGTAGGGGAGGAGGAGCAGAATACAGAGGCTAACCAGCAAGGTGACTTTAATAGATACATGGAGAAATCACGGTTTAGCCTTAGGAAAACATCAGAGCTGGTTTAAGTGGAAAGAAACTTAGTCCAAGACATGCTTTGAGGAATATGAATCAAGACCAGATCTGGATCTTCTAGCTACAGTGATGGGGGGGGGGGGGGTAGAGGAAGGCGTTATAGACACAGTAACCACAATGAGCAGTGTGATTGCAAAAAAAATGAGCCTCATTCATAAACTATGTTCCTCTCTAATAGAAGGTGCAAGAGGGTTGTCATTTCTAAGAAGAAGCACAAAACTGGGCCTAAGGCTTCCTAGACCTGGCCCTCAGCCCCCTACCTGCACAGGGCCCCCAGAGAGTCCTGGTCCAGAAAACTGTAGTCCTTCTTCACAGAGCCAATATCCAGGGGGAACACACCTTCTGTGTGGTGGAAAGAAGCAAAGATGAGTCTGGCTGCAGGGGATCAGAAATGGCCCTGGCACCCCTTGAACTGTGCGGGGTAGGGGCAAGAAAGAAAGGAAGCAAGAAGGTAAGGGTCACAGCAGAAGGCAAGGCTAGGAATAAAATAGAGGTGGTAGCATCTGGCCCTTAAGGTCTTTAATCCTTAGACCTTAGACCCACAGGGGTCACATATTAGATATTGACATTTCATGACATTAGCAAAATGACGTAGCAACGAAATAATTTTATGGTTGGGGTAATCACAACATGAGGAACTGTATTAAAGGGTCGCAGCATTATAAACATTGAGAACCACATAGAACTTGAGAATCTATGAGTCTAAGGCATGGGTAGAAGGCTTAAGTCTCCAGCTACAGGTGCTCAGAATGTGGTGTAGCCTTTAGGAGGTAGGGCTTGGTAAAAGGAGTTGAGTCATTCATTGAATGGTTATCAGAACTTCACTCATAACCCACACTATCCCTCCTAACCCTTCCTTCTTAGCCCACTATGAGGAGGCAAGCTTTCCTCCACTCTGCCTTTCCACCATGATGTTCTACCTGACTATAGGCCCAAAGCAACAGGACCAAGCAACCATGGATGGAAACCACAAGGCCAAATAAATTGTCCCTCCTTTTAAGTTGTTTATCTCAGTGTCTTAGTTAGGATTTCTATTGCTGTGAAGAGACACTATAACCATGTCAACTCCTGTAAAGGAAAACATTTAATTGGCTGGCTTACAGTTTCAGAGGTTTAGTCCATTATCATCATGATGGGACATAGAGATGTGCAGGCAAACATGGTACTGGAGAAGTAACTGAGAGCTCTACATCTTGCAGGCAACAGGAAGTGAACTGAGATCCTTGGCATGGCTTGAGCATATATGAGATCTCAAAGCCTGCCTCCACAGTGACACACTTCCTCCAACAAGGCCATACCTACTCCAAGAAAGCCATACCTCCTCGTAGTGCCACTCCCTATGAGATTATGGAGCCAATTACATTCAAACTACCACACTCAGGTACTGTGTTACAGGGAAAGAAAGCTAATGAGCCTGAGGGAACCTGGGGAAGTCGGAGTTGGTAACTGAGGGAAAAGCCAGAGAATGTCTAGGAGGTCTGAGCTGAAATAAAGAACCAAGTAAAGAAGGTCCAGGTCCAGACAACAGGCCTGAGACTTTCCATGGCTGCCAAGAGCCAACCTAAGTTCTTCTCTTTCATTTGAATTCTCGGCTTTCTGACAGAAGACCTCCTACAGGCTCACGCAAATTATGGGGTGTAGGGAGGGAGCCAGGGCAGGGAGAAGAGCGTGTAGCCATAGAATGACTACCCAAAGCAGTGGAAGCCAGGACTTAGGGGAAGTAGTGGAAAAGGGAAGATATGGAGAAAGGGGAGAAAGATAAACCCATTCATACATTTACTCATTGAACTGATGCTGATAAGCAATTCATGCCAGGTACTGTGCAGGGTGGTAGTGAACAACACAAAACTGGAGTCCCCACCTTCAGGGAGTTTATACTCACACAGGTAACAGGCCGTAAATGAGACACAACAATGAGATAACATAGATGCCATGAAAAACCCGATCACTGGTGACAGGACAAACAGCCGCTGGTGCACGTGTGGCTGTTTGATGAGATGTAGTCAGCCCAGGCCTTTCTGGGGAGATTTCTGAGAGAGAAGGCCTGAGGCCTGAGAACAAGCTGGATAAGCAGGGAAACTAGAAGGAGTCTGAGCCACAAGTAACACAAATCCCAAGGTTCTGCTGAGGGAGAGACCTGGGTAGGAGCAGGGAGTAGAAAGGATCCAAGGAAGTACTGAATAAAGGAGGAGAGTGGTTAGTCAGGGTGCACACAAGGCATGTGCTCACATGCTGTGGTGGACAGGTCTGGGGTAGTGAAATAGAAGTATGGAGGTCAAGAAGGATCCTGGTGCATTAGTCCCGATGAGCAGTGGTGGATCACAGCAGGCTGGCAATGGAGGTGTTAAGAAATGTGTTCATTCTGGAAGAAGAGATGTTGAGCCATGGGGAACAAGGAAATTCAGGATAACTCCTGACTATACGGAACCCAAGCAATAGAGTGCATGGCTGTGCCTTTAGGAGTTGTTTTAGGCTTGGCAAATCTCAGAGTAAAGACATTGAGTTGGTGGCTGATTGTAACGTGAATTTCTAAAAGGTCTTATTAATAAAAACAAATCCAGAGCCAGGTATTGGAGTGAAAGCTGGAAGATCAGAAAAACAGAACCAGCCACAGCAAACCTCACCTTGCCAGTTCCTCAGCTGATCTTGTTTCCTCGGACTGAAAGCCTCTGAGTCCTCATCTGAATGGATCTCAGCTGTACTGCTGCTGAAAGCCTAAAAGCTTAAAAAGACTCTAGTTCCTGGTCCTCACGCCTTATATACCTTTCTGCTCCCTGCCATCACTTCCTGGGATTAAAGGCATATATCACCATGCCTGGCTGTTTCCAGTGTGGCTTTGAACTCACAGAGATCCAGATGGATCTCTACCCCCAGAATGCTAGGATTTTTTTTTTTTTTTTTTTTTTTTTTTTTTTTTTTTTTTTTTTTTTTTTTTTTTTTTTTTTTTTTTTTTTTCCCGGAGCTGAGGACCAAACCCAGGGCCTTGCACTTGCTAGGCAAACACTCTACCACTGAGCTAAATCCCCCACTCTCTGGAATGCTAGGATTAAAGGTATGTGTGCCACCATTTTCTGGCCTCTATCTCTACCTAGTGACTGTTCTGTTCTTTGACCCCAGATAAGTTTATTAGGCTATTGTCATTGTTTACGATGTTTGGTTACAAATTGCTAATTGTTAATGGTCAAAAACCAAAAGCTAAACAAAGGAGATTAGATTCAGGGTTCTTGTTTAAAAAAAGAGAAAAAGAAAAAGAGAATATAGATAAGAGATAGATTATTGAATCTACTCTGAAAAGAGAGGATATAGATACAATATAGATAAAAAGGTAGATATTTTCTCTGAGTTTGTCAAATGCAAATGGACTAGACATTGTTGATATCTTTATTGCTTGTATATACTGTATATAGTTATTATACTTATTGTATATAGTTTTTCTTATATTAGTTATAACTTTTTATTATTTTTTATTTTTATTAGAAAAAAGAGGAAATGTGGTGATATTTTATTTGTGCTGAAATGTGGTGATATTTTATTTGTATGTTAATAAAGTTTGCCTGGAGATCAGAGGAAATAGCAAGCTATTTTAAGTAAACATAAAAGTCAGGCAGTGGTAGCACATGCCCTTAATCTGATCATGTGGCAGGCAGGGTCTCCGTGTGTTCAAGGCCACACCAGGGAACAGAGCCAAGCGTGGTTGACACACGCCTTTAATCCCAGTACCAACCATAGAGACCTGGAGGTCTGTACAGACAGGCAGTGACAAAGGAGTGAGGTAGCTGGGCTAAGACAGCCAATGAGAGGGTAGAACAGCAAGGTAATAAAGGTGTGGGTAGACAGGAAGTAGCACACTTTGGAAGCTGCAACGTGGTGAGATAAGGTTAGCTGGTGGCTATGCCTATTTCCCTCATCTCTAAGGCATTCGCCCCTATATTTGGCTCCGTGTTTTTTATTTAATAAGACCACTTAGAAATTCATCTACAGTTGATTAGATGAACCAGAAGCTCTGAACTGAGGTCTGAACAGACCCATTCAGGAGCTGTCATAGGAAAGATGAATGAGCATCTCATAGCAAAGAAATATGGAGAGAACAAAGGATCTGGAATGAGCCCTGGGACACCCTAATATTTAGATGCCAGTTAGAGGAAGCAGAGTCAGCAAATAGACAGAGGGCAGCAGCCAGAGATGAAGAGGCAGATGGAGGGATTTCAGAAATCCAAAGGGAGTGGCTACCAGTACTGAGTACTACTGAGAGATAAGAGTAAGATGAGGGCTGGGAAGTGGCAATGGAGGTCATGAGTGAGTCTGACAGGGTTGAAGTGAGGGTGCAGCAGGGGTGTGTGAAAAACAGGGGAAGAGGAAACAATCATCAAGGACTCTAAGAACAAAACCCAGAAAAATGAAGAGAAATGAAGGAAAGCAGAAATGAGGTTATCACATGGGCAAAGTGGGGTCCACACTGAGCCACAAGGATGCACAATTTCCCCTTCACATTATCATCAGGAGGCACACAGTGAACAAGCTGGGAGCCTTTAAATCATGGCTGGCACCAGAGTTGGAAGCTGATGACAGCAGTCTCAGAAGAGTTCTGAGCTCCAGGAGTAAAGTCCACGCACAAAGCTGAGGAGGATCGGGATACAACAGTCAGTTTTTGTGTGCATGTGGCTGCAGTGAGGATGTATTTTACACATTTTGCAGATGAAAAGCTGCAGGAGAAAGCAAGTTCGGGAATAGGATGGGGAGAGCAACTAAGTGGCTTTACCTTCAAAAAGCTGAGCATACTGAGGAAATCCTGTTGCCCGAAGCCATTCACATGCTTTTTTGGCCTCCGCTTCTAAAACAGAACAGAGGAAAAGAACCGGGCAGAGTTAATCCCAGCACTTGAGAGGCAGAGGCAGGCAGTAGTCAGATCTCTGTGAATTCGAGGCCAGCCTTGTCTACAAAGGAAGTTCCAGGACAGCCAGAGCTGTTACACAGAGAAACCCTGTCTGGAAAAGAAGAAAAGAATAGCAGGGTACTGGGTGAATACTGCCTCACATACAGTAGGCAAGCATACCTGGTTCTGATGGTTCAGGAACAGCAAGGAAGGCACAAGGCGGCTAGCCAATGTGGCACCCTTTGCTCTCTTAGCTCTACTTCCTGTGTCTACCATAGCTTTCCTGAACCTCATTTCCCGCCTGCCCCAAATCCCTCCCACTCTCCCACCCCACGACCTAGACCAAAACACACCACCACCATCAGCTTCTAGAACTGTCAGTCTTCCAGGCCCGAGGTGGAGTATCCTAGTTCTGCTAGGAGATATGAGCTGCCCAACAATACTTCCTACTTCCATTGTCACTATCCTGCCCATCATCCTCCAGCCCACTGAAAGGCCAATCTCCTTCAAGACACAATCACTTGAAAAGAAGGTTCTACTCTCATTCTACCAGCCATAGAAACAAACTTTGAAAGGAAATGACTCAAGCCAGGCATAAGACATGCCTACAATCCCAGAATTTAGGAGGTAGAGGTAGGAGGATTGTGAGTTCAAGACCAGCCTTGGCTTGAGAGAAGGGAGGAAGGGAGGAAGGTGGATAGGATGGGAAAGGAGACTTGCCTACAGTCTCATAGCTGACAAAATGGTCGTGCCGAAACTGGAGTCTGAGGTAAGTCTGGCTCTTCTCTGGGCTTCCAGCCCTTGTGACAGCAGCTTTCCTGGTTCTTTCCCTCCCCACCTACTCATTAATGTCCAGTCCTCCTTCCCCAGGACAGTCCTGCCTCTCCTTATGGGCTCAGCCTATTTGTGGAACACTCCAGTGCCCAACATTAGGCCGCCATAATACTGGCCTGTGGGGGTCTTGGAGGGTAATAGCTAGGTTGGCCTTTCTATTCTGCTCTAGGAATACCTGACACAGGGCTGGCTACAATGGAAAGCCAGACAGGAGCCACAGAGGAGGCCCTCCTGGTCACCAGAGAGACTAAACACTAGCAGCAGACTCCTGGGACTATGTAGCAGTAGCTACTTGTTCCCCATGTAGGCACTGCCAAGGTACTGCCTGGGGCGGGGGTATCCTGCAACCATGCACTGTGGCATTGTGGGCTTGGCAGGGGAAAGCTGCTGGTCTCAGAAGAACTGCTCTGACCATGGAGTCTTGCCCGCAACATTCCCTCCATTTATTTAGAGTGTGTGGTGGCCTTGCTGACCCAGGAATGCTAAGGAAAGTGCTGGTTTTTTCCTAAGACAGGTTTTTTCTATCTTCTTAGTGCTCCCTCACAAGGACATCTAGGAGGAAACCCTGGCAGCCAGGATTGATGAGAAAAAGGACTCGTAAAACACTCATTCTGAAATGCAAGTAGACAAGGAAGAGAAGAGTGGGAGAGGGGTGGGTATCAAAAATAGTAATAAACTCCTCTAAGAATCACACACTGAAGAGAATTGGGAGGAAAAGAGAATGTCTGGCAAGCTTTGGTGTACTGGCAGGCTTTGGGGCAAATGGGTAGGGCAGGGGTGTCTGTGAATTTCTCCAAGTACATGCATCAACTCAGCATCCACACTGGCATCTGTCTTTACATACAGCTGCAACCAAATCTTCTCATGGTTACGAGCCATGAGGATCAGTACAGGATAGTGCGCCTATATTATGCATGCAGATTTCTTGGTCCATGTGAGCACCCACAGCTCTGTGTGTGCCCTTGTAGTGCAACTTCCTAAGAGGCATCTCGGGGTCAGAGCCCTGCTAGCAGTACCTCAGCTTGTCTGACAGGGGGCGATGCAGGCCTGGTAAAAGATTCACCTCCGCAGGCCAATGGTTCAGGGCCAAAGGAAGGGGAAAGGGAACTACACACACCAAATAAGAGAGCATCTGAAGCCTAGGGTTTGACTACCACAACCATTTCCTTGTCCTGTTTCCACCATAGTCCCAACAGAAGGCACTTCTAGGATCTGAGCACCCTGCATGGCAACCAGCTTTGCTTTCTTGTCGTTAGGACAAAAAGAAAAGTCTGAAGAAAGGACTGGGGCAGACTTTCCGGAGAGGTGTGAGCAAGAGACGGTGACCTCAAAAGGGTAACAAGTCTGGTATGGTCACTAATCCTCTGCATGACAGGAACACTTCTATCTACTATCTATCTATCTATCTATCTATCTATCTATCTATCTATCTATGTGTGTGTGCACTTCTCGCCAGCCCTGTATTAATATTATTTCAAGCTATAGTGTGCAAACGCACCCAAAATAAAAACGGTAAGTATCCAGTGTAACCCAGAATTAAATATCATAACTGAAGCTACAACCCTGATCATTTAATTTCGTGTTTGGTGTTCTTTCCTATGGCATTACATTACCAGCCCCCAGAGTCCAGGCAAGCAAGGTTCTAAAGTTCTAAAAAACTCTTTTCTGCTCCCTTTTGTTTAGTGAAATCACAGGCCTCAGTTCAAATCCTGATATTGCCAGTCACCATCTCTGACAATGGGCAAGTTATAAATCTCTCTGTTGCCTCCACTAAAAGGGCCATTAAGTGCAACACTAAGGGAGAGAGAACCACTGGCGCACTATGCCAAGCACTCAATAACTGTGTTCCCTCCAAGATCTGGTTTTGAAAGTTCTAAATAAAAGGGAGAACTGGAGAAAGTAGCCTGGACAACACAAGCTTCTGTGTCTGATGAATGTGTCCCATCAATCTCAGAATTGGAGCCAACTGGCCCAGGGAGCTAAGGTTAAGCAGCAAAGACTTCAGAGAAAGGAGTTTGGGGTAGGTCTCAGGACTGAATTCCTCAGCAGCCCTCCATAGCAGGAATCCAGAGAATGTAATGCGTTATTATTGAGCAGGATGTCAGGGACACTGACTTCTGACAATAGACCATCTCAGGAAGGCCTGGAGGCCCTGAGGCTCCCTCTCAGATGGAACAGTCAGCGACATATGTCTTGGTGATTAAGGGGTGAACTAAAGTACTTTGCTTCATCCATCTAACATGTCCCAGCCTGTCAGGCTAGGCCAGAAGTGACCCCCCCCCCCCCCACCTACATTAAAGGCAAATCACCTGAGGCTGGAACCAGCCCAGCCCAGACTGAGAACTGGCTTATGTGCCCAACAGGAAGAGTGACACTGGGCAGGCTGAGGCGAGTGAGGCAAGAATGTCTGTAGCCCCTGGCCCTAACCTCTGTGTCCAGATGTGCAGATTCCAAAGCATGACTGCCAGCAGTTTCAACTGATGGATTCTGCAGCTGGTGCACTGGCCAAAGCCAGGGCAGGTCAGTCAGCATTCAGCTGGCACAGACTGGATTCCATCTATATTAAAGCTCAGACTCTCTCCCTGGGGAGATTCCCAACTAATACACACTTAAGAGTCAGGGCATAGAGTGATAGGAAGCTCCAGACAGGAGTCGGGCCTCACAGCTCTACTCTACCCACAAGGATCCTGTAGGGAGTGTCAGGAAAAGGAGGGCACTAAGAGCAGTATAGCAGAAGACTTAGAAGCCAATGACAATTCATGCATCTACATGTATCCAAGTCACATACCACAGATCTTAGCACACAGCATTTTTTATGCAGAGGAGGGACCAAGGTGCAAAGCAGGGGTCCTGTTGCTGACATCCTATGAACACGGGAAATTTTCACACATTCAGGAAAAATAGCACCAATATCTGTCTACTAGGATAATGCCTAATAGTAACAACTGAATTAAGGGGGAAATTCTAATCAAGCCAGTTTCCCTGCTTACTGCTTAAATCATCTTGGACACCTTGCTTCCTTCTCTAAACTATGGTTGCCACATTCATACAATGGGATTAAAGACTCCTGCTAGAACACCGCCCTTTGAATCAGCTAAGCAAGGCACATGAGCTCACGGAGACTGAATTAGCAAGCACAGGGCCTACACAGGTCTGCTCTAGGTCCTCTGCATATATATTATAGCGGTTAGCTTAGCATTTCATGGGACCCCCAACTGTGAAAATAAGAGGGTCTCTGCCTCTTTTCCTCCAGCCAGGTTGCCGTGTCCAACTTCAATGATAGTCTTTGCTTCATCTTATTATATGTTATTTTGTCATGTTTGCTTGTTATCTCTTAGAAGCCTGTTCTTTTCTAATGACAGAAAGGGAGTGGATCCAGAGGGGAGGGGATGTGGGGAGGAACTGGGAGGAGTAGAGGGAGGGGAAACTATAATCAGGATATAGTGTGTGAGAAAAGATTCTATTTTCAATAAAAGGAAAAAAAAGTCTCCTGCCAACTTCCTTGGTTACCACATGAGTGTGATCAGACCTTTGGTGGTCCTCTTCCTCCTCCTCTCCTTCCTCCCCTCCTCTTCCTGTTTGTTTCTGTGCTGGACATAGAATCCAGGACCTCATTTGTCCAGGCTAGCCCTCTGCAGCTGAGCCATACACCCACAGTCTTCCTTTGCTGGTTTTAAATGTGACAAATAAGTTAGCATTACAGAGGGAGAGTTTGCTTAAGGCTACTTGAACTCTGTAAGCCCTGAAGAGTTTAAGGGCCGTGAGATGCTGTATTAGTTACAGCGAGATGAGAAGAGAGTTAGGAGGACTAGATAAGGCACCAGGAAACTGTTGCAGGAGACAAGTAAGGCCTCACTCTGCCAACGGCATGAACCTTAGTCTAGGGATGGGTACCCCTCTTCACACGTTTATCTGCTTAAATTAAGGTGCTTTTGTCTAGATACTCAGTGGTCTGCAAAAGAGCTGCCCAGGCTCCAGGCTCATCCTTCTCTTTCTCAACCGAAAAAGTCCATCTCAGACCTGGTCACCAGGTAAGGCAATGGGCCTGAGGCAGGGAACGCACACATGTCACAAGGCCTGACATGAAACTGTTTCTTAGGAGGTACTGCCCTTGGGTATGCCATCTCATTTCTCCATCACCTTCTACTCTAGTGCCCACTAGCTCCTGGGCAGAGTTGAAATATGCCAGTGACTTGACTGATTACATTAGAATCTCTTGGGATGAAGTTGGATTTCACTTGTTTCTTTGCTTCTGTGAGTTCTACAGATGCTTCTGAAGTACAGGAGAGATAAAGAACTCCTGCCCTACCAGCCTTGACTAGCCAAATAGCCACACACACATATAGAGCCCTGGAAAGATGCTCTCCAGAGGCCAGAATCAAGCCTCTTTGAGCCACTAGCAGAGGTTAGCTCCAGGCCTTGAGGGAACAGGCAAGGGAGTTTGACTAACACTAATCTGAGCGCCTATGGTGGGGAGAGGAGAAGAAGTCTGTGGGTGTTTGTGAAGGTCATTTAATCAAACCGTTAGCTGACTAAACCTGTCTTTCAGCAGACATGGCAGTCTCCTTTACCTTACTTACTAGCTTCCTGTTTGGAAAGGCATCTCCCCCATGACCCTTGTCATAGGTCGGATGCCTCACAAAGCAGGGTCTGGTATCAATGCTGGTCTCTTCCACTTTTAGTGGGAACAGGAGGAAAAGCTGGTATCCCAAGTGTACTGGGATACCACTATCTATGGGACAATGTAAGTTCCCAGGGTAGGCTCTGTGAAGCCCTGGGTTGAGCCAGGAGAGAGAGGCAGGCAGTGGGGCTACATACCACTACAGAGCCTGTACTGCAGCTAGGAGATGCTAAGCCCTGCCTAAAAATTTCTCAGTTCATTTCTCTTGGCTGATTCAAGGTCCATTTCCTGTTTTCACTCCCCACCCCTGGAGAGGAGACTTTTCAAGACAGAATGGCCTTGATAGGGGACTTTGCAGCTCAGAAGCTACCATCCTTGGCACTGGCCCTAATTGCCCCTTCTGTGTCCTCCTTATGGACACATTTACCCACCTAGCCTTTGAGCCCCGTATGGAAATGTTACTCTTAGAGGTATAGCCAAGAGAGGTGACAGGTGACTAGCTGGCTTTCCTACCTCTTTGGGATAGAGAGAAAGGGGTCTTCACTGAACTGCCAGGTATTCTGGGCCCACTGCCACATCCCTTCTTGCCCAGGAGGTGGAAGAGGGTAAGTAATTTTCTGCCTACTGGAAGACCCACCACTTGCTGCTCCTGCTGTTCTTAGCTGGAATTGCCACTTCAACTCAGGGCTGGCAGGGAAGGAGGAGCAGGGAGGAAGGGAGACAAGACGAAAATAGCTCCCATCCCACATTCCAATCCTCTCTGGAGGGGCACCATGGCAAGGGCCACTGGGTTTCAGCCGCCCTACTTTGGCAGTACTAGACACTGGCTGGCCTTCTGCTCGCTAGGTCGTTGGGCAGAACTGGGGGCCCTGCTGCACCTGTTCAGATAGCAGCCTGAGTCTCTGCCGGAACTGCAGCTGGATGCCAAGCTCCTCGGCCCATGTGAGCAATCCTTTTGGAGTCTTCCCCTCACGAATGAAGGGCCTACAAAGCACAGAGCTTGGGAGGCTTGTATGGGAGAGGGTGGTAGCAAGCTCTCAAGCTACTGAAGTTTTGGGCTAGCTAGGTGCGCATGTGCAGACCCTCTCATGTGCCTCTCCTCTGATACTTCATGTCTGTACCTGCTCACAGGGTAAAACTTGGAGTCCCTACTGGAAGGATTCCCACCCAGGGACAGATTCCCTTCTCGTTGGACAGTGTCTGGAGACATTTTTTGATCATTCCAACTAGAGGAGAGGGAGAGGGATGTCTAAAGTGTCGGTTTCAGTCTTACCCAGATACCCTCGGGCAGCATAGACACCACTGCCAGTGGAGATCCTTTGACTTTAGGGCTCAGCCAGAGAGGGGGCAGCTCTGGTATGGAGTTCTACATATATGAAAAGTACACAAGGCTCCCCAAAGTAGTGGTCTGAGTCCTGTAAGGAGTTGTAAACAAAAAGACTCACAGGAGCGGTGAGGTTAAGTAAATCCTGGCTCACCGGAGCTGTTTGAGTATCTGGGTCCAGAGGCAACCGGGCCTGTGGTCTCCTAGGCTAGCAATTGGCAGAGTGGGGCCAAAGTAGACAGCTGACATTCCAACCCGACCCAGGGTTTCCCTGTGACAGTGAAGGTCAAAGCTACCACCTGCTCTGCTGCATTTGCTCTATTAGCTTTCTTACCCCCAGGGGCTCCTGTCCCCAACTTAGTCCCAGGTGCTCTGACAAGGTCACCACCGACAAGGACAGACATTTGGTTTAATAAGCTATGCGCTATTCCACCCATTCCAGTCTCCAGCCTAGAGGCAAGAGATGCCAACCAAACTAGTCCAAGGCAGAGGCTAGAGCAGCAGTAACTGCTCCCCGCTGCAGGATGGGCCCAACCCTTCGGGCTGAAGGCCAGGCAAACCACCTCAGAGTTTTAACTCCCCCATCCCTGCCAATTTGTGTACAGTCTCAGGGAAGCCACTACCTCTCTCTGAACCCAGTTTCTCATCTTCTGGTTGCTCTTCCCCAACCTCTCGAGTCAGAGCTGTAAATGGCAATGGGCGGTTCAGCAGACGAGCTGTCCTGGATTGTGGAGGAAGATGCATTTGGTGTCAGGTACTCCAAAAGGGAATGGGAGGGAAGAGCTCTGCTGCCGTTCTTGCTCCAAAAGCCATCCAACACCGTGTCCTCCTGTTTCCTCCTACATCTTGATTGAGTCATCAGCGCCTAACAACTTCTCCCACTAAATGGTCAGGTTTCCCATACACAACTATGTTCCGGAATTGCATGCCTAGAGCAATTCAGCCCTCTGTGTTTCTAGTTTCCAGTCATTCCTGTCCACAGGTTAGCCTACTAGCTTCTCCTCCCAAAGACTCCAGCCCTAACCCAGTCACTCTCCTATTCGGCAGCCTAATCGGCTCCTCATTGTCCAAAACCTGGGGCAGAAATTGGCCTACTCTAAACAGACACCCAAGGTTCAGGCTAGAGCGAGCGTTCCAGCCCATGAAGCCTCCCCGACTCTCAACATTCATGAGCATGTGAAGCTGTTTTCCCCATTGGACTGGTAGTTCCATTTCACTGGGTTCTATTTGTCTGGGTGCTCCCAATGCAGTGTGATAAGGGATACTGAATGTTCTGGCAACGCCCAGACAGGAAGCTCTGCTTCCCGACTTACCAGTGTCCTCACTTCGGGCTCTTGCTTCCGTTATCCCCACAGTGTGTGATACAGAACTGAGCATCTACGTACTTTAGGCAGCTCTGCTTGGCAGAACGACATGACCCAGGGCAGAAAGCAAAGAATCAGGAACATCCAGGAAGAACAGAAAATGAACGCTGCCTAAGGGTGGAGGCATTCTCCCCCCCATGGGGGAGCTATTAGCTCTTCCACTCAGCTTGAGTGTGGACCATGACATTCACCTGAGTCGTCTTGAGCGCTCACTACCTCCTACTTCCCTCTCTCAGCGGCAAAGCCTTGGTGTTCGCTTATTTTGAGCCGGTGCCACCACCTCTTCATCCGACTCCCCGTGCCTATTTCCCTTTCCTTTTTCTGAAGCCAAATATAAACTCCTGGGCAGGAAATGCCTTAAAGTAGCCTGGCCCCACCCTGGGATCCAGAAAAAAAAATTGTCTCTGACAGAAAGGAAATGGGCCTGAGAGAAGTGGTCTCTTCAAGAAGCAAGCAGACACAACTCCTCCCTTCAGCCCTGCAGCCAGTCAGAGAGAGGAGGGCTGTGGTGTGCACACGGCTAGAACCACAGGCAAGAGGACTCCAAATGGCGCCCTACCCATTGTGTAAGACCTACAGGACCAGCATCATGGGGGAAGGTGCGAAGAGTGAGGCTAACAACCTGAAGACACAGCTTTCGTCCTGCTTTTGCTCCTTGTTAATAACGGACTGTGCTCATCAATGGCAATCTGTATGATACAAATTTAACTATTAACAACAGTGAATAACAGACAGTAATAGTTACTGTGTTTCCGGTCAAGGACCGTGCAGACGGTATTCCTCAGGTTTCGTGATTTCCCTCTACCTCAGTGTCCTTATCTCTAAAATAGGGATGTAACCACAGAACCCACTTGTTTTGGCAAAGATCAAATGAGATAACAGCCCATTTTTCCTGTGTGTGGTGGAGGTTATGTGCCTGGCTATTTTGGGGTGCTCAAAACAGGGCTAACCACTGGTCTTCCACTGATCTCACCGGCCCCTACTTGTGCACCCCCACCCCACATGTGGCCAGTATGAACACTTAGCCTGAAGTAGTTCCCATCCCTGGGAAAAAGCACTAGATCACCTCACATTCCATTTGGTGGTCCCAGTAACCCTGTCCAAAGCAAGGAATGACTCCTGAAAAGCATAAAGCTAAGACTGTGAAAGGTCGGGGGTCTTCTACTCTACTCCAGCTGCTTCTTCTTCTTCTTCCACTGTTTCTCCAGCTGATGGGTTCCATTTCAGCCCCTCTTGGAATCCCCCTCCAAAGACCATTCCCTATGAAGAGTGGATTATTCAAGTAATGGGCCACAAGCACTTAGTATCAGGCCATATGCCAGGCACCAACGTCTGAAAATGCAACAAAAGATGAGCTCTCCCAGTGTATTTGGCCAGAGATGTTGTCCGGCCCATCCTACTCAGGAAAGCAGAGACTAAGACAAACTGTCCTTTGAGGCACCCCTGAAGCTTGTTTTGGAGACAAGATAACAAGGGACAAACTCCAAAGCAGGGGATCTGGCAGCTAGTACAGCCTAAGGAAGGAAGCTTGCAGCCCCCAAAGAGTCTGAGATGGGTAAACTTGGTGGGGGTGGGGAAGCTAGATGTTCTGGACAACTCCCCCACCTACATAATCCCAGTACAAGCATAGGCTATATGAGCTGGAGGGATCTCACAAGTGTTAATCCACCCAGTCTTCTGCCTGCCCCTACCCACCCACACCTTCTAAATAATGCAACCGGTTGTCAAGACAGCACACTAAAATGTCTCTTCTTCTCCAATGACACCCAGCACCCTGCTCCCCACCCTCAGTGCAAGAAGGTGCTAATAAAGCAGACCTAGTGCTGTTGCCAGAACCACCCCCAAATCCCTCCTGCAGGCCCTTCCCAACTCCAACGAGGCTCTATTTTAGAGTATCCTAAGACTTCGTGTTTTCCCTCCTGCCTTAGAGACAGGGGTGGGGAGCAGGGCCAGTAGGCAAGCGGTCTGGGGACTGACTGCCCAAAAAGATGAGCACTTGGATATGATGGGCACTTGGAGGGAGAAGAGAGGCCCAAACCGATGCCCTTGCCTCCAGGTCAAGCATCTAGAAAGAGTCTGTCATTAAGGTTACAGGAGGTATGGTCAGAATACCTGGGTCCTCATTTTATCACTCCTTGGTTGTCTGACCTTGGACATGTCTTTTCTTTAATTGCTTCTTTTACTCATCTAACTGCCTTACAAAATTATCACGGGAGCTATGTATGGTAAAAATGTGTCAAGGATTTAGAAGAGGTCACTATTGCTGCTATTATCATCATTACCACAATCTGTTTCAGTGTCACAAATGCCACCAAAGATGGTCAGAAGAAGGAGCCCTATAGGAACTACAAGAGAGATTTCCTAGATGTGATAGAATCTGATGTCACAGGAAGTCCAGACCCAATGTACAGAGGTGGTATGCTGGAGCCATGCATAATCCCAGGTCAGTAAAACACAGCACAGTAACAAGGCAGCACCAAGTATTACTTAGAGACAAAGATGTTATTTGGACTAAATACTCAACAACCTTGGGAGGTAGGTACATGTTTCCTCATCATTGGTACATGCAGGCTCAGGGACGTGAAACCACCCAAGGTTTTGAGCAAGACTATCAGAACAACAAGACTATCAAAACAGAGCTCATGTTCTTCCCAACACCCTCTTGCTCTGGACACCTTATATACAGAGCTCTGCTGTACTCTGGGCCTTTTCCCACATCCCACTCTTTTGTTTCCTTTCTTTGTTTCTGACAGGGTCCTATATATCCCAAGCTGACATCAGATTTGCTATATACCATCAACCTCTGATCCTCCTGCCTACATCCCAAGTGCTAGGATCAGGTATGCATCACCACATCCGGTTTATGTAGTGCAGGGAGTTGTACACAGGACCTCGTGCATGCTAGTCAAGTATATTCTCAACTGAGCCACATCCTCAGCCTCTCTGGTTTTTTGTCCATTGAGAAAGTCCTGCTGGGGTACACAGGCTGTATGTGCCAGTTGTTTAGAGCCAAGCCCTTCCTACAACATCCCCGACCCTGCCCAGCCTGATTTGAACTCAGCCTGCAGCAAAATGGTGGTTTGCAAGTACATACTTCAGACAGGCCAGTCTTTGGCCGGTCCAGATAAAGGACAGGAAATCCCAGGCCACCTCCCCTGGAGGTTGCTTCTTCTGCCACAAGAACAGAGTTGCAGCCTAGGCAGAGGTTCCTCTGTGGTGAGGAAGCTGCCGAGTCAGCCTCAGCTGCCTTGAGTGCCGGGTGTGGTTTGAGGAAAACACCAAGAGCTGAGCGTGGAGACCTGGGTTCCAAATCTTGCCTCATTAGAAACTGTTCTTTTCCCCTCCTGAGCCTCAGAAGGGTTCCCAAAGATCACATCGAAGGCATCAGGGCAGTTATTTTGCTGGGCTGTTCTGAGAACACAGAGGGACCATGGAAGTGAGAGGGTCAGGGAAACTGAAGAAATGGGACTGGTTGCTGTCATCATCGCTTGCTACAGGAAGGGATGACTGAGTTGGTATTTCTCTCTGCCTGATTCACTCTTATAGTCCCCACTGTAGGCATGGCTCACACCCATTTATGGCTTCAATACTCCCTAAAATAGCCCCCTTTCCTCCCCCTCCCTGCAGAGGGCAAAAAGCAGAAAAGCACAGTGTTCAAAGCCCCCTACCCAGGCTACATTATAATCAGCACATTTAGCTAAATATCTACTCTCGACAACCTTGTCACCTGTCAAGGAAGAGGGTAGACACCAAGAGAAAGGCCTTGCTTTCCAAGGGGTCCACAGTTTTGCAGACTGGACCTGAATAACAAACCACCTGGAAAGGATTGTACAAGGTGTCTCAGCTCCAGATTCTGGGACCTTAGTAACTGCCTGGTGGGCTCATTGGAGAGGGATTATTAAAATGGTCATTCTGAAAGGTTCAGAGTAAAAATAAACAGGAGAATCGGGTATACCCCACTGCTATAAGGGCCACAAATAGCAGCATACAGAGGGGACAATGAGGAGACTGAGGAGGCGGCTGACCCAGGCCCAAAAAGAATATTTGCAGGAGCTGAGATGTTTAGGCTGGAGAAAACAGAGATCTGTGTTCAGTCTTAAGATTTCGGAAGGCAGCGAGAAAAGGAGGCTCTAGGTAGTTCCAAGGGGCAGAACTGGGCCTCAGAGTTAAAAGCCTCAAAGAGATATCATTTAGTTCAACAGAAGACAAAACTTGCAGTCATCCTACTGATGGGAAGAAACAGCTTGCAACTTACATTGCTCCAGGGTGTTGAAGCCAGGTGAATAGTAACTAGACAAGCACAAGGGGGAGAGAGTAGCTTCAGAAGGTGCGGGCCTTGTGCCCTCTAAATGCCCTTCTTCCTTGGCCTTTGTTTGCATACCTACCTCTAGGGGAGATTGTGAGGAAGAAAAATAAAGGCGAGGAGAACAGGCCAAGCCCTCCCCAATTCCCACAGTCCTGAGATCGCAGGAACACCTTGGGCTCATATTCCCCAGAGGGAAAAGTCACTCATTAACTTGTGACTGAATGGGTCAGAGGGAGACCTCCTAGGACAGATGCAAACATGGGGAGGAGCTAGGGAGCAGACTCCAGCTGTGGCAGTGGTGGAGTCAGACATCCCAGCCTTACCCAGGCCATGGAGATTTAGTGGCTGGGCCTGGGAGAATTTGTAGCCAGACCTATATCACCCTGTGGATAAGCAAAAGGTGTTAAGCGGAAACACAGGCTTGCACAGCTGGAAGGGAGCTGGGAAACCCTGAGGCCATGTACCTGTCCCACCTAATTTACAGATGTAGAAATTGAGGCCCAGGGGTAACTGCATGTGTTTTCCTGAAGTCACTCAAAGACAGAAACAGAAGCCAAGTTCCTGACTCTATTAGACATACAGGGTTCATTAAATGTTGGTTCCTCTGTTCCGTCTGAAACTATAGAAATGTGCTTGTGTCCCAAAACTTTCTAAATTGTGTCTGGGTTCTGGCCTGGCTCTTCCCACCTCCCACTGCCTGTCAAGATACAGACTCTTGGTGAAATATTTTTCACCAGAAGCCCTCAGCCTCTCAGCTGACTGGCCCCAGACCCCTTTCCCCAATCCTCATCTCAGCAGCATTTGGGATTAGACGTTGGGCCTCACACATGCTAGGTAGGTATGAGAGCTGGGGTCCCTCCCTTTCACTCTTATTTTGAAGCAAGGTCTTGCTTGGTTGTCCGGATGGCTTTTGAACTTACTCTGTAGTCCAGATAGGCCTTCAACGTATTATCCTTCTGCCACAACTTCCTGAGTACCTAGGATTACAAGCTTGTGCTACCAGGTTAATTTCTTGTTCTTTTAGGCTCCTGGAAATACTTCAATCCCTTCCCGACTCTAACACCTACACAAAATGCAAGGACATCTAATACAAGTATATGTACTTCAAATAATACGAATAACTACTCTGTTTTTGTCCAAACATAGGACAGAGGGGCAGAATCTTAATTGACTCCACAAGTTTTTATGACTGAATACTTGTCAGTATCCCTCTGGGAGGAGACGGAGTTTAGGATGGGGTCCCTTTAAGGCTTGGAATGGACAAGGAGTTAGTTAATGGCCATCCTGTAGAGGTGACTTTCCAAGGTGGTTATTATGTGGCTCAATCATTAACCAAACAGTGGCAGGACCCTAGGCTTGTTGGAAAGGGGCCACTCCTCTCCCAAGGACAGACCAAGAACAAGAGGCTGTAGCCAGGCAGGACATTCCTGGGGTCTTTCTCACCCTGACAAGACAGTCTGCAGTGGGGTAGATGAGGGCAGAGGCCTCACTCTGCCTACATGGGGCTGGAGGAGGGCTGGCCCGGAAATGGAGGAAGTCAGCACACCCTTAATGGGGAAGGAGGGAAAAGAGAGACAGAGAAGGGTTTTTATCATAAATGAAAGAGGAAGCTCCAAGCTGGGCCTCGGTGATTAGATGACAAGCTGGGAAAGACGCTCATCCTGAATGCATCCTGTTTTGCTTCAAATTGGCCTCAGGGTCCCAGAGCTGGGGAGGAGCCTGGATTGAGGGCAGCCTCCTAGGAATTCTCCCAGGCCTGCTGACCTCAAACTCTTGGGTGGCCCCTGAGCACAGGAGGCAAGTGGGAATGAAATCTCTCTTTTACTATTAGAGGAATAAAGGCACAGAGTTTCTGGAGTTTCTCCAAGAAGCTTCTACAGGTCAGCCTTGGGATCAGGAGCCCCAGAGGCAGTTAGCATCTGCTACTGGCAATGTGGCATCTGTAAAAACGAAGAGCTCCTCTAGCCTCTCTTCTGTAGTTCAGATCAAATGGTACCCACCTGTCAATCACCCTCTCCTCAGTCAAAAGCAGGTCCCCTCTGGCGGGGACTCTAGGACAAAACAATTGGAAATGTGAATGCTAGCCAAACTGTTGGTGACGTTAAAGGTTTGGTGTGATAATGATACTGTAGTTATTTCGTTGCAAGTCCTTATCTTGTAGAAAGATATATTGAAATATTTTAGATGAACTGATAACATGTCTAAGATTTGTTTCAAAGGAACAAGAAATGGAGTGAAGTAACTAGGAGAATGGTCAGTTGAGATCTAATTACACCACTGTTTCTCTTTTTAAAATATGTTTAACAGCCTTCATAATGTCTTTAACCCCCGCCCCCAATGAAAAGCACCTCAGGCCACTAAACCCCTAAACTGGATGGCAGATTTTGCAAAGGTAGGTGCTATAACCATGGGTCGTCCATGAGAACTAGTGCCAAGCCTGAGTTAAATGACTAATTGTCTCTAAAGCAGCTTGTAGTTAGGTTACCCAGCACTGAGCAATGAATCCCCTCTTTTAATCAGGTGAACTGGAAAACAGACAGAAACTGAGGGTTGGTGGCACTGGGAAAGCAAGAGACTAGATTTCAACCTCCGTGTGTCTAGCCCTCCGATCCTTTGTTTTGCATTCTGTGGCACCACGGACTGCTAAGGAACTTAACATTGGGTCCTCAAATCCCTGCATGTGGCTGCAGTAAACAGGAACAGCAACTGCTCAGCATGCAAGTCCTCAACATGGAGGGCCACACCAGAGGAAATTCAACACACAAACTCAGCACTTCAGACTTGGGACTGTGGCCCACACTGGGGCCTCTAATCCACTGACTCACTTCTACAAGGACCCATGGACATAAGCAAGCCAAGCCCCCAAGTCACAAATTAATAAAGCATCAATAAAACCTTGACACCAACAACTGCATGACTAGCACAGTGCTCAAAAATCTCATCTGGGGTCATGGTGTGGGAGGGAAAACCAAAGTCACCAATGAATGGCTAGGACATATCTCAGTACTGAAGTGATTGCCTAGAATGCACCAGACCCATGGTTCCAACCCCACACCCCAGCACCAAAAGAAAACAAACCCCTACCTCTAGATCCTCACAGACTTTAAGACAACGGGGAGCCCATGCCTCCTGTTCCAAACTCTGAAATCATTGACACCCTCACCCTGGGCAGCTAAGTGGCTCAAGGACATAAGACTGATCCTACCCAAATTGGGATCTCAAAGAAAAAGAATTCTCCTTTTTACTTAAAAATAAAGCAACTCCTTCTTTCACCCAAAGACCCCTTTTTCATCCTCCCCCGAGAACTTGCCTTTCGAGGGGCCCACATTATCCATGGCTAGAACAAGGAGCTCCAGAAGTTAGCTAACAAAAGGCAAAAAAGCATCTGGACCTGACATTCCTCCTCCTTCCCTTGTGACTGTCCTGCTGTCATGTCCCCGCTGCTATCCTTATACCTGGCTCCAGAGGTCCCATACTTCCATTCCAATCTACATTCCCCAAATAGATTTTTTAAATTTCAATATAGATGGACGGCCAGAGATGGTAGAGGTGGTGAATATGAACAAAGTACAATAGTGGCATGCAAGTATAGAAATATTATAATGATACTCATTATTTTGTAGATTAAAATTAAAAAAGATAAAAAAGACAGAAGGTCAAAGTTTGGGCTTCTTGGTACCCCCTTTCTTTTTCTCCTGTGCTCCAGCTTTGGAAGTACTGAGGTATCATTTTTCCAAGACTCATTGCCTCCTCCTCTGCATCCCCACAAGGTACATGGCTACTTTGCCATCTTTACATCTGCAGATATCATCTCCGGGCAGTCTCTTGGGAAGGCAGGAGGGACCCGCAAATGCTCCTTGGTATTCTTCAAAGAGCTGTTTGCAATGCAGAATGAGAGCAAGCTGTTTGCAATGCAGAATGAGAGCAAGCGAGCGGAGAGCAGTCTCTTTTCAGTATGGTGTTTCCCAGCCCTAACTAGAGAAGCAGAAATTCCGAGGCCAGAGCCTGGATGAAAGATCAACGCTCTAAAGTACGGACCAACACCAGATACCCAGTGAAATGGTAGCTACAACTTTTAAGGTAAAAATTTTACCCCCACCCCTCCCAGACAAGCATCATTATCCCCGCTCCTCTCTTCCCATTGCACCACTCACCTAGACACCACCTGAACTGAAGTCTTCTCTATGCTTTGGGCTTCCCACCTCCAGTCCCCAGAAAACAAACGTCCCCCTTTCATTCCAGGAAGGAGAAAGCAAGAGAAAAGTCAGACAGCAAGGGTACCGATGGCACAGGCAGGGACTGCACCCCTTACAGTGGGTGTGGGCGCTGGTAGTGCAGCCCGAGTCAGGGTTTGAAAATAGCCCTGGGTGATTCATTACTCTCTCCTCCCAGGATTACTGGGTGCTCTGAGTGAGACCCAAGCAAACTAGGACACCAGTACTTTGGCTGAATGTCATGTCTAAGTACAATTCCTGGGGTCCCCAGAGTGAGAAACAATTTTATAGCTGTCTCCACCACATTAGTTTTTTCTAGCTAGTCTAGCTGCATAATCATCATAAGACTCACCAGCTGCCCAGCTCAGTCTCCCCAAGTGTCTCGGAGACCATCTTTCTTTACTTACCAATTAGGAGACTGGGCCCAGGAATTAAGTTAGTCAATGTCAGAGCAGAAGAGACCAGGCCCTTCTGATACTGAAATCTAGCTGCCAATTGAGGTACCGTTGAAAACACTTGACACTCACGAAAGCATGACTCGCTAAGGTCACATGAACTGGCGGAACCCCGGTTTCCTGAGTGGTAATTCAGTGCTGAACTTGAGCAAATATTGGAAGAGACACGGAGAGAATCCTAGACTACCCAAGTTAGAGCTCCCCCAAACTTCCATGTAATAGCTTTTCTAATCTAAACTTATGTGGGACTTCATAGCAAACTAAGTCCCAGAAAGATGAGCCTTCTCCAGTAATATTTATTAACTTACTCAACGCCGCTACCTCGAACACAGCACACTTCCAGGCGTTGTCCAGGTGGGAAAGGCAATGAGGCAGGGGCCGATGGGAAAGTCCAAGTAGCTGAAGCCTTCCTGGAAATGCCCCCCGAAGTAGGAGGGCAAAGTGGGCGAACCCCCCACTGGGTCCCCAGGAAGGCCTCGGCGCCAGTCAGGCCCAGGGGTCCTCAGGCCGCCAGACAGGCCCATTTGCGGGGTTCCGGTGGGAGAGTGCAGCCGGCGCGCTCAAGAGTCCCCAGTTTCTATAACTCTGAACCCCAGCCCCTGAGCAACCGCAGCGCGCCTACTTTCCTTCCTGCCTCCCGTGTCCTCAGCCCAGCCGAACTGCCAGAAGACCGGCCGAGCCAGAGAGCCAAGGAGGCTAGGCGGGCCACCGGAGCCCATGGCCCCCGTCCGTCTGAGTGTCCCCCTGACTTCGCCCCAACTCTTACTTGGCAGCCGCGTCCACACAGAAGCAAAGGGACGGGAGGCGAGAGCGGGCAGGACTGCTCGTGAGGACACGCGTGAAGCCAGGGGTAACGGTGCCGGCCAGAACAGCAGCTGCGGCAGCTGCTTAGCCGTTGTCAACCGGTCTGGTCTCCGCTCGCTGCGCAGGTGGGGAGGGAGGGAGCGTCTGAGAGTAGACTGCAAAGGGACTCCGCCCACCTACACTCCCTAGACCAATGAGGGCTCAGTCCTCCCCCCCCCCCAGTCTCCCCAGAAAGCAGCCCAAATAGGGTGGGCGGGGCTCTGCCAGCCAGCTCCTCTGACGCCCTGAGCCCCTGCCTCTCCCTCAGGTCACACTGCTGGAGCCTGGAGGCATAAGCCCAGGGTCCAATCCAGAGCTTGAAGGGACAGAGCTTGAAGGAGAGAGTTGGCCAGGCACACAGACTTACATTTATTGAGTTCTGAATGTGTCTGGAACTTGCATAAAGGTTTCAAACATAAATGCCGTGTGCACGAAAGGGTTTAAGTGACTTGGCCAGGATAATTTATAGTAAGTCCAGAAGACTGCTCCAGTGAGATACACAAGTAGAGACAAGGAAGTGAGAAGGGAAGAAACCCCAATATGACCGGGAAGGGGTCATTCCTACCTTATGCAGGCACCAGGATTCTGCAACCTCCCCAATATCATCCTCGACCCCCTGCAAGTCCAAACTTTACTTCCATATAGAAACACATGTGGAACTTAGGGCACCAAAGTTAATTATGGCAGGAGAGAGCTTCCAGGAGTGCCGAAACCAAATACCCCCAGAAAGCTTGTTCAAATTCAGTAAGAAACCGAGTTTAAGAATTGGTTTCTTCCTTGCCTTGCCCGTGACATTTCCGACATAAGTTGACAACCTTAATTCCACAGTGAAATTAAGGATTCCTATTTAGCCAGGGCTAGGAGTACCCAAGCTCTCAGGGAACTGCAACTATGTTTACAATGACAGAAATTAAAGAGAGGTGACTTATTCTGGGCGACTCAGCAAATCCATGGCAAGCCAATACTTGCACACTGGTATTTTCTCCATACCTGATAGATGAGCGGAATGGAGCTAAGGTCATTAGACTACAGGAAATGCATCCATCTCACTGGATTGCTGGCATATCCAACAGAGCAGTTTGCTCAAGGTCATTTTAGGCAATGACTGCAGCAGGCATCCTGCCTTCAGTCTACTAGGCCAAACAAATTTCCCCATCTTCCTTCTGGCTAGCCTTCATGAGAACCTAAGGAGTCACAAGGAAGCAAGGCAACCCCTACTGTGTGCTCTCCACTAGTGTGTGCTCTCCCCTAGTGTGTGCTCTCCCCTAGTGTGTGCTCTCCCCCTAGTGTGTACTTTCTGCTCTTCTCAACAGAAGGGCTGCAACTGGTATCTTGTGACAATTGTTTCCAAGTGAGCCATGTCCCCACAGATCTTAAATGTGGTTGCAGCCTATCCACCTGAACTCACTCCCCAACCAAAATTGCATTAGGAGGCTAGAATCCTTCTGATAGCAGGGCTGTATATAATATTGTAAGCATGCTTTAGGGTCTGAATTGAAGCCAAATGTGTATTGCTTGTACATGATGCTAGAAAGGAGTTAAAAGTGGGAGACCGATCATGGTTCAATCCCTAAGGACAGGAAACCATGTCAGAGCTGAGTTCATCTGCCTCGTGGAGCTGAGTACAATGGTTTCCCAGTAATGTTCACTAGTAGGTAAAAAAAAATGTTAAAAGACACTTAGGGATAACCATAAAGAAATTATAAGCATACAAATAATGAGAGCCCTAATTTAGCACTTAGTAGATACTACATTTTAGACAGTCTCTATCTGTAGCCTGGGTTGCCCTCAAAGTCATATTGTTCTTGCTTCAGCCTTCTAAATACTAGGATTATAGGTTTGTGCCACCACCTGTAATTTAGTAGATTGTTCTAACTGGATTAAGATAGTTTGAGTTCTGAAATAGCAGTGTGTGTGTGTGTGTGTGTGTGTGTGTGTGTGTGTGTGTGTGTATCTGTAGGTGTGTGTGAGTGGGTATATACAAGTGTGCACGTGTGTGGAGATTGAAAACAACCTTCAGTGTCGTTCTGCAGGTGCTGCCTACTGCTTTTATTTTCAGACAAGGTCATTCAGTGGCCTGGGTCTGGCTGGCTAGACTAAACCTGCTACCTAGCAAGCCCCAGGAATCCACCTGTCTCCACTTCCCCGGTGCTGGAATTGTAAACCCACTACCATACACAGCAGTTTTTATATGGGTTCTGAAATAGAACTCTGGTCCTCGTGCTTGTTACCCACTAAGTCATTGCTCCAGCCCCTCTTTTTTTTGTTTGTTTGTTTTTAAGCAATAAAACCAGAAACTGCAAAGGATCAAAGTACAAAATACACCAAAAAAGTAAAACAGCGTGAAAAACCACAAAACTTAGAAAATGCTATAAATAAGAGAATGCCAGTTCCACAGTGCCTGACATGCTTGATGAAAACATTTTTTGGTTGCAACACACTGTGTCTTGAGAAGTCCACACCCACGTCTTCGGCATGTCCTGTCCTTTTTCTTTAAGTGCCTCTCTCTTCCTTAATGCCTGCACGTCAAAACATTTTTCTTAATAAACAGTAACTTTGATTTGAAAACAAACAATTTTGATGAATGAGTGAACACAATAATTTAAGATAACTTTAGTCCTACCATTTATAAATGCATAGTCATGTTACTTTGAAATAGCTCAAGGGTCATTTCTTTGTGTCTTAAAAACCAAAACCAAAACAAAAAACAAAAAACAAAAACCCTCCCTCTTTTATCTTGAGAACTTCAGAAAGACAAGCATGTCCAGCCTCTTCATAGGGGACAAGCTAGTTCAACAGCACCTTCAACAGTACCAGCCTCTTTCTTCTCCCTGCCTCAACCCACCCTGCACTAGATGGATAGTCTGTAATGGTGCCTGGAAATGATGGGGGCAATCGTGCCTTTTCATAGGAATCTTTCTGGAATGCAATAGGATCAGCTCTGGAAACAAGCAGAACGTGCAGGTCCTGGCTCCCCCTTTTTCCACAAAACCCACTCTTACCTGGGTGTTCTGTCGTCGCTCATTACTACTCTGGATGCCAGCTCAGTCGTCAGGCAGGGTGATGAATGAAGCAAGCTGGTGGCTAGCAAAACTCAAAATTCAACACCCCAACCACGTGCATGCATGCATGTCTCTCTCTCTCTCTCTCTCTCTCTCTCTCTCTCTCTCTCTCTCTCTCTCTCTCTCTCTGTGTGTGTGTGTGTGTGTGTGTGTGTGTGTGTGTGTGTGTGTGTGTTTAGGTCTAAAGCCTGAGGCTTTCTTTATTCTGCCACTACCACGATGAGCTTTTTCATAGAAGAGGGAGTGCAATGAACTCTGAAGACAGGTGTTCAGTGTACAAAGCCCAAATCCAACCGTGACTGCCTGCATCGTTTTCCTCACCTATGAAATGCACATGAGACCCACGGTGCTGTGAACTTACATGGCTGCTGAGCAGATGCACTGGAATCATAAACACTTAAATAAATCCTAGGTGTGGACAAAGCCACTGAGCCGTGGTGGAGAGTATCCTGGCTCAGGAAGGAGGAGAGGTGCTACTTGTACCAATTTCTGGCAATACCACCCAGAACAAGTCACCGTGACACTGCAGTTACCAGTATTTTCACCTATAAAACAGAAGCAGGGTGTGCTAGCCAGTGGGCAAAGCAGAGGCAACGGATGTTGAGAGTATCCTGTAAAGGCAGGCCTCAGGCAGCAGAACGGCACTCAAGGAGCCAAATTCTCCTGACCCACAGTGGTAGTGGCTTTTTTTTCTTCTTCTTCTTCTTCTCTAGGCTGTGGAGAGAGTACCTCTAGATCTAATTACCCAGAGTCTTCCTCTAAGACCCCTGGATCGTAATAAGGGCTAAGATGAGAACACCCACCACCCACACGCACACAAAGACACACACACACACACACACACACACACACACACACACACACACACACTGCCTGAAATGGGAGCTCATCTGGCTGTTGCAGGCAGACTCATGGCCCCACTCTCCACCAGATGCAATGAGCTGGACCCGAGGAAGGCACCAGACAGAGCCTTACACTATTCTTTTTCATAGAGGCTCTGAACACTCTCTGGCAAAAGGTTGCAGTGGGAAATGGATCCTTGAGGGGGAAATGGGTTATACGCTAACCTGCTACACCCAGCACATGACTCTCACACAAGGGCTTCTACACATTCCTGCAAGCCCTATTTACACCCACAAGAAAAACCTGGTTCTTGTTGGGCTTGAGGACCCCCACCAAGCCTCAAGAAAGGGGCCTATTGCTCATGCTTGCACAATATGAAACAGTCATGCTTCATATAGAAAAATATCACAGAGGCTTGAGTCATGGGTTGTGAACTAGGTGGAACTGTCCTAGCATGGCAGACTAGAGGTGGCAGGGAAAGAAAGCTATGTGAGAGATGGGAAAGGTGTGTGGCACACCTGTACTTCACTTTTTTGTGCTACCAACTGGGATATAGAACAGAAAACTGAATCCTGGGAGGACAAAGACCCCTGTAGGCTCATGGCCCAAGGCACCAGTATGATGTACCACCCTAGATCACCCTGGCAGTAGGAGCTCCATGCTAACCAAGAACTCATTTACTCAACTGCCAGTGCCAAGCAGCTTGTGGCCACCTCCTGGCTCCTGAGCTAGGCACAGGAGGCAGAGAGCCAGCCTTTCTTCATGTACCCATGAGATCTTATCCCCACAACAAATACCAGGCCTGCCAGACTGCCAGCACCCCTGATGCCACCCAGTGAACCCCCATACCACAGCAGTGGGACAGGCCCCATTCTACACCAAGATTCACCCTGGCCTGGCCTCGCTGGCCCATCTCAAGGGAGCCAGAGGATTGCTGCTGTGGGTAGATTGAGCATACACATACTTCCACTTCCTAAGGGACTGCCACCTTCCCCACACCAACAGGTAGGTTGTCCTGGACAGAGTTCTTGGTGCTTGGTGAACCTGGCACAGGTACACAGAACAGGATGTCCACCCACACACCACACCCACTCCTGCCCTGCCCCTGCTAAGAGGGTTATAATGTGCAGAAGGGAGATAAACCAAGACAGGTCTATGTCTAACACTTCCCCCTCACACACACCGTCAAAGTCCTGATCTGGCCCTCAGACAGGGCTGAGGCTGTCCATAACCTTGCCTCACACAGAGAATGCCTAATCCAAACAGGTGGGTAGCCTGAGGCCAGGTCCCAGAAGACATGGAAGGAGGGATAGTAAGACTCAAAGGTGGCTTTATATCTCCAGATCAACAGATCACCCCCGGAAATTGGTCTCTCTCTCTCTCTCTCTCTCTCTCTCTCTCTCT
The DNA here is from genome assembly GCF_903995425.1 of Onychomys torridus. Lineage (NCBI taxonomy): Eukaryota > Metazoa > Chordata > Mammalia > Rodentia > Cricetidae > Onychomys > Onychomys torridus. The sequence continues at coordinate 87,837,310 of NC_050466.1, read as the reverse complement.
CTCTCTCTCTCTCACACACACACACACACACACACACACACACACACACACACACACACATCCATCCATCCACTCACCAAGACATCTGGACCAGAGGCCAGGGTACTGTAACTGTGACCTTATCCTGCTTCTTTTGTGAGACCTGACAGACTTCCCTGCTGGCTCTGGACATTAATGTCCTCATATATTCTGTCCAAGTCTGTCTGAGGTCACTTTAAATTCCATGATAAATCTAGAGCAAGAAATCCAACCTGGTTGCCCATTTCCTCCCTATAATTTGGATGGGAACAAGAGGAACATCTAGGGAAAAATAGAAAGCTGTGACTGGAAATTTCAAATGCTCACAGAGAGATTTTTCAACTTCAAAAGCTTTGAAATGCCAGACACCTTAGCATACTCCTTCAGGTTCCAAAGAAAGCTTTGATGGAGTTTTCAGGCAACAAATGCCAGGTAAAAAGGTGCTGTCAGGATGGCGGGAGCCATGGTATGCATCTGAGACACTGGATGAGAAGGTGAGAGACTAACCATTTCAAATTACAGTGGATGCAGGGAACTACTATCTAGATGCTAAGATTCAGAGATAGGGAGTCCAAAAAGAGAAAGGAAGGATAAAAAGACAGACCAACAAGGGTCTGGTAAGGGAAAAACACCATCAAGGGTTAGTCATGAAGAGGGACAGGAAAGCAGGTAAGAGAGTGGACAGCTTGACACCAGAGACAGTCTCGGAGGAAGAGATGGAAAAGGACATACTCTTTACAAATGCCAACCATGTGTCTGTAGCCAGATCGTTGAGTGGAGGCTGTCAGCAGAGTCCTTAGGGACCAAGATTGATGTACAGTCCAGAGGAGAGGATGGGCCCTCTGTGGGACTAAGCAAGAACTGGTTAGGAATTGGAAGAGACAGACATGAAGAGAGGAAGGTCTGAAAAGGGAACTCTCAGCAAGGGCTAGAGCTCTAGATCAAAGGGACCCAAGGCTAGAAAATGAAAGTGCAACCACAACTCAGCCGAATTGCCAGAGCCTGTGGGGAAGAAATCTGGCCCCGACTCTCAATCTAGGTCTGCTGGCCTCTGCCCACTAGGTTTCCAGCACGGTGAGTCCCACCAGGTACCCTCCAGACCCTAGAGCATCCATATTTTAGGCTTCGGGAGCCAAAGACAGGCCCCCAGCTCTGTGCCTTGGTCATGTGTTGGTGGGCACCTCGGCTGCACCTGGTGGCTCCCGAGCCCTGCCAGAGTGCAGGAGGAGCTCTGGAGCCCTGGTGCGTGCCCCAGTGGAAACCTTTGAGGGTGGCAAGTGGAGAGGGAAGGGCTGCCAAGACAACATGGCTGTGGCCCACTGGTGAAGACTGGAAAGATCCATACTCCCACTTTGCTCAGGACTTCCCCCTTCTCTAGCTACTGGGCTTTCTTTGGATGACTCTACCACTCAGACACCCCATCGCCATTGGACCAACTCTTCTGATGGATCTTTTGTATCTGATCTCCTGTTTAAGAAGTGTTTCACTACCACTGCCCGCCCCCCACCCCCACCCCCCCCTCCCCCACCCCGCTCCGCTCCTCCCTGCTGTCTTATGCCTATGTGAGGCAGTGGGGGGGGGTCTCATTAGTCACGAATCAGCCCTTCCACTTCTCAAATGTGTCTCAAATTTCACCAGCCCAGTGACTGGCATGAAGAGACTTGGTGCAGCAGCCAGATGAAGAGAGGAATGGTGGTGATTCCCGCCATCTTGGTTAAACTCTCCGACTCAGCTTCCTCCACCCACTCACACCCCACTTTAACACGGGTTGCTCAGTGTGCTGTGAAGCCATTAATATCAACAAAGACATCTTGGAATCCTATGACCAAGAATCTCCTGGAGTGGAGGCAATCCTTATAGACTCCTTTATGCTACTAATGGGAAACTAAGGACTAATAATACAAAGGATTTGGCCCGTCCTTTAGCAGAGACAGTTATCTCTATGTTGCAGGACTATCTGAGGTCTGAAAAGCTTTGAACATGGCATCTGGGACAGAGTCCAGGCTCCATAATGAAAGATCAGCTTTTCCAGGCCTCACTCTAAGGCAAACGACTGTCATTTGCTGCGCTACAAGCAAACTTTTTTTCTTGTACAGAGATGGTGGCAGGCTCATCTTGGCTGTTTTCAAGTAAAGATGGACGATTGCCAGCACTCAGACTTGGTCACTTCCACTCCAGTTCTCTTGATAGCTAGTCAACAGGCCAAGATTCTCATTCTGGCTCTGTGAGAATCATGACATAACCTGGGCCCTGATACGAGCCTCAACTTCCTTGTTTGTAAAATAAGGATAGTAACCTCATGACACAATGGGGATAATCAACACAGCTTGTAAACAGAGCGTTGTTTGTGCCTCTTATCATTGCCAAAGCATGTTCCAGATTCCCATTGTAGCATAGGTCACACACACACACACATACCCCAGATCCACACCTTGCCCTTTAAGTTAGGGGAGTCAACTCTATTTGTGAGTGTAGGCTAGCCAGAGAGTTTACAGTGGATGTTTGCTGAGATCTGTGCTATCCCTTTAGGCACTGGAAGGGAAGGAGGGGGTGACATTTTGATTTCTTCTCCCTGGGGTAATGGAGGCATGCAATAGTCCTTGACAAAATATTTAAATGATCAAATGAGTGTGTTTTACATGGGTGTGTGTGTGTGTGTGTGTGTGTGTGTGTGTGTGTGAGGATTTGCTCAAAGTCACACAGTGAGTCAGTATACTTCAGAACTAAGAAATTGACTCTGTGCCCCCTTCCACCCAGCCATTCTACATCACAGAATTCCTTCTGTCCCTCTTCCAAATGATCATACGTCACTGAGGAGCCCATTCTCCTCTCTTCCTACTTTCTGGCCTGTCCTCAAACATATTCTGAACTAGGACAGTTGGCCCCAGTCAACTTCCTTCAAGCCCAGGAGTCTCCCTTCTGCTCTCTGCTTGGGCGAGTGTGGAACACAGCAACTGAGGAGGAAGGGCAGCAGCAGCTATTTCCTAGCCTGCGACAGCGCCTCCCTCCCTGTCTGTCCCTCCCCTACTTCCCTTCTGCTGCTGCCACAGGCCAGAACAGTGAAAGGAAAGGACTCCAAAGACTGCTTTGAAACCCAGAACTTGGAGCTAGAAAGACCACAGAGGCCACTTACTCCCACAGCCACTGAAGGACTGCTAGAGAGCTGTCTTACCTAGACCCTCATAGTGTCAAAGGACCATGTCCCTGTACAGAATGGACACCTAGCCAACAATGTTGCTGGGCAAAAAATAAATAAATGAATAAATAAATAAATAAACAAACAAACAAACAGATAAAAAAGATTTGTGTTGTTATTTTAAGACAGGATCTTTATATGAATCCTAGGCTGGTCTTGAACTCACAGCAATTCTCCTGCCTCAGTCTTCTGAGTGCTAGCATTACAGGTGGGTACTACCACTCCTGGCAAGGAAAGAGTTAATAAAAGCCAAAGACTATCCAGCACTAGCTCTGTGCTAGTCGTTGTTTGAGTGCATTTAAAGTACTATTTAACGTTTACAAAGACACTCTAAAGCAGATATTTTTATTATTTATCATCCTCGCCATTGCCCCCTCTTTACCCATGAAGAAACACGCAGAAGGTTGCCACAGATGTGAACGTGCCGAGCACGCACGCATGCAAGACCTGTAAATAGCAGCGCAGAGGTTGAAGTTGGTTTGCTCTTTTCACCTACATTGATGGTGAGGCTCACACTTGGAGTCGGGCTCATTTACCCCCTAGGGGCTGAGGGAAAGAATGCTGAAGCTTCGGTTCAAGCAGGGAATGTCTTTGAAGTCCCTGCTCTTATCTGAAACATCCTTGTGAATGTTCCAGGTGACTCCAGTATGTGTCCCCATTAGTGTTTTCTTCTCTAAGCCTTTAAGTTGGTTTGGCATCAGAGGAAGGTGGCTAACTGTGGTCTCACGGATTCCTACACTCCCATACCACTGCTTTGTATCCCAGGAATTCCAGACACCGGGGGTAGGATAGGCCCTCACTCAGTCAGAATAGCTAACATTTGTGGCGTGCTTATGGTAGGAGCCAAAATTCTGAGCACCTTTGTCATGTAATTTTTGTAATTCACACAATACCTGCTTGTTTGTTTACTTGCTTGTTTTTGAGATAGCATCTCTCACATTTCAGCTGGAGCTGGGCTGGAACTCACTGTGTAACCCAGACCTAACCTCAAACACATGACAACTGTCCTGCCTCGATCTTTGAAGTTCTGGGTTTACAGAGGTGAGCCTCCATCCCTGGGTCTACTGGTGATTTTAGCATCAACTCTGAAGAAGCCAAAGTATTCCCGCTGCCTCCATTTTCAAAGGCGAAAACTGCAGCACCGTGAACTGGCCTAATTTGCCCAATGTCACAATTTGGACTGTCACTGCACTATACATACTGGCTTTCAGGGCACATGAGAGCTTTCCTTTACCCTCTTCCTTCTACCACTTCTCCCATAGACAATTGTGTGATAATTGACAAGCATTAAACATTCCATTCGGGTGGGCAGATCCTTGAAAATAGGGATGCAGCTTCTTTTCCCTGCCCCGACTTTCTTCAGATCAGTGCTAAGACCAGGGCTAGGTGACCCACACGACTGGTCTTCATTCATGCTTGGCAACTAGTTCAGGCTGCTCATCTGTTGCCTAGGTTATAGCACTAGCTTTTTACACACAGGTCCTCTGCCACCCTTCATGCAAAACCTTGGCGTCAAGAAATGCTGCTCACCACCTACAGGATCGAGCCCATGTTCCTAAGGCTGGCATTCAAAGTGCTGCCTAAGCTCACACCACCAACTCAGTTGACCTTCCCAGGTCACACTATGCTGCTCTAACTCTCCCAATGTGTTTTGTGTGCCCTTATCTCTCCCATGAATGTTCGTCTGATTTCCTTCCTATACCAGAAACATTTACATGGTAATTCCAAGGTGTCTGAAGCCCTGCAGGTGTTATTATCATCCCATTTTACAGGGGAAGAAACTGAGGCACAATGATGCTGAAGTATTTGCCCTGTCTTCACATATCTCTCTTAAGTATCCCCTGTAGAGAGTGTAAAATCATTCCCTCTCTTTTTAAAAACTCCTCTCTCTCTCTCTCTCTCTCTCTCTCTCTCTCTCTCTCTCTCTCTGTGTGTGTGTGTGTGTGTGTGTGTGTGTGTGTGTGAGAGAGAGAGAGAGAGAGAGAGAGAGAGAGAGAGAGAGAGAGAGAGAGAGCGAGAGAGAGAGAGCGCCTGCATGGGTATATGTGCACCACATATGTGCAGGAGCCCACACAGGCCAGAAGAGACTGTCTGTCCCTCTGAAACTGTAGTTACAGGTTGTGAGCTGCCATGTGGGTGCCAGGAACTGAACCTTTGCCTTCTGCAAAAGTGGTAAGCTATCGTAACCACTGAGCCATCTCTCTAGCCCCACCATTCCCTTTCTTGATGACTCCTCAGCTCAGCTACATTAAAGGTGATTGTAAATTGAAGTCTTTCTGTCCAATAAGAGTGCATTTACTTAGAGCTGGAGAGATGGCCGAGCAGTTAAGAGCACTGGCTGTTCTTCCAGAGGACCTGGGTTCAATTCCCAGAAACCACATGGCAGCATATGACAGTCTGTAACTCCAGTTCCAAGGGACTTGGCACCCTCACACAGACCTACATGCAAGCAAAATACCAATGCACATAAAATAATAGATAGATAGATAGATAGATAGATAGATAGATAGATAGATAGATAAAAGAGAATAGAAAACCTGCTCATCTTTTAAGAAGGAGTGACTTTTCTGGGGGCAGAGACTGCATTTTATTACTTCTAAAATATTCTTTGCTCGGGCAGGGCTTTGGCACAGAGCTGGTCCTTAGAGAACATTCGTGAAAGGCTTGAATGAGCAGTGATTGAAGGACTGCCTGGGCAGGTAAGTACCACGCCTGCAAGCAGCCCTTACCAAACCAAATGATGGCTGACAGCCCTGAGATGTTCTTTCCCCAATGTTTGGAACAAAGGGGCATAAAAATGCCACAATAATCAAGCAGGAGTTGCAATCTCAGGGCCAGAAGAGAAAACAACAAGTCTGTGATTGCACCAAAGTAGTCTTGATGTCCCTCCAGCCGAGGAGGCACCTAGCTAGTCTCAAAAGCCAGCAGTTCTGGGCCTGCTCTGGAAACAGCCAGCTTCTCTGCCTTCCTCCCACAGGCCCCATGGTTGCTTCCACATAGTCCGGTTCATATGGAAAAGTTGAAAGGCTGCCGAGTCACCCCGGGAGTTGCAGTTTGTTGTTTTTGGTCCAAAACACTATGCTTCAGCGGTGAACTCACTCTGTCCTCTCCTGGCTGGCCAAATGCACTTTGTGGAAAAGTAAAGGGGGGGTTTGGGTACAGCTCTGGGCTTGAGTCCTGGCTATACCACACAGTAGTTATCTAACCTTTGGCAAGTTACTAAACCTAGGTTTCTTCACCCAGAAAGCAGATTCCCTTCCCCCTCCCCACCCCCGGTGGTATAGGCCTTGGGAGAATGGGTAGGCAGAGCACTTGTGAACGGAAAATAACCTGACCCAGAAGGACCTGCAGGATTAGTGTCCCTTCCAGTGGTGTGCCACACCTTTCCAATGGTGAGTCTCAGGCCTTCTTCAGCCTTGCCTGGAATGTCTATGTCCCAATTGTAGACACTCAGTAGCTTGCCCTGTCTTAAGCAAAACAAAAGGAGAATACCTCAGCTTTTGCAGTTAAACCTTAGATCAGACGTTCTCAACCTGTGAGTCACGACCCCTCTGGGGTGGGGGGTGGTCACGTAACAGATATCCTGCTTATCAGATATCTACATTACGATTCATAACAGTAGCAAAATTACAGTTATGAGGTAGCAATGAAAATAATTTTATGGTGGGGTAACCACATCATGAGGAACTGTATTAAAGGATGGCAGCATTAGGAAGGTTGAGAATTTCTGCCTTAGATGGTTATTGAATAGGCAGCCAAAGGGCATACGAGTATAGTGTTTTTTTTCCAGTGCTGGAGAAAGTGGCCTCTAAGGACTGCAACTCTCAAGAAGCCTTGGATGCAGACACTAGCTTCAATGGATGTGTCATATCACTATTCTAGGCCTTGTTAAGTACGGGAAGTCAAGCTGGGGTTGGCACTTAATAGTCAGTGGCAGAGTGTACCTCAACTAGCAGGTAGATCAAACACAAGAGCATCAGTCAGATGTGTACGTCAACAGGAAGTGCATCCCTATCCCCACCTCATTACTTCTTGCTCCTGCACTGAGCAGGGTGCTCAGTTCCAATGCCCACTAAATCTTCCTGTGTTTGTCTAGGAAGTAGTGCCAGCATGTTCTCACGGGTGACCCTGATTCCGATCCACACTCCCTGGCCTTGACCTCAATCACAACTTGGAGAAGCCCCTTGTCTTCTGTTTACCACGTGACAGGGATAGCACCGAGACACAAGTAGCACATACCCTGAAATCTGGCTCAGGTTTCTAGATCCTGTCTGTCTAAGCAAGTAGCCTGGCCATGGACAAGATCTTTGGTTTTGCAGCCTGAAACTAAAACAATCTACCTCCCACCTTTAACTGTGAAGCCTACTTGGCAGCCCATCCCTTCATATGCTCTTCTGGGATTCAAAGCCAATGTATAAGTGGACACTGGGGGTACAGAGCCTACAGAGCAGGCCAGCCTGGAGCTGGCATCTTTGGTGAGCAGCAGATCCATATCTCCTGGTCCAGAGGAAGGCTCTGAGGCCCACTCCAAGAGAAGCAAACCATTCCCAGTCTTGTACCCAGTCTGTGCCTTTGCCTGGCCCCGGGCCCCAGATTCAGTGTTCTAGGTTTCTCACTACACCTCAGTGGCTCCAGAGATCTGCTAGGAAGAACTGATTCCACAGAAACCCCAAACTATATTAGGAGAATTTATCCCATAATTTCTCCCTGGGTCATGTCTCCAGCTAACTCATGTTGAAGTCCTGGAATTAAAAGCCAGCAACTCATAGGTTCTCAGATGACTAGCAGGTGATGGAACATCCTGGCCACCTGGCCAGTTAGAGGCACAGACATACATCAGTGGTGGAAAAGATGGAATGCCAGGCTTCCCCCCAAGGCCTGTGCTTCCTTTAAAATATAACGTGGAAGTCAGGCTTTCAAACTTCTGGAGCCCTGGAGGCAGAGCCTTGTGAAAATGTCAATTTGGGCCAAGAGCCCAATTAAAAAGACTAAGGGTGGGATCTAGGCTCAGCTTGACTGCATCCCTCAGAACTACATCCCTTGTCCCAACATGAGAGGAACAAGGAGAGGTCCTTGGCTTGCTGTCTTGAAGTTTGAGGTGGCCCAGTAAGATAAACCTATCCAATGAGGCTCATGACACTCAGACACCTCCCTTCTGTCCTGCTCACCCTTTTCCTATCTTTTCTCTACCAAATCCTTGGGGTGTCTGTTCTGTATTCTATCTTACCCAAGGAAGGTCTTCTCTATGTCCAACTTATTGTCCTCCAAGCCTATTAGCGCCACCTATATCCCACTCTGCCCACTTGCTATTGACTGTGGTTCTGGTTCCATTACTTGCCCTCTCTGGGCTGTGATATCTTCATTACAGCATCAGGATTACCATGGGGGAACTGGGTCAGGGAAGAACTAGGAAAAGCTGAACCCTATGCCTATCTCACCTTGTCTCCATCAAGAGCATATTATTTGGATCTGTGTTATATAGTGGGTTCATTTAGGACTCAGTTTGATGGGTTTGGGGAGAGTCTCCATCAAAGAAAAAATTTAAAGTCAATAGACACAGTGGTACATGCCTTTAATTCTACTACTATGAAGAAAGAGGATCTCTGTGACTTGAAGGTCAGCCTGGTCTACATAGTGAGTTCCAGACCAGGCAGGGAAACATGGTGAAACCCTGTCTCAAAACAACAAAAACAAGAGGCTAGGGAGAGGGCTCAGTGGTTAAGAGTTCTCTCTCTCTCTCTCTCTCTCTCTCTCTCTCTCTCTCTCTCTGAGTATGTGTGTGTGTGTTGAGTTGGATTCACCTTTTTTTGCAAGTCAGACTTATTAGTTATGTCATTCCATTAAACAGATTTTGAGAAAAAAAATACTGGGATCCTTAAAAGATGAAGACGATATTGATTAAAGTGTTCAAGTGTTTATATAGGGTGACAAGAAACACCACTGCCCCATCAGACCCAGAGATTTGTACATTTCATAGAAAAAGAATTAAAGTAGCTTATTGACATTTACCTAGCATTATTCTTTGTAGTAAGAAGAGTTTGGGTTCGTTTTTGAAACAGGGTCTCACTGTGTAGCTAAGACTAGCCTCAGACTCTAAATCCCCCTGCCTCAGCCTCTGGCCTGCATCACTATGCCCAACTTTAGCTGTCAGCTCCTGCACTTGAGCATCAGTTGTCTCCTGACTTACCATTGAACCCAGCATGTAGCAGTGATTCCCACCATTTCTAAAATCGCATTTATTTATTTGTTTGTTTGTTTGTTTGTTTGTTTGTTTCTGGAGAGGTGCAGCTGTGTGGCAATCAGAGGACAACTTGGAATTGGGTCTCCCCTTCTACCGTGTCATTCTGGGGACTGAACTCAGGTTGTCAGGCTTGGCAGCAAGTGCCTTTACCTCCTGAGCTATGTCCCTGGCCCACTTGCCATTTTTGAGCACTAATGATGTTCCAGGTACTGTTCACACACTAACCTTGGACCCACTTCTTTGGTGGTCCTTTAGCACCTCTGAAGTCTATTACCCTTGTTTGAGAAATACAGTCACCCGGGCACTGAGAACTTTGGCGATTTGGCCAAGGTCACTTAGTGAAGGAGGGATGCAGCTGGTACTCAAACCCAAGAGATTGGGGGTAACGTAGGGCTTGTTCTGGCAACCAAGCAAGGCTACATGATATACTACTCCCTCTCGTTGGTGTGCCAGATTTGCTGAGGCAAAGCCTAAGCCTTAGGTCATTTCTCCAAATAGCCTATAGTGGGGATGTGCTGAGTGGTTAGGATGATGAGGACCAGTTGACGTTTTTTCAGAGCCTAGAAGAAACAAGCAGCAGTTGCGGTGGGATCTTCGCCGGGGGCTAGATGTACCCACAGTGCAGGACTCTACACATTTTCTCCATTTCAGCTTGTGCTGATCTGTTACTCCAGATCGCCCCCCGTTCTCCCAGCTTAGCTTACCCCCTTCCCTTTCCACTCCTTTTTCTGGCCCCTCTCCCTTTATCTTCCTCTCTCCTCCCTCTCTTGCTTAGCAAGATTCATAATAACTCACTACACCACAGCCCTCCTCTATTCCCACCTCTTCCAGGGGAAATTTTGCAGCAGGTCCGGCTGCCTCCCCTGATTGATTCTTCCTCCTCACTAGCCACATTCATCTCTATTCCAGTCCCACCTACCTCCCCCAGGCTAGGTCCCTCAATTTTAACCTCTCACCCTACAAGTACATTGCAGAGACGTGCCCCTTCCCACCTCACCCTGCCATCCAAGCTGCTCTCTGTCTGGACAAGTCCCTTATCTTTCCAGGTCTCTCGGTTTCCCCATCTGTTTGTTAACTGTTAAAAGGGACTGATAGAGGTAGGTTGGAATGCTTGACATCTGAGGCACTTTCTACCACTCCTTGCCAGAAGTTTTATATCTGCGTTGTTAGGATACTGCATATTCTTCCCCATATCTTTCTCCTTCTTTTATACGACTAGCATTTCTTTTTTTTGGGGGGGGGGGCAGGCAACTTTGAAAGAATCCATTGAAGCCAGAAGCCGAGGAACAGAAGGGAGACAGAAAGTGGAAACAAGGCTTGCAGAAATTTCCAAGCGATGAAAGTGTTCGGGGACAAGGCCAGGCCAGTGCCCACCTGGTGGAGCAGCAATATTTGACAAGCCAAGCAATTTTAGAAAAATGGTCCCCTCTGCTAGGTTTAGCTTCAAAAAAAGGTCAAGGCGCTATGAGTCTGGAACTAGACAGTGGCAGAGCAACAGCAGCCCTAGGTGTGTAGCACATAACCCGGAGGTGCTGTCCTGCATTCCCCAGGATCACCAGCTGCCTGCTCTGCACAAGACTCGGGGCTGGGGGGCGGGCAGCACTGGGGACAGAGCTCCCGATGGGCTGAGGTTTCTATTTCAAAGGGCAGAGACAACACGGAGATTAATAGAGAGCCCCTTGCAGTTCCCAAGATGCTTTCATCTGGTTTGCTTTTACAGCAACCCTGTGAGATAGTGAGATAGGAACGGTTATCCCATTTACAGATCAAAGAGGAGACAATATTCACTCAAGTTGATTTGACAGCAAGGGTAGCCAGACCTTAACCCCAGAGTGTTTTGACTCCAGAGCCAGGGTTCCATTCAAAACCTCCTGCTCTTGTTTTTTTTTTTTTTTAGGTACTGGAGACAGAACCCAAAATATCATACATGCTAAGCAAGCACTGTACAGCTGAGCTATCTACTCAGTTAGCCTTTCTTTCTCTCTTTCTTCCTTCACTTCTTTCTTTCTTTCTTTCTTTCTTTCTTCCTTCCTTCCTTTCTTTTCTTTTCTCTTTTTCTTTGTGTATTTTCTTTTTTACTTTGAGTCAGGATCTTATTAAATTGCCTAGGCTAGCTTTAAACTTGCAATCCTCCTGCCTCAGCCTCCAGCTATCTGGGATTATAGGTTTGGGCCCCAGGCTCAACAAACTTTTGTATTGTCTTTTAAAAGATACATCTTTTTACTTTTGCATTTATTCAGTGTGTGCATGTGTGTACGCATGAGCACACACTTAACGTGCTTGCATGCATGAACAAGTACCATAGTGGGTGTGTGGGGGTCAGAGGATGACTTGCCACAGAGAGAGAGAGAGAGAGAGAGAGAGAGAGAGAGAGAGAGAGAGAGAGGCAGGAGGGAGAGATTGAGAGAGAGAGACTCTGTAACAGTGGCTAACTTCAGAAAGTGGGAGAGTAAGGGGTTTTGGAACTTGGGCTATCTATTGGATAGCCAGATAGATACTCAGTTTGAGTTTTGAACTAGAGCACGTATTTTACTCAATCTATATATGAAAGAAGATAGCTCAAACACAAAACAGAATACGACCCATGTGATACAGCAGATAAATAGTATGCTGGGAATTTGGAAGAGGGAGAAGACAATGTTTGAGATAGGCTTCCAAGAACGGCAAAGGTCTAAACAGACTGACATGGGGGAAGGGACATCCAGAATCCTGGACTCTGCAAAGCTCACCATTCTCACTCAGCAGTGGTGGCTAACTTCTGGGACAACAGGCCTGCAAAGGAATTCTTCCTGAACAATTAGGCCCACAGAGTGCGTAGGATTTCCTGTTTCCTTTCCTTCCTTCATGTTAGATTGTGGTACCTGTGTCAGAGCCCCAGGCTTGGGAAACACCTGCTTTGATCCTTATGTCCTTCAGTTTTCCCTGGGTAGCTCAAGCTGGACCAGTTCAACTAGGACACAAATAGAAGGGATTATCGGGACTAGTCAAGGCCCCTCCTCCAACTGCTTTTTGCCATTTTCTACTAGCATCCAGGATTTTATATCATAGTATCTGACGATCAGATTGAACACAGTTTTGATAAGTCAAGGCCAAATCCCTTTTCACCAAAGGATCCTAGAAACAAAGTAGCCACAAAAAGAACCTTAAAAACCACAGATTCCAATCGTCGCATTTGAATTATTCGGAAATTGGGGCCCAGAGAGAACAGGGATCTGCCGAAGGTCACAGGGGTTGTTAGGAGTGAAGTCAACACATCCTGCCTGGTTGTACTTTAGACCAGCCTGCTCACTGGGTGTTTTCAAAGGTGCTTACTGGCAGATATGAGAAGGAAAGCACATCTGGTCTGCAGAGACCTGAAATCACAAGGCATTTCTTATCCTTCCCCATCACTCTACCAGCAGTTTCTCTCTGGCCTGCATGCTATGACCTCCCTGGAGTGAGGTTGGGGCTCTGGAATCCTGATTGAACAGATGCAGTCTCTGTCCCAGAGGCCTGGGCATTCATTCCTTGAACTTCAGCTGATGCTTTTGCAATTTCAAGTCAGATTTCTGGATGGAAGACTAACTCTCTCCTTACAGCCACTCTGCTGCCTGAGCTAGTGAGGGTGGTAGTTTAAGCATCATTACATAAGTATCACTATGTCTTGTCTGCAAGCTTATAAGGCACTCTAATTCCCATGCTCACACTTAGGTCCTACAATCTAAAAGCAGAGCAATGGGTCCTCCATTGGAAAATGTCAAGAAATACCAGGGTGGTGGTGCATGCCTTAATCCAAGTGCTCAGAAGGCTAAGACACAAAGATTCAAGGGCAGCCTGGACTACAAAATGAGTTCCAGATGAGTCTTGGCCACAAACAAAAAAGTAAGAGAACTAAGGCTCAGAGAGGTGTCACCGGGCTGACAGCCAACATTCAGACCCAGCACTGTCTAAATTCTCTTGCCATTCTAGAGTTACTCTTTTTTTTTTCTTGTTTTGTAGCAAGGATGCAAAGACGCATAGCTAATTGTAAGGAAGGATAGAAAAACAGGAAAACTGTGCCAATCCAGGGATAAAAAGGCATCTCTCACTCTGGAGTCTGGTTGATATTGGTCAGGGGAGAATCAGAAATTCCAGCACAAGTAACATTTGCTGTGAACATTGCCCACATAGAGACAATGTTTCTTTTATATAGAATTATATGGCTTTCAAATGAAAATGCTAACATAGTAATTAACTATGCTTAAGGCCTACGAATGTATACCCTTGAGTCCAGATGGCCTTACTCCTCTGGGTATTTCCTGGGAATCTCACAAGCAGGAACATTCATTTTTGCTTACAGTGAAGATCTCCTCACTTCCTGCACTATGCTGTCCGAAATTATTTTCCGCAGCAAAATCAAGGATCCAACTTTACCTAAGTGGAGGTAAAGTGAGCCTAAAGGATAAGGGAACTCCTTAGACTGTTGCTGTGTCTCTGCCTCCCATCCTCTTCCACCTCTGACAAATAGATGAATGGGTGCAGGATGATGAAATAGTTCCCAAGTGTTCTCCCTGTGTCTGCTGGCTCTACATCAGACGTGAGGTTACAGAGAGATCTGAGACAAAGTTGCTATTCCTAGGGAGCTCAGCACTTCACTCAGCTTTTGTACTAAAGCTCCTGTCTCCCCCAAAGACCAAGCAAAGTGAAATGATGTTTTGCCCCAGATCCTCTAGGAGAAACAAGCCACCATAAGTGCATGGATGGACTTGGAAGCATCCTCCATAAAGTTTCTGTCTCCTTTGGCCTCAGGGGAGATGATAGTATATTTTTATGTGATAATGGTCCTGTCCTACTGCAAAATCTAAGATTTTGGTAAAGAGGTTCTGTGTGCATATGCAGTGATACCCTAGTGACATGCATGCCTAGACAAACTCCAGAGGTGGGCGGGGCTGGTTTTCTTTCAGGGCTGGTTTTCTATTTCTCTGAGACTCAAAGGCAACTACATTTCTACCCTGAAAGCTACCTAAGGATTATTCCCGTTTTTCAGCCCAGAAACCAGAAGTACAAAAGACCTAGAGGTCCAGGAATGTTGGACTTTTTTTTTTTCTGTTTTTCTAATTCACCCTTATGCATTGGCTCTATTAGTAACTGGTAGGGAAACATGCTGGTACTCACTTCTCAGTGGTAGAGTCGCGATGGCAAAGCCAGGCAAATGCACAGCAGCTCTTCAGGAGGGGCCAAGTGATTATCTTAGGAGACAGTTAGGGGATGGCAAGGTACTTCCCTGCATTGGCTTTCTAAAAGCAAGAAGCTTGTACTTCGAAATGCCTAGACACTGTTGCTTTTGTGTGTACTTACTGTCTATTCCCTCTTAGGTCTTAAGGGAAGGTTCTAAGTGAATGAATACTTTGGCTATCCTCAGACAAGAGAGAAGTCCAACTCTTTCTTTAGCCATAGCTTAAAGAGAGTAGGGCATTGCTGAGGGTCAAATGTGTCAATAACATTGATAGATAAGAATGATAGTTGCAAATGAGGATGGGGTGTGCACAAGGGCTGGAGAGTCTCAACCAATGGCCCTTCCTTTTGGCTGGCCTTTTACTCTTTCCAAACCCTAAAGGGCTCCCTGTTGGGTTTTTAATATGGGAGGCCATTCCCTTTCTCTGTGGAATGTATGCCCTAAGCTATCCTGCTCCAGGGACAGATGGACACAGGGTTGGAAGCTTGTGTTCCCAGGAACACCACTTCCTATGTTTTCATTTTTCTCTTCAAAAACGCAAACCAAATCAACTTTTCCTGTTTCTGGATTTGGGATGTGGAAGGCCACACAGCAGGAACCTCCAGCAAACAGACAGATAGGGACTCGGAGAGCTGGCCCTGAGCTGTCCTGTGCAAGGGGGGAGGGCCGTTTGAGTAGATTCAGACCCAGGAGAAGACGCGTAATAAGAAACAGAACTCAGGTTGTGGCAAGGGTCAAATCTGCTTCTGACACCAGTTTGCCCTGCTTTTCTACAGCAGACCAAGCCAGGGCATCCATCATAGAGCAATCAACAGCCCGGCGCTTGATCTCCCTGTCCATCAGGAGGCTAGCTGGGGAGGGTCAGAGGGACTGTGGCAAGTTATCTTACAATCAAGGCTATTGCCTCTGGGAGAAGACAGTCTGAGAACATTGTAGAAGAGTGGGCATGCGCCTAGTTCACCGCTCACCTAGCTAGCTGTATGTTCTTCTGCAGTCACTTATGTTGGGTTTTAAGTTGCCAACTTTAATGAGCACATTGGTCTACACAGCAATAAGGCCCCCCTCGACCCCAAACACCAGAAAAGTGAAAATGCCACACTCATAGAGAAGAAGGAATATACCATTCTCACGAAACTCCAAGGGGTAAAAATAGGATTAATAAGTAGAAGTTGGTTTACACCCAATTCAGACTCAATAACATTCACTGGGCATAATAGCAGGTGTCTGAAATCTTAACACTCAAGAAGCAAAGGCATATGAATTCCTGCAAGCCTGAGCCATCTTGAACTACATATTTAGACTCTATCTCAAAATAGCATAGGAGAAGGAGGAGGAAGAGAAGGGGGAGGCCTTTGAACTGAGTATGGAATTTTAAAGGTTTCACCATACCTAAAGGGTTTGGTCAGAACCAAAGTGGGCAGACAGCAGGAATGGTATAAAAAAGGAGCCAGCTAGCACCTGAACACTAGGTTTATCTATACTCCCTAACATTTGCTTTTGTGTGGAAAACTCAATACTCCAAATGATATCTTCAGAGACCTCCAGTTTTTTTAATGGCTCTTCCTATCTCAAGATGTAGTGCAAGCTCCAAGTTCTAATCGTTTAGTGGAATCATGTGTCACATGGATCTGCACCACTGATTGAGGCTTTTGCACCCTCAAAGCCATGCCTTAGGATATTTTGCCATCTGAATCCAGTGGGGGCTTTCTGTTGATTTGTAATAGCTAGTTCAGAGCTGAAATTATAGGAAAGAAAGTGTAAAAATTCACCAATCCTATTGCCAGAAGATCTTTGGCTATACTATCAAAAATAAATAAATAAAGACAGTCCCTGGAAGATTCACTGTTTATGTGAAGTCCAGGGCTTAGGTCTGGGAATACAGAGGTCGGGCATGTAGATAGTATACAAGAGCTCATGGTGTATTGGAAAGATGAGAGAAGAAGATAATATCAGATAAGGTAATATGTTGTAATGGAAACACAGGCAACATGGGAATGTCATCTAGATGGTAGCTTGACAAACTGGCAAAGCTAAGAATAGAGTTCAGTGGCAGAGAACTTGCCTAACAGATGTGGCCATGGGTTTGATTCTCAGTACTATAAATAAAAGAAGAAGAAAAAGAAGAAGAAGAAGAAGAAGAAGAAGAAGAAGAAGAAGAAGAAGAAGAAGAAGAAGAAAAAGAAGAAGAAGAAGAGGAGGAGGAGGAGAAGGGAGAGGAGGAGGAGGAGGGAGAGGAGGAGGAACAAGGGAAAAGTTGTATTGGTACAAAAAGCTTGGTGGAAAAGAGAGCATTTATGAAACCCATCCATGCCTGAGCTCCTGTTGGTCTAGATGGAGGGCTGTGATGACATGGGTGGCAAAGAAGGGGCAGATTTAGGAAGCATTACAGAGGGATCTCTTGTGCATGACTTAGTGGCTTAATGGCAGCAAGTAAGAAGGACGAGGGAGTCCAGGTGATGCCCATGAGTCTTGCTTGAGTGGTTGAGTGGCTACTGCTGCATTAACCAAGAAAGGGAGTCCTGGGTGAGAAGGTTTCCTGAGGAATGATGACAAACTGCCATCTCTGATGGTGAGTTTGAAGGAACCACAGGCCCTTCTGTGACAGTGCTGACAGCACCTTCCAGATATTTCTTAGATCTGGCACTCTACCTACAGTTCCGATTCCCCTCTATCCTCTAACCTTCTGGATTGGCTTGGGCTATGAAAATGGGTAAGTACATACTGTGCCTCTTTCTGTGCATTCATCTGACTTGCATCTCCAAGCCTGAGATGAACTCTGTTTTGCACTCTTGACAACACTAACTGAGAGGTTAGGTGTCACAGCACCTTTGGCCTCAAAGAGAGTACTTGTGATTCTTCACAGCCCTTGAAACAACCCTTACCACACTCCCCCTAAAACAACATTGAACTTCCCTTTCCACCAATCTTACTCCCATTTCAGCCTGTCTCCTGACATGGTGCAGGATGGTATGGGAGTGGGACATAGGAGACAACTCAGAGTCAAAATGCAGGAGACCACGATCACTTTTTTGGTTCAAGGTTTTCATTGACCAGGTAATGAAACCAAAGTCCAGTCAAAGCAACTGACTCTCTGTCATAGAAGGAGTTAATGGCAGAGATGGGACTAGACACTGGGTGTCTTAGCTCAAAGCCAGTGTTTCCACCTTGGCGGAGAGCCAGTGTTTCTGCCTTTAGATTATGGCTGAAAAACTTCCTGTCCCAAATGATAATCCGTTCCAGCTACCACTGCAACTAAGTAGATGTTTATGATCGTCCAAGCTGCTGAAGAAGATATCTGTTGAACGATAAGGAAGGCATGCTCTGCGAATGTTTTTAACAAAATAGCAAACAAGGAGTGCCTGAATCTATCAGGAATCAGTGACAAGAATGATTTAGTCCTTTTCAAACGAAGGAAGTGGTCTGAGTTGTGTTGTTGTTGTTGATGATGATGATGATGATGATGATGATGATGATTTTCATATGCTTGGCATTTTACTCTCCTGCCCTTCTGAATTTGAGAGGTGACACCCTATAGCATCTTGAATTTATGTATTTAAATGGACAAATCTGTTTCTATTTTCTACCTTTTACATAGGCTATCGTACCCCTCAGAATTGGAGGGAGGGTACTGGACAGCTGATAGGCAGAGTCCAGTATAGAAGACAAGCCTGCAGCCAGACTGGAGCCAGTCGGGTTGGGAGTAGGAGCTCTGGTTACAGGCAAAGTATTACCCCCCAGGTTGCTGCAGCCACTTCAGCAGGAGCCTGGAGAGAGGCTCTGAATGGCTGTGGGCAACAAAGGAGCTTTGTGCAGTATGAGCAAGGGGCCTTACAGAGGATTTGGCCCCTCTCATCCCTGCAGGCTACTGGATAGGGGAGCTAATGGCTTCTATAGAAGTGTGGAGTCTGCAATTGCAGGCACTGATTTTCATATACCTTAGTGGTGCTTTAGTGAAGACTAATTGATTTTATAGCTAGGGACACTTAGACCCAGAGAGGAGAAGGAAGAAGCCTAAACTTACAGGGCTGGCAAAGGACAAAGCCAAAACCAAAAACAAAATAGAGATCTTCTGCCAGCACACACACACCCCATCAAGTATTGGAGGCTGGTTTGAATTATGGTTTTATTTGAAGGAAGTGGGTTCCTGTTAGGTTCCAGAAATATATCCATCACAGAAACAATCCATGCTCAAAAAACATGGCGGAAGGCCTTAGAGGAAACGGACAGACACTGAAAGCTTAAATACAGCCAAGGCCCCAAGGACTCCACTCGTGACCCACTAGTTCCTATTCCCATATTCTATATTTTCCACTGTTAACTGTATTTTGGCCAGAGATGATTTCCTGCAGTATGTTGGCTCTTTGAATTTAAATAGCCATTGGTTTCATTTACCATATATCAGGAAAAACATAACTAGTACCATGAAATCTAATGTTAAATCTAAATGTTAACTATTTAGAGTGGCCTTGTTATTGAAAACAAGGTTGATTTAGAGAAAGAGATTGAATACCCATGACACAGGATGAAGTGGTGGGGAAAAATTCAAAGGTTGCTTCACAAAACTGTGAAGTTTGGGGAGCATTGTGCTAGGGGACCTGCAGAAGGATCACAATAACAGGGGTCCTGGGCAGTCCCCCTGAGTGAAGCAAGCTGGACACTCCTCTTGCCCTTTGTTAAGGTAAGACCAAAACAAGAGCTCCCATGAACTCTCTCATACCAAGTTTTCCTCTGCCCATGGAACAGAGGAAAGCAATACCGTCTCTGAGAATTCTTTGGTTGACTCACCCTAATAAGCAGATTATTTGTGTAAATCGTAGACAACTGTCAGATTTGAGGCACTATTTTGGCTTTTTTTGCTTCTAAAAAGTCTCTGGCTGGTCCTGTCCTCTACTCAGGAGCACGTGGCATTACTGAGATTCCTAGACCGGAAGGCTTTTCCTAAGAGTAGTTCCAGCATAGGGGGTGGGGTGAAGACTGACACCCAAACAAATGCTGATTCTAGCACCCCATGTTTTCTGCCCCCCCATTTCCTCTTCTGGCACCCCTTCCACACGCCCGTCTCCCCCCCCCCACCCTATCAAGCAGCTCGCTTTCTTCAGACCATCAAAATTCATTGAGGAGCCAAGAAGCTGGTAACAGTGGTCATCTCCAAGATGATTGTTTGGTAATTGAGAGGCAAGCGCCAGAAGACATTTTGGTTTTGTAAAACTCTTGAATTTTCAAATAGGAAGGTACTGCCTATTCAACCAAAAAAAATAATAAGTAAATCAAGGTTTCTGCTCATTCTATCAGTGAAATATCAAAACAAACAAACAAACAAGCAAACAAAAAACCACCTCACTTTGTTCAGTACTTTGACACTTTTTTTTTGGATACAGGCTCTCACTGTATGACTAGGCCAGCCTGGAAGCCATCATCTGTGGACCTCTGTCCCTGCTTCCTGAATGCTGGGATTGAGGTGTGAGCCACATGCGCAGGCTCAACATTTTGCTATTCCTGTGCCAAGACCATGCTCAGTTTCTCTGGCTTGTTCCGGTTTTAGTGTGTGTGCTACTGATAATCACAACTTCGATGTCTGTAATGCACTGTTTCTTGTGATCCATATGAGTCTATGGAAGAAGTCCCATTTTACTGATGTGGACAGCACTCTAGGGACAAAGCAATTGGCCATAACTCACACAATGGGATCTGTAAGGAACTCCGGGCCAGTGCCTTGATGCTGCAATTACCACATCCATATATACTCATAATTTCTGATGGCTTGTCCTTCATCTGGCCTGAGAACATGGGCTCTTCAATAAACATTTTCAAACTTGAAGCCAAATCAATAGAAGGGAGAGCAGTCCCATCTCAGCTTCATAGATAGCAACCTCTCCTGTCACCCACTAAAAGATATTCCTCTCTCCCCTTATCCTCCCAGGACTCAGCACTAGTATGTTAACGTTGTACAGATATTCTTTATTTAACTCAGTATGTAGACATGGATGACGAACTCTGACCTCCTCCCCCCCAACCCCGCCTTCTGAATACTGGATTAACCATCTGCCCCACCACACCCCATTTTTGCTGTGCTCCGTACTGGACCCAGAGCTTCATGCATGTTAGGCAAGCACTCTACCAACTGAGCTGTATCTCTGGCTTCCCTGTCACAGATATTCTAAGGAGACAACTTTGCAGCTGTAAGTGCATTTGTCTGGGATAGGGGTCACTATTTCAGGGCCTGAGGGGTTTCTTTTAGCCTGTGCAGCTGGTGTCTGGGAAATGGAGAAGTTTGTCATTCCCTTAGTATGGGCAGCACCCAGAACTTGTGCTCCTAGAGGTCCCTGGTGCAGAGAAGGAACTGTACTCAGCAAGAAGCCCTGGAATGATGGTGGGGGGTTGAGAAGCAGATGTATACTGTGTGCTTGTTCAAGCAATGTTTCTTCTCCAAAATAGGTCTCTCTCATCTGCTGTCATAGCAATGCAAATAAACACCTCACCCTTCTAGTTCTCCTTTTCAGCAGCCACCTCCCAAGAACTCCAGTTCCTCTATTGGAAAAGTCCTTGGGAAGTCACCCCTGCAACGACTTCAGATAAGACTGCCTAAAGTAATTCCAGCATCCTTGTAAGGTCATTGAGTGCAAGGTCCCTATTGTCCCTTCTGACACCTTCACAAGATGCCTCACCTTGACCTTTAGCATGACACTTCATTAATGCCTTTCTGTTTCAGTGACAGCGCCACCCCCAGCCCTAACTGCTACCTAGAAATGATGCCCATTCAAGTCATGAGCTCCTCCTGATGAAACAAAATGAGTGAATGGGCCAGGCCTTGATGACCTCAGCAAAGCCTGGCCTAGGCCATGAGTTCTGGCAGAGACTGCAAACCCTTTCCTGGCTAGCGGTCTATGATCTCTTGTTTGCCAAAGTAGTCATCCCTCCCTAGACAGCTGCATTCTCTTCAGCACAATGAAGATGCTTGCAGACCGCTACTGGCTTGCTCACATCCAAGATGACACCAGGGGACAGAAGGCAGATAGCTGGTCAGACTGTAAGAAACTTGCCAGAGAGCAGAGGGAATTGTTGAACTACACATGCCTCCTTAATCGAACTAGTCCTGAGGCCTACCTCCTCTCAGAATCCTTCCAGACACAGCAAGTGTTGGCATGTCAAGGGCATGAACCTCAAATATCAAGGCTACTTCCTTCTACCTCCTCTTACCTATGTTCCTTTCCTGACACATTGCCCATCCGTAGTACACTTGCCAGTGGGAAGAAGGCATCTGAGCACAAGGGAAGCACATGGGTGGCTGCTGCTTGCTGATAGCTCTGGAGGGAAATCCTCCCCTGGCTCACAGACAAGAACCAGACCTTCATCTGAGAAAATAAAGAGGCGCTGCCCATAAGCCAGAGCCAAAAAGCAGAGCGGAAAGAGGCCAGGGTGTGCCTAGGGGAGGGAGACAGAGCGAATGTCTCTCAGCCACTGCCTCCATTCCTTAAGGTGAGCAGCTAGCCCACACAGCTCCCTCAGATGCTTCATCCGTTATACATTTGTGAGGTGAAAGGTGCGTCTAGTATACTTACCAACGTTCTTCCTCACTGGTAGCAATGGAAAGCACTGCAAAGGAAACAGAGAAGAAAATCTCAGAATTGAAAGTGGGCCAGTGAGAGGGCTAAGCTGGGAAAAGGGCTTGCTGCTAAGCCTGACAACCTGAGTGTGATTCCCAGAACCCTCATGGTAGAAGGAGAGAACCAATTCCGGCAAGTTGTCCTCTGATTTTCATATCTGTGCCGTGGCATATATGTATGCACGTGCACACACTATATACACACAAGTAATAAGCATATATTAAAACACTGAAAGGGATCTTTAAACTAAGCAAGTTCAATCTACCCATTTTATGGAAGGACATATTGAGACCCACAGATGAGAAAGCTGAAGTAAAAAGAAAAGTGGAGCCTAGAATCCCAGACTGCTCTACCTACTACATACTACTTCCCCCTACTCCACTGGCTAATTCTTCTGATACACTTTTGTCTTACAGAAGGTGAAGTGCCCCAAGTTGTTTCAATGCCTAACAACACAGATTGTCAAAGAATCAGTAAGCATCTATTTGTCACAGATGTTTAACACTGGGAAGGCTAGAAGTAAGGTTATTTGGTGGAAGTAGAATTATTTAGAACTGGAAAGCCCAAACTGAGGGCAGTCTTCCTTTCTTTAGTGATCAGATGTGACACTCAGTAACACTCATAATCTCTCGAGTCTCAGTTTCTGCATAGTTAGGAGCAGGGGAGTGAAAATCCTGCTCTCACAGGTTTTGTGAAAACAATGGATATCAAAACATTTTTCAATATATAAAAATACTTTGTGAATTCACTCAGCAAATATTTGCAGAACACCATGCTAGATGTTAAGAGTATAACTGCCCTCTAGACAAATGAGGTCCTATGGCAGGCACTTCTTAGTGGGAAGTGACAATAAATAGAGAAACAAGGACATCCCAAGCATCCCAAGATCCAAGGAGAAACTTAAAAAAAAAAAAAAAAAAGAAAAGAAAGAAAAAGAAAAACATGAGCGTGGTAGGGAAGATGGACATGGGGAACCTCTCCCACCCAGGAGCTGAATGAACTTTGAACAGGACTGGACAATAAGGAGTGATCCATGTGAGGATCTGATGGAGAACATTCCAGGAAAAATCTGAAGAGACAGAGAGAGAGAGGTAACAGCCGAAAATCCGAAGACCTTTGAAAGCCAGCGAGAGGATCGTGCCTTTGTTGGGAACCACAAGTAGGCGGCCATTGGGGAGCAAGGAGTGGAATGAGAAGATCTGACTGCTACTTTAAAAGGCTGCACAAGGAGTGGGTTGAAGCGCTGTAATGGAAGCAGGGAGATCTATCAGAAGGCTTTTGCCTGTTTTCAGGCAAACAATGTCAGAAGCCTGGACTAAAATGATAGTAATCAAGCTGTTAAGGAAAGCAAAAAAGGAAGGAAGGAAGGGAGGAAGGAAGGAAGGCCTATTTCTCAGAGATAGCATCTTCTTGTTTGTTGTGTCCTTCATGCAACCTGAAATCCACCAGAAGGTTATCAGCAAAGGGGCTGTTGGAGTAGGTGCTGCTGAGTCTCTTACCCTCAGGACAATGATGACCACGTCTGATACAGACCCTTAGTCCCAGTGACTCCTAATCCTAGGAAGACTTGCCTCCCTCGTAGGTCACCCTAGAATGCCTATGGGTCAGGTCTGTCCTTGAAGAGCACGTTTGTCCACAAGTAAAAGAAGGGGGTCGGAAGCACTGGTAAGTCTGTGGAGGATGTTAGTGAGATAGAAGGTTCTAGAATCAGAGAAACATGCTCAGAGAGGTACAGACATGAAATTCCCCTGAAGGGGTGGAAGAAAAGGCCAAAGCAGAGTCCTGGCAGGTCCTAAAGGTGGCAGTTCCGGGAGAGTAGGAAGAGCACTAACAGTCGGGAAAGCCAGCTCCACTCCACTCGTATTAAATCCCTTCTCTCCTACCCTGCTCCCAGTCCAATTCATTGCTGCTGTAATAAAATGCCTGTTTGTTCAAAAGACAGAGGAGGGCCTGGTGGTGTGGGCCGATCAAACTAGATATTCAGGAGGCCCAGACAGGACCACAAGTTCAGTGCCTGCCTGTGCTACAGAGTGAATTCAAGGCTAGCCTGAGCTATGTAGTGAGACCCTGTCCCAAAATAAAAAGCTGACAAAAGAGGGCTTGGGATACAGCGCTCTCCGCCCCTCTCCCGACCAATCCCCCAGACATGGTCTCATGTAGTCCAGGCTGGTTTCACATTCACGATTCTTCTACCCTCAGTAGTGAATGGCTTGGCTTACAGATCACCACAGCTATCCCCACTTTAATTTTGCCCTTGATCCTGATGTTTTTCTGGTAGCTGAAAGCTTTGTAGAGGAAGGTGGGGCATGAACGTGTCTGCGTGCTGGTGTTAGGCCACAGTGGAACTGCTTCTTGTCTCCTGGTTGCTGAACACACCCACTCTTGTCAGATCTGGGAGTCCTGAACCCAAGAGGCATCAGTGCGACATTGACAAAAGACAGACACCCTGAACTGGAAGAAGTGGTGGTGGACACCTAGAATTCCAGCAATTTGGAGACTGATGAGAATTGCAAGCTTGAGGCCCGCCAGGTACACAGGAAGACCCCTAAAGCAGGAAACAAGTGAAAGGGGCCAAGATTAGCAACAACAGCTTCTTATTCAGGGAGCCATGGAGTCACTGTGTTTCTTCATTTCTTCCTTCATCCCCTAGGTGTCCCCTCAGGACTAGACCCTGTGCTAGGTACTCAGGGACTGAGACAAATCAGACAGCTTCCCTCCTCACCTGAGCATTCAAACTACATGTGGAAGCTGTCACATGTTCAGATCATAACCAACCCCACCACTACTGTAAAGCACAATGCTTTCTGAACTGAGCAGAGGGAGTAATTTTCTGTGGTTGGGAGTGGGCTGATGCTTTCTCATTAGGCCCTTTTCAAAGCACTTGGACCAGGTCTTGAAGGCAGACAAGGGGGTGGGCATGACAACCAAAAGGAAGAGCATTTTAAAAGGTCAAAGATGGATCCAAACAGGTTGTCTGAGAAATTGCTTGTAGTCTGGCTGGGGAGTAGCGTATCAGATGCAACCAGATCAGCAGATAAGGCCCAGATTACAAAGGTATGTCGGTCTGGGAAGCCATTGAAAATAGAGGAGTGCAGCTACATTCACGCTGTAATTGGCTGTTGTTCTTTGGTTGGTTTGGTCTGCTTTGTTTTGTTTTGTTTTGATTTTGGTACTTGGCATATTTTATTAACATCAATAGCCTTCAGAGAAATGCAAATAATATCACATCAAGATTTTTGTCTCACCACATCGGTCAAGAGAACAAACACTAGCACGGTTGGGGAAAAGTCTCCCTTAGACATTGATTGTGGGGATATAAGCTATTCCAACCACATGAAATTCCATGTAGAGTAAAATAGATTATCATATGACCCAGCTATCCCATTCCTGAGAATTTCCCCAAAGGACTCTTCTGTAGATCTCTGAAAGGTTTGAAGATGACCTGTCTATCTAAAATATATCCACTCGACCTTGAAAACACACCTAATATGACTACCAGTTCGATTATGTCTAACTACCAACTTTCATTTCCTTATATCTTAATAGTTAGTAATAACATTAAAGGATTAGCAAATTGCATACATTGTTAAATGAACTGTATAAGTACAATATCTTGAACAAGATTAGAAATACACGTACAGCATTTTCTAACAGTCTCAATCTCAATATATATAATTTGAATACAATACATAAAAATCTAATCCAATGTAAAGTATTTAAAACTAGTAATTGTCTTTTAAAAGTAGATTCAATGATCTATCTTTTTATCTATATCATATCTATATCTTCTCTTTGCTTTTCAGAGTAAATTCAATAATCTACCCTCTATTCTATCATTTCTATATATCTTTTTTTCAAACAAATTAAATCTAATCTCCTTTGCTTAGTCTTTTCCCTAATCATTAATAACAACAACTTGTAACCAACCCTCCTAAACAATGAAAATTATCTCAAACCCAAACCGACTGAAAGACCAAAAACCATCTGCCCCACACCACCCCTTTGGGAAGGTGGCACTGATGATATCTTTGGCTTTAACTCTGTATTTGGCTCTGTATTTCTTATTTAATAAGACTGTTTAGAAATTCATCTATATGACTCTTTTTTTAAAACTTTGTTTTGATTTATTCTTTGTGTCTTTCACATCATACCTTCCAATCCCACCCATCTCCCTCCCCTCACCCCCATAATAAAACAAAATAAAATTTAAGAGAGAAAAGGGGGGAAAGGGAGAAAGAGAAAATCTTGCCATGGAAGCTGCAGTGTGACACAGTGAGTCACGCAGTAAACCCTTTTATCCATTATCCATAAGTTTTTACATGCAGGTTTCTATCACAGAGTCATCATTGGTCTGGTTCAAGGCCCCTGGTCTCTGCTACACCATCAATGCTGGACCCTCAGTGGAACTCTCCCTGGATATCCTGTTGCTGCCCTGTGTCACGGAGATCCTGTACCCTGGGTCCACAGGACCAACCCCACTCCCACCCCCCCCTAAGTGCTTGAACAGATCATAGATGGGGTGGGGCCAACACTTCACCCTGCTTCTAGGCCTGGATTCAACTGCAGGATTGGTCAGCCTGCTAGCTCTCCAGTCTTCACCACCAGGGTGAGCTCTCCTGCATTGTCCTGGCTAGTTCACCCCTTGCAGCGATGAACAGGGAGTTGGGCCCGTTCTCCCTCTTTCACATCCTCAGAGTCGGTTCTCCCACACCTACACTTCCAGGGCCAGCTCAACTGTCCTGTCTAGGTAAGGTGTAGGGCCTGCTTTCCTGAGTGTTGCAGCTGGCCAAGGGATCAGCTCCCTTGACAGCTGGAGGTAGTAGGGGCCAGGGGAAGGGTATCTTTCTCTCATCCCCACCACCACACTCAAAGGAGGCGGTACTAGCTATGCCCCTCTCACGCCCTTAGGGCTGGCTCATCTGCACCCCGGTCTACAGGAACAACTCTACTGTGCTGCCCAGGAGAGACTGGAGGGCCTGTTCTCCTGAGCACTGCACCTGGTGAAGGGTTGGTCTCCCACCTGCTGCAGGTGTTAAGGGGTGAGGGGAAGAGGGCATCTTTCCCTCACCCATGCTACCACATGACAGACCAGAGGGATGCGACCTATTCTCCTCTTCTCAGATCCTCAGGGCCAGCTCACCTATGCCCCTGGGAACAAGGTCAGCTCTATTATACTGTGGAGGTGAGGTGTAGAGCCCTCTCTCCTGAGTGTTTCAGCCAGCGAAGGGCCCGGCCAACTCTGCACAGCCCTATCCTCTCAGCTTTCATCAGGGTCATGGACCAAGTCCTGGCCCTTGGCAGTAGCCTAGACCTATACATCTAACCCTGGATGGCAGTAGGGCATCTGTGTCGGCCCATTCCTCACCTCCCTCACCTATAATCTGCCTCCCTCCCATGCCCATGACTCATTCTGACTCTCTCCCATAATCGCCATCCTGTACTCACTCACTCCTACTTGAGTCCTGCCCCTACTGGCCCCATACATGGCCAACTGCTGTTGCAGTTGCTGTGTGGCGGCCTGCAGCTAGAGTCCCCAGGCAGCTCCTGGTTGAGTCCTGCATGGCATGGTAGAGAGCTATTATCGTGTCTTTGCCTTTTTTTTTTTTTTTTTTTTTTTTTTTTTTTTTTTTTTTTTTTTTAAGACAGGCTGTTACTTCATGGCCCTGGCTGTCCTAGATAGAACTCACCATATGGTCCAACTTAGCCTCAAACTTAAGCCAATGACTTAAATGCTGAGATTACAAGCATGAGCAGCTATGTGTTCATGGATTTGAGTTTTCTTGTGTCGGTTTGGGTGCTGAGGACTGAACCTAGGGCCTCATTCATGCTTGGCAAGTGATTTACTAGTGAACTATGCCTCAGCCCATAGATTCACATTTCAGAATATTACCCCAGATCAGTGGTTCTCAACCTGTGAGTTGCGACCCCCATATGGGGTCACATATCAGATATGTACATTATGATCCATAACAGTAGCTAAATTTCAGTTATAAAGTAGCAATGAAATAATGTTATGGTCAGGGATCACCACAACATGAGGATCTGTACCAAAGGGTCGCAGCATTAGGAGGGTTTGTCTTAGACCTTTCTACTCTCCACCCAGCAACCCTCTTCTTGCTTATTCTCTCTCTCTCTCTCTCTCTCTCTCTCTCTCTCTCTCTCTCTCTCTCTCTCTCTTTCTCCATTCATTCATTCATTTGGTGCTCTCTCTCTCTCACTACTGTAGCTCATGCTGAGCCTGGAACTCATCGTCCTCATACCTCAGACCTCCAAATACTGGAATGTAAGTGTGTGCCCCTACACCTGGACTCTTTTTTTCTTTCCAAAATTCATCTCTCTTTATTTTTCTATCTGGTTACTTTCTTTCTTACAAG
Organism: Onychomys torridus; assembly: GCF_903995425.1. NCBI lineage: Eukaryota > Metazoa > Chordata > Mammalia > Rodentia > Cricetidae > Onychomys > Onychomys torridus. The sequence goes on along the minus strand of NC_050466.1, from coordinate 87,808,683 downwards.
ACCACAAGCTCTTCGATGGCAGGAACTGCATCTTCCTTTGTTCATCTTTCCTTCTGTAAGTGTACCCCAGTAATTATTCAATCTCTCTGGAGACATCTGCCAATCTCCTAGAATTGATCAGATTCAAGACAAGATTCACAGTGATGGGCAGATTCCCTCCATACACTCTAGAAATGCCTTTTCCTCTCTTTCTGACTTTAGTGCCAGCATCCACCCAGCTGCCGGGCCAGATATCTAGATGTCCTTCAGGAACCCATTTTTATTTTCTCATCCTCTGTTCTTTTTCTGGCTTCTACCATGTGGCGAGCCCATTTGTTTATTGGTTCCCCAGTCCTATCCCAAAAGTCTCTCTGCCCTACTGCTCTGATCTCTCTGTCTGGTTTTGCCTAATGCCCTGCCCATCTGAGGATGCTGTCCCTGTGGTCTTGAGCTACAATATGAGAGTCCTCCCAGCAAAGAAACAAAAGAAGAAGAAGAGAAGAAATAGATAGACATAAAAAAGAGAAAGCCAAAGTGAAAAGCAGGAAGGTAGTTGCTGGGTGGAGAGTAGAAAGGTCTGAGACAGGTAGTTTGGACAGAAACTGCAAAAGCTATCAGCAGGCTTGAGCTAGACCCAAAGAATTCTCAGTGATATGGGCGGACCCAAACTCACTGCCCCAGCAGCCTTTCTGGCCAGCCTAAGGCCCTTCACAGCCCCTGCCCTGCTGTTTGAGGGGAGACCTGGAAAGTTGTTTTGTCCTTACACTGCCTGGCTTCTCTCTCCACCTTTGTTGCCCCCACCATCCCATCACCCCTGATCAACCCTGTGCTACAGACCCAGGCCTCAGGCCACAGTCATGAGAGCACGTTCCTCACATTCCAGCCTCCCCCAGTCCTCTCAACTTGGCCACACAGAGCCCTATTCATGGCCTGGCCCTCCTCCCTTCACACTGGGACCTCACCACCCCCAGGCCGAACCCAGCTTTTGCCAACACAGACTGTGATTACTGTGGAAAGCAAGCTCCCCTGGCCCCTCTAGAGCTCTATGTTCATGCTTCTAAAGTCTTTCAACTGGTAGGTGGGGACATGAATTTGACAACGTGTGTGTGTGTGTGTGTGTGTGTGTGTGTGTGTGTGTGTGTGTGTTGTTTACTATACTCAGTAAACTTGTTAAGGCTGGAATGGGTGCTGGATTGGGCCAGGCTCTCACTGGACATAAGCAGCTGAGACACAGGCTGGGGCCTTTGAGAAGCTCCCAGTTTAGTGTGGCAACACCTGGATACATGAAAGATGGCATGTTGGTTGGGGCTGGACTGACTCATTACTAAGTCCTACATTGGAACTCTTCTGTCATGGTTCCACTTTTAAACCACATGCCAGTGTCCTGGGAACATGCACTAGTGTTCAGTATATAATGTCTGCTGATGGTGGAAGATATAAATCTGGAGCCTAAAAGCGGTAGTAGAGAGCAGGTTTTAAGGACTACTTCACACAGGCACTCTAGACTTCAACCTGTACCTCTGAGTAGCCAAACCTCTGCTGGGCCTCAGTCATGTTGCCTCCTGTAATGATAGGTCCTTAGCAATTCTTCCCCTTCCATGTAATAAAAGGGGAAGGATAGTTCTAATTGGCTGAGAGCAATGGAAGATATACTCCTAAAAGGCTTTTGTAGAGCTCCTTCTGAGACCCCCCCTTTTTTTGAGACAGGGTTTCACATAGCTCAGACTGACTTGAAACTCACTGTGTAGCCAAGGATGACCTTGGAATCCAGACCCTCCTGCCTCTACCTCCTGAATGCTGGAATTACAGGTGTGTGTCACCATATTTGGCTTGATGCCGCCCGCACTCTAGATGGAATCCAGAGCTTCACACATGCTAGGCAAGCACTTGGAATCAACAGAAAGCCTCCTGGTGTCGTCTCACTGAGGCCATAGCTGTCCCATACCAGCTTGGAGATTATGGCCTCTCAGGAGACCTGGGCATCCATTCTTACCCTTCGGACTACTGTCATCTCCTGTTCAGTTGCCCACTACCCAAAAGACTCTCTGACCTGTAGCCTCAGGATCACCCATCGTTCTATAAATCACCTTCAAAAACGCTCCCAGAAATCCCTGCTGATTTGGACACACCCCCTTCCAGTTCTGTTAGGGCTTCCTTCTTCCTCCACCCTAACTCCTCAGCAGCCCTCAGGGCTGGTTCAAGCCTGGGTCCCTGCAGTTACCTCCCTTTTCCCTCAAGTCTTCAGTCCCCCCCCCCCTTCTACTGCCTTAGCAGGCTAACAGCCACGCCAGGGAAGAGAGGAAGGGAGAAGCTGCAAGCCCCAGGGGTTCCCGAGATAATCTCAGGAATGTCCTGTCCCAAAGATTTGACTTTCCCACCAGTCAACACAGATGCTCCTTCCTGCCAAAACCTTGGGAATCTTTTGAGGAAGAGCAGAGAGGCCTCGGTGTTTTCTATCATTCTTTGGCTTTCACAAGATGCCTTCAGCAATAGGCTTCCCAAAGGCAGGGGAAGAAGGAGCTGGCAGCGCTACGTTTCCCTTGTTTCCTAAATGAAACAAATGGCCCGAGCCATGGGCTCAAGATCACGAAGAGTACCAAGTCTTCTATCTTCGTATTAATTCATATTTACTTGTGGCAGACTCTTTCACATGCCATTCCTGCAATCAGTTATGAACTAGGTCTCGTCATCTTCTCTGTGCTGTAGATAAGGAAACTGAGGCACAGGGAAAGATGAAGAGGCAGAACCTGGATGTGTTGCCTCCCGTTACTTCACTGTATCATCACAACCACTCCCTTCCCCTCCCCCCCCCCGCCCCCCACCCCGGCAGTTCTCAGTAGGTGATCCAACTGAGCGCGAAGAAAAGGCCAGAGAAGGCTTGCCTGTGACAGTTTCCAGGGCCTTGACACCATTCTCCAAGTACCCGTCTTCTTCCTGTGCTTTAGAAGCCTCAGCCTCAGAACCACCCTCTGGCCCGACTATATGATCTCTGGCATCAGAGGCACAGGTGGCCACTGAACGGCTGGACAGAGAGATAGGGGTGAGGAATGCCCTTCCCCTAAGCCCCTGGGAAACCTCTGACTCCAAATCCCAGCACAGGCCATCTGGGCTGCTGCTCCTTGTTATTGTTACCAGTGATTTGGAAACATAAACCAAACCCTGGCTTCCACAGCTCCCTGGGTCTCCAGCTGTTCTCAGGCCCTAGGGGTTACTGGGAGGAAAAGTCACCAATGTAGGCTCTGTTCCCTGAGCCTGGGCTCTCTTCCTTCCTCCCTAGGGAATAAGAGTGGAAATCACTGACATTCTAAAAGCAGTAATTTATATTTTACTTGGCCTTGACAGTGTGTGTGTGTGTGTGTGTGTGTGTGTGTGTGTGTAAAACTCAGATAATTAAAATATCAGAGCAGGAAGGACTTGATAACTAATCCAACCTTCAAATTTTTAGGTGGAGAAACAGGCTGTATTACATATGGCCACAATTGACTTTAGAACTAGATTACCTGGATTGAAATGTCCAGGTTCACCATGGTAAAATGAAGGCGATAGAGATGACAGTCCTGTCTTACAGTGTCATTGGTATGATACACTGAGTTAATACACAGGAAGGACTTGGAATAGTGTGGACCAGTCTGTACTTTATAAGGACAGCCAGTAGTAGTCCGAACCTTCTTTATTTTTTAGTCTATAGCTTTCTCCATATCTTCCGTCAACAGTCCTAGTGACAGGTGCACACTCCATCCCACTTGTACCCATTTTGTCACCAAAGAAGCTGAAGGCAATGTTGTGGATAGAATAGACAAAAGGATTGATGAGATATCTTTTCACTCTTAATGCTTGGGCTTTTTGACTGCATCATGAACATCCAAGCAGAACTTCCATGGGAAAGTTTCAAGGTCTTAGGCTAAGGGTATAGATCAGTGGCTAAAGGTATAGATCAGTGGCTAAGGGTATAGATCGGTAGCAGAGCACTTGACTAGTCTGTGAAAGGCCCTGGGTTCCATTTCCAACACTAACAAAACTTTATCAACATCTCTTATTCTCATTTATCAACATCTTCTCCACCCATCACCATTAACTCCCAACCCTTATATCCAGGGTGGGGAAATGCCTGTATCTCTGCCTCCTTCTTCTCTTTGCACCCTTATTTTCCCTGGAATTTCCTTGTTATTTTCCTCAGTAGACCAGTCCTGATTTGGATCCATGCACCAAGTTGTTATCTATCAGTTCCTTGTCAATTCCATTAAGGAAGTATCTGGCCCAAGAAGACTGCTTGGCTTAGATATGGCAGTTGTCCAGTGCTTTCTTCCCAGTTGTCTCCCATCTATACTAAAAATCTTCTCCCAGAAAGCTTCAGAGGACCCATTGCTCCTTTTGAACTCCATCTGGACCAATGAACTTCCCACTACCTATTTCTTGCTTCAGTCCACAGGCCCAAGTCAGCATCTAGTCAACTCACAATTAACCACGCAGAGACAATGCACAGTATGGGTTGTTCACGCAAGTTGAGGGCCAACACCCACTCCTCAGTTGATATAATAATGGACTTGGCTGAAGAATTCTGCTCAGAGAGCCCAGGAAGTGAATCCTCCATCTTTGAGACCCAGGGCTTTGGCCTGCTCCTTTAAAGCAGTTTTTCTCATGACCTGAGAGTCTATGTCATAATTTTTTTGGTTCCAATAGTTGAGAGGTGGCTCACTATACATAGCTTGTATGTACACATTTATGTATATATACACACACTCACCAGAGACTGGTTTATTAACCTGTGGAATGTAGAGATGGGATCCAGAAGTCCTTTCCTGAGAATTTGTATACATTTGTGTATACTCGAATTCTCCACATTCTCCTCGCCCCTCTCAGAAGCAATACACAGTGTGTGAGTGATTGGTATCTGTTTGTAGAGATAAGGGCAAAGGAATGGAAAAAAACAAGAGATGTCCTGGAAGCTAGGAGTGGAAATACTAAATCACTGTCACATTTACACCCCATATCCTTCCAGGCCGATTCCCAGCAGAAGGCATAACGTATGAGCAAGCACATATGCGAATGTATGTTCACCTCATGTGAATGTATATATGTCCATGAATGTGAGACTGTGTGGTGAGTTGGAAAGCATACTGTCATAGGAACAGGTGCTTGAATGACCACATGGAGCTGGTTGATGAGTACATATCTATCCCAGGACCAAAAGGCTTAGGCAGGCAGATTGCCATGAATTCAAGGCCATTCTGGGGATATGTAGCAAATCCAAGGGCAGCCTGGGCTACATACATAGTGAGACCTAGTCTTAAAGGAACAAAAATAAACAGAAAACAAAAGAGAAGCCATGTAGAAGTCCCATGTGTACTCAGGAGAGAGCATTTACAAGAGAGGGAGCTTGAGACTATGTACCTGAATGAATTTGGAAGAGCCCTATACACATAATGCACTCAGTACATGAATACAGCATATGACTTCAGAACACGAATATGGAGCAAGGCTTGCTGACCTGTGTTGGACTACACCTGGCTGGTTAACTACTGAGGGCCTTCCCAGTGTATAAGAGACCTCTCTATCCATGATTTCTTCAACTATTGCAGACTCTTCTTGGGTAAATGAGAGTTGTTATCACATGTAAACATATGTGCACTGTGTATGTGTGGGTAGAACATGTATAGATATATCCACCTAGCATCACTGTAGGATTTTATATTCAGATATAAACTGTAGCTGAATTTTGTAAGACAACAAGTAGGGAGAGTACAGTATATAAGAGACACTACATTTGATCAGTCTGTGTCCTAATTCCTCCTATGACCCTGGGCACCTCCCTCCTCTCCAGACCCCAATTTCCTCATGAGTATCTTGGAAGGGGAAAATAGATGACTTCTAAGGGCCTTTTTATGTCTGATACTATGTAATTATATATTTATGTTTTAAGAGGAAGGAGATGGGGGACAATAGGGAAATGTAATCCTCTCAAAGTCACCCAATGGTGATGACAGAGGTGGGACTCTACCTCTCAGACTAGTATCCTCTAGGTACTGGTGTGCTCAATTTAACAGACAGAGGACTCATGCTCATGCTTATTAAGTGCACAGCACCAAGCTAGGTGCTGGGAGGGAGCAAAAGGTCACATCAAAGAAATGGTTAGCCCATCAGTATGGAGGCAGGGTCTTACACATGTGTGACTGTACAGAGAGAGGTGTCCATATCTACCATCCTGGCCCTGCTGGCTTCAGGAACTGTACATTGGGCTCATTTCACCCCCAAATGCCTTTGCCGAGGCTGCTCCTAACCTAGAGAAACTAAAAACAATTCTAAGGCTTGGTCTGGTCTCTTGCACCTCCATAGTATTCTTTGCTTCTCAGTTGTCAGCCTGCAGTTCCTAAATGAGTCACTTCTATCACTACCCTAAAGCAGGGTCAAAGTAGAGAGCTGAGGGTTAGCAGTGACAATGGATTGGACAAGATTTGAGGCCCTAATCCTTGCTCTCTAAACATAGAATAAACCCTGCCCTTTGCTTTGGTCGCTCCCAGTGTACTACTTGGAAATCTGCTTTTAGCAGGACAATCTCACTGAGGTCTCTTAGTTTCTTTGAGCTGCCAACACTGGCAATATACTTCTTCAGAACTGTAGGCTGTGGCTCAGAAAGGGCATGCTCAAAGGTGCACAGCTAAAATGCATGCATGAAGATTTGTGGTGGAACTTAAACCCAGTTTATCTGCTTTCCTTCTCCTCATCTCTTCAGCTGATGGAAAGAAAGCCTCATGGGGTATGGAGTTCTGGGGGGTTGGTTTCCCTATCAAGGCCACAAGAAGGCAGGACTAGATGATCTGAAGGGTCTGTCAGCTGCAGCAGGCTCTGCAGAGCCATGGACAGACCACCTTCAGGCAGCTCTTTCACAGCTGTGTGACGGTTCATGGGGAGACCCTGAAAGGGTGGGTTTCTCAGCACCTTCCTTTGCACAGGCTAACAGATCCAGAGCACCCTGCCTTTGACTGAGGCCTTAAAGCAACAGCATTGGAAAAGGCGATGTGAGGCTCAAGATGAAGTGTGGATCTGGTAAGCTGCCTCTTAGCTCTGAGGTTTAGTCATGTGTCGCTTTATGTAAGTAAAGATCACATATGACAACAGTGCTTCTGTGTTTCTCTGTGTGTGTGCATGCACACATGTGTGTTTGTGCATGTGCACATTTATACATACACATGACCTTGTACTCTACTTAATTTTAGGGGTGTGCCTGGATCTATATATCTTCATACATGTGCATGGAGGGGTATGTAGTTCTATGTGTGTGTATCTACTCAGTGGTTTTCAACCGTCCTAATGCTGAGACCCTTTAATACATTTCCTCATGTTGTGGAGACCCCGACCATAAAATTGTTCTCATTGCTACTTCATAACTGTAATTTTGCTACTGTTATGAATTGTAATGTAAATATCTGTTTTCTGATGATCTGAGGCAACTCTTATGGGTCATCTGACCCCTGAAGGGGTTGTGACCGATAGGATGAAAACTGCTGATCTACATACTTGTGTTGCCTAGTGTGTCTGGCTGAATGTGCACAAATGCACATATATGTTTTATGTTCATGGGCATATGCATGCATGGACTCATATATGCTTCTTGGACCTGGCATGGAGATCTCTGAGCTTCTCTTTTCATTTCTTTAGTCTAGTGGTTTCAAAGAGACCATCACAAATCAGGGGTATTTGCTGAGTACCTTGGGCTAATGAGAACAAAGGGATCTACATTCAGGTCAAGCACCCAGCATGGTTCATTAGCGTGATAGCAGATGGGTCCTCTTGGGCATCAAACCCCCAAATCCCTTTAAATTCACCTTTCCTTTTTCTTCCTCGTTCTACCCAACTCTTCAGCAACTCCTCCCTACCCGTGCCCAGCCTCATGGCCATTACTGAAATCTCCTTCCTGACCCCTCTCTCTCTGCGAGGACCCTCCCACGTCACCCTCGCCTGTTGTTGCTGCTGGGCACTTCTACTAAAACTACCCATTTAATTATAAGCCTTCCTTATAAAATCAGCCCCCCAAGCCCTAAAAATTCAAGACTTCAAGATTTCATAGGTAAGAGTAATGATTTTTAAATATATAGGAAAACAGCGACACAATCTTTAATTTTGCTGAAAACAGACAATAAAACATTTCTCAATCTTATTTTGTAAAAAAAAAAATAATAATAATTTGAACCCTAACCCCATAGGAAAGACTTGATAATTTCCAAAGAAAGACTAGTTCATTGAGTTGAATTAATATATATTTACAAAAACTGCACTTTAGCTAGCACAAGGCCCTGGGTTCAATCCTCAGCTCAAAAAAAAAAAAAAAAAAACCAAAAAACAAAAAAAACAAAAAGACAAAAAAACTGCACTTGTCTTTTCTTTTCTCCAATTCTACCACAGATAGGCAATTTTTTTCACTGGAACCCCCCCACCCCCAAGTAAAAGAAGACCATGAACCCCCAGATTAATTCATAAGCCTTTGAAGGGTACCCCATTTGCTACTCTCTGTGCCTCTCTCTCTTCCAACTCTTCAGTAGTGCCCTACTCTCAGCTCACCACCACCATCTCCACCACCATCTCCACCACCATCTCCACCACCACCACCACCACCACCACCACTACCACCACCATCTCCACCACCACCACCACCACCACCACCACCACCATCTCCACCACCACCACCACCATCTCCACCACCATCTCCTCCACCACCACCACCACCACCACCACCACCACCACCACCACCACCACCAGGATGTACCAACCTCCAGACCCACTACCCTCTGCCAGTTATTGTGTATGTAGTTCCCTGTCAGGATATCTGGAATTCCATGCCCCTCTGTAGACTGACAAATTTTTCTCCCCACTGCCCCCAGGCTCAACTCAGATGTGACCTCGTATGAAATTTTTCCAAGGCCTTCTGGGTGGAATGGAGCTTCCTTTCCTAAGAGCTCCCGCAAGTCTTCCATCCTATCTTAGAGTAGGGCTAGTTGCTCAAAAGTCTTCCCAGCAGACTGTACTTTGAGGAGCCATATTATATCAAGAAAAGCACAGACTTTAGAGCTCAGATGCCAACTGTGCCAATCACAGCTGAGTGATGTTGTGAGTATCACTTAGCCATTTACAGTGTCTCATCCAAAACTATCAAAGAAGGAAATTACTGGATGGTGGGAAAGATCGCCCAGGTCTGGCACATGCAGATTCTTAATACATGTTAGTGCCTTGGTACTTGAGAACAGAAATCTTGCATTCTGCATTTCCTGGATTCTGCTGTGTTCCTGCATTTCCCATGGCCAGGCTAGAGTAGCCCTTCAACAGACATTTAGTACTTGCCTGCCTGACTCTGTAGTATAGTACATGTAATGATGGCTTGATCTGTCATGGTTCTCATTTCTTTTTTAAGGATACAAGCCACACCCTTTCTGTCTTGTGTAGCTCCCTGGTACCTGGTGCACAGTAGATGCGTGCTACATGTTGATGGATTTCAACATTAACAATTAATACACACCATTACTTGTGTGGATGCCATGTGCCAGGCATCATGCTAGAAACTTCACACCTTAGCTCTTTGTGTTTGCAAACATTTACCATGTGAACAGTACAAGCAGCCTCCTTACCCTCTGAGGCTGGTTTAGCTATCTTCATTTTAAAGCTGGAAAACTGTAGCTCAAAGAGAACATATATCTTATCTCAGTGGCAGGCTTGGGAAGAGACAAGTTAGAGAAGAATTTCAGGAAAAAAAAGTGCCAGATCGCTTACTTGCTTCCGTAGGAAAAGTAGAAGTGCAGAGAGAGTCAGTTAAGTGACAAGGGGCGGGGTTTGACTCTAACCCTCTCCGGCTCCCAGCCTTACCCTGTCTTAGAAACTAGCCAGACCTTCCCAGTCATGCAATGGGCGCAGCTGCCTGCTTCTCCCATGAACAGGGAGGGGGCCTTAGCTGGGCTGTAGCCGAGCAGACACTTACCTTCACTTTTCTGAAGCAAGCCCAGAACACGTCCAGCAGAGGCATGGTGGGGTGAAAGGGGCTGAAGGGGCTCAGCAGGACTCTGCTGGGCCTGACCCTCTATCTAGAAGAAAAATGAGAAGAGCCCCAGGGCTGTGTGAGAGCCAGCCCTACCCCTGTGCTCCATCAGCGGCACTGGGAGGGGAGCGGCAGACAGCCGCAGCCTGCTCAGCTCAACAGCTCAACGGCAGGCCCCTCCTGGAGAGTGAAGGGAGGAAAAGACTGGAAAAAGGGAAGGAGGGAGGGAGAGAGGCTGGCTAAGGAGGAGGGACCAGGAGGCGGGTCACTGATTCAAACTCCGCACAGTTAGCCAGTTGGCTGGGATGAACGGAGACACTGATTGAAATTCCCTAAATATCGCAGTTCCCCAGCCTGGGTGTCCAGACTGTCTACTGGCTTACAGGCTCATCCTGCCACCTGTACATTGGTACACTGGCCAGCTTAGCCTCCTGACCTACCAAGTAACATACAATCTATCCGTGGAGGCTCCAGGCATAACCAAGACCACAAGGGAGTTGTGGAGACTGTCAGGAAAGGATGGAGGAGCAGCTCCTGTACAGGAAGGGAAAGTCCATGGCCTTGGACAACCTTCAGACAGGAGCTCTGGCCCTGCATCAGGGTGGGTTCTTCTCTAGCCCTGTTCTAAAACCAGTAATCTTGCCTCAGTCTGGCACCTTGCAGAGGCCATTGCCTTCTGGGTCTCAGTGTTCTCAACTGTCCGGTGAAAAACAGGGTTAGGGGTTTTATTTTATTATATGACTCCTGTTACAGAGTTAGGCACAAGGCAAGTCTAGAAAAACCCTATTGTGGACAACTAGGTCTCTCAAAATTCCTGAACTGCCCCTGAGAGTCCACAGAAAGTCACACCTCACCCCCTAAACAGGAAAAGCCATTTCATCCACCCCCTGCCTCAGGGCAGAGCAACTCTCTCCCAGCTCACATAGGTTGACTGTATATGTTTTAATGAACAGCTTCTATCTGCAGCCATGCCAAGAGCCCTTCAAGTCCTAAAATCTAAACTCAAACCCCCTGGATGCTATGAAGTCAGTTCTAACAGCAGTAATGGAGCAGTGGGCAGTTCTGGAGGCTTTCTGGGCAGGAAGCCATTTAGAAACAGTGATCCTTCCACACAGCACCCACCCTTCCCCAGACCTCAGAAGGCAGGGTGCCATGGCTGCTGTCCAGAGTCCCCTGGGGACCCTGTGGCACAGAGCCAGGCTTGTGTCTCTGGGGGAGGACATGTCATCATGGGGCCCAGAATAACTTACTCCCAGTGACCTCACTTCCCCTTGAGAGGCCAAATTGGCCCGGCAAAGGGCCAAATCCTGGGACCCTGAAAGGTCCCCCAGCCTAAGTCTCTGTCTGCCTTTGAGAACTTCCTTCATTGGTGGTTTGGGCCTGAAATTTATTCAGAGAGTCTGCTCTTAGATCTGCTTACAACTTACCCTGTGACCCCTCAGTTTCCTTGTTTTTATACTGAGGAGATCAGGGAACTCTTCTCCTACCCTTTCCTGAGCTCTGAGAAGTATCTTAGATAGGGTTCTCTTGGGCCAGGTCAGAAAGATAGCAACAGCTGAGAAAAGTGGTTCCTTCCCAGCCACCTCGCTCCACTACACAGCGGTGGCCAGTCAAGGCAGAAAGCAAGCATCCCTCTGACTATGTACCTTCTTTCCCTTCAACTAGAAGCCTGAGCATCAACAGCTATGTGGCAACTGCTACAGGATAGGAAATATGGCTGCTCTTGATGACTGCATAGTCCCTGGTTCCCTGGAGTTTATCCTTGCCTTTAGATTTAGCCTCCAGGAGGAAGTACAACCTCTGTGGCTTTGGTATTCACCCAGCAAGTAGTAGTGCACAGCATTCCACCCTGGCCTTAGAAAGCCACAGTCTTCCGTTTCAACCCTGACCTTCGACCTGAGTGTAGCCTTGAAGTGGTCAAGCCCATGAGCTCCCGAAGTAAACTGCCCAGATTCCAACCCAGTTCTGTTACTTTACTCTCTAACTGAGTGGCCCTAGGCCTGCTACTGCCTTGGTTTTTCCCATCTGTACAACAAAAGATAAGAGCACCTATTTTGTCAGGGAGTTAAACTGAATGAGTTACGGGATTTAGAACACAATTGAAATTCTCAACAAATGTTATCTGCTTTTAGCAAAGAAACAGATGCTTTGGAGCCTGGCAGACTTAAATCTTGAGTCTATCTTCTAGCATTGTGTCTTTATCAGAAGCCCATCCCTTCTCTAAGCCTGGCTGTGGCTTCACACTTGTGCTGTTAGGAGCTAATGAGATAACGTGCTTGGTTTCCACTGAACATTCTTTAAATGTTAGGCCCTTCCTCCCTTTCCTGTCCTAGATGCTCCTGATTCCTTGGCCCTGAAAGAGCAGGGGCAGCCTTAATTTAGCATCATCCTTATGTGAGTTCAAGTCTAACCCCAGCTACTTTGGGTTGTGTGATCACCTTAGGAGGGACCCTTGGGTTTCCTGGCTAAACCGGGAGCATGGAAATCTCTAACCATCTCCCCAGGGGTGTCGTCATTATGAATGAGGTAACAAGCAGGCCTGATGCGGGGGGGGGGGGGGGGAGGGGGGGGGCGGGGGGCGGCTTCACATCCCAATTCTCCTATCCCTCTCTAAACACACGAGGGCTCTATTTCCAGGTGGGTCTCCCTTACCTGACATAAAGGCCTGCTAGGATTGGGAATGCGCAGTAAGCCTTCTTTCTTAGGGTGAGGGATTTGGAGTTTGTAACAATTAGGGGAGGTAGAAGGGGAGTGGCCGGACAGCTGTGCACAGACAGCCTTCCTGGCTGCTCATCAACACTCATCTTTCCAGCCATCTTATTTTCTCATCCAACAGCTGGCCCTGTGGATTGGGCCTCCCGTCTAAAGCCCAAGTGACGATTTTATGCCAAGAAACCTAAGTGAAGGAGAAGGAAGGCCCAGTATTGCCAATGGTGGAGGAGAAAGAAGGGTGGTCTTATTTCCAAGGTAATGGTGTGCAGGCTAGTGGTCAGGTCAGAGCTGTGGTAATAGGGAGTGGCATGGATAGAATACATCAGGATGTCAAAGAAATACTAAAACAAAGCTGCTTCGTACTACTAAAAATGAAGGGCTCCAAGGAACTTTTATTTATTTGGCTTATGTCTAGCAGTATTTATCATACAATGAATCAAGATGGAAACACTTAAAGAATATTGACTGACTTTTAAAACATACTCAAAAATTTAAATATTAACATAAATAAATTTGAGAGTATATTTTGAATAATCTATAAATAATCTCACACCAGGTTCTCATAGCAGCTTCTGCATTCAGCCCATTGGAGATGCAGTTTGAGTTAAAATATATGAAGAACTCTTGCCTTCTGGAAAATGCAGTTTTACAATGGGAGACCCCAGTGATCCATAAAAGGTCCCCAGGTCCTCTGCCCCTTGTTCCACAATGTTCGCTGAGCCTCGGGTGTGCGAGTGTTTTGTAAATGTATACATTGGGACTGGGCTCCACAATTCTGCATATTGAGTTTGCTGTGATAGCAAGTCTCCTACTGACGTCAGAAACTGCACCGGGGTATGGTAAAGACTCACCCAGGACTGCCCCAACAAGAGCTGAACGAGGAACAAACCAACGAACATACCAAACTGCACAGAGAAGCCTGTGCGGCCTCAACACCACACAAAGAACCATGGGCAACTGAGAAGAGCTGGGAGCAGAAGAGGCGGCCCTCCCCAGGGAAGAGTACACCAATTGGTTGCCGGGTGCCAAATAGTCAGCCCTGAAAACATACACACAAGTAGCTTTATATGGACTCAACAGGTTATATTTGGGAATATATCCATATGTAAATACATATATGTGTGAAATAACAATTGATAAAAAGGAGAGCAGGGAAGGGTATATGGGAAGGTTTGGAGGGAGGAAAGGGAAGGGAGAAATGTCAAAATTAAAATATAATCTCAAAAAAATTTTTAAAAGGTTATTTTTTTAAAGAAAATGGTCCCAGGGATGCTTGAACCATACTTAGAGACACACCGAATTAGAAGATCTAAATTAAACCACATCAGAACATCCTGGAACATCTGAGCTAGAATTCTTTTAGAGCACCCAGTTTGAAAGCCCTCATTGTGCAAAATGGGAACACGAGGCTTGAATAAGGATAGGGGTTACCCAGTTGCACACAGCAGGCCAGTGGCAGAGCTCATATTTGGCTGGATCTAGGTCTCCTGCTTCCTTAGAAAGTTGTTTTCCTACTGCTTTTGAATGAAATGAATATTTGAATTCTAAGGGTAACCACTGTGGTACTGTGGAGAGACTTGCATTCTGCTGACAGGGAGGCTTGGGTACCAACAACTGTAAGTGATGAAGCAGTTACAGCTTTCTAAATCATCCAAAAATCAAAGCACAGGCTTCAGCTATAAGATAGTTCCTAGTCACTAGACGTGTACATGAATTCATTGTTCCAACTAACCTCTCAGGTTTCCATCAGCATCCAGAGCCTAGAAGATGGGTCCTTAAAAGATACGTATACACAGTTCTAGCAGGGATCTCAAGGCCGAGCAGAACCAGTTACTTCTCCAGCTTGAGCCAGGAGCATGGTAGGAAAAAAGAAAGGAAAACTGGAGCTCTGAGAAGGCTCAGCAGGCAGAGGCACTTGTTGCCAAGGGTGACAACCTGCCTTCTATCCCTAGGACTCACATGCTGGAAGGAGAGAACCAATGCCTGCAAGCTACCTTCTGACCTGAGCCAGTGATGTGGCACTGAGCTTCCCCCCACCACACACAACTACACTTGCAAATAAATAACTGTGATGAAATTTTTGAAAGAAAGGAAATCTACATTTCATTAAAAACATTTATATATTTATCTATTTCCTCCCTATCTTTTATTGTCTAGGAAGTCACTCCATAAATATTTATTCGACATCTACTATGTACTAGGCAAGGGACATATGAAAGAAGAACTTTTGGAAGGGTTGGATTTCCTCTTCTGACCATTGCTGGAAGAACAGAAATACACAGGTGCTCCTAGGAGACACACGTTTGTGCTGCGATCTCCAAATAGCAGTTTGCCTCCCTGGGGAGCAGTTATACTAGCTGTGCTATTATAGACAGGTGTGCGAAGGAGACATTTCTCCTGAGAGAAGAGCTTTCCCATGGAACAGCTTCAATGAAAAGCTACTCAGACTGGCATCCAGCACATTCTACCACCAGATCACATGATCTTATAGCCAGACCTTTGGCTTTTTGTCATGTGTTCCCTTATTAATTCATCTGGTAGAACTTAATGTTCAGTAATGTCTTCCCCTCGAAGACACAGAGATGATGATGATGGTGGTGGTGGTGGTTTGTGCTGCATGAATTTTTCCTGGAAAGATGTACACCAGTAATAGTCCAGAGTTACCATTCCATCCATATCTAACTGGGGGAAACCAATGAATTTACTGGGCTTACTTATGGGACCGTGGATGAAGGCTTAGTAACAAGACTGGGGGTGTGCCCAAAATAGCCATATCACTAAATTATCCCTCCCAGCATAGATGGTGACTTCTTCATAGCTGCATAGAGGGAGTCCTACTTCAGTTAATGTTTCACTCCTTACGTCCATTAGCACCCCCCTGAGACCACATGCAGAGCATGTTTTAGTTACTTTTCTATCACCTTGACAAAACACAGTGACCAAGACAACTTATAAAAGAAGGTGCCTAATTGCCCTTACAGTCTCAGTGGCTTAGAGTCCATGATAGCAGGGCAAAGGTATGTTGGGAGGGTGAGCTGAGTGAGCTGTTGATCTACAAGCAGAAAGCAGAGAAATACAGTGGGAATGGCTCAAGTCTTTTGAAACCCAAAGGACCATTACTAGTGACATACCTCCTCCAACAAGGCTACACTTCCCAATCCTCTCCCAAAGAGTTCTACTAAGTGGGGACTAAGTATTCAAGCCCATGAGCCTATGGGGAACAGTCTCATAAAACCACCACATTGCAGTCTCTGGCATCCACAAGCAGGAAGCTGTATCATAGTACAAAATACAGTTACTCTGACTTTGAAAGTCCCCATAGTATTTCAGTCTCAACACAGTTTAAAAAGTCCAAAGGCGCTTCTGAGATTCAAAACAATCTCTTCATTGCAATTGCCTGTCAAATCAAAAAGAAAATTACATACTTCCAACATACAAATGTCACAGGACCTACATTATCATTCCAAAAGCAATTTAGTCCATTTCTTTTTAATTTAGTCTCAGGAAAACTCTTAAGACAAAGGTAGAAGGCAGCCACATTCTTTACCAAATGATCACAGGAATGGCCTCTAGCTCCGTCATTGTTAAATTCCTTGCTTCCCTCTGAAGTCACTTGAGCTAGGCCTCCACAGTCCACAGAACTCTCAGCACTATTGTCTTTCAGCGTCCTACTAGGATGGCTCATTAAGCTCTGTTTATAGTACTCAACAGCTTCTCTAGTCCTGAGTCCCAAAATCTTCCGTATTTATTAAAAAGCCAACCAGCCAACCAGCCAACCAGCCAACCAACCAACCAACCCAACCAACCAACCAACCAAACAAACAAAAAACACACATGGTCACGTTTTCACAGCAATAGACTAGTTCTTGGTACATATGGGTGCCATTTCCATTCAAGCAGCCACAGAGTAGAATTTCATAGACTTCAGAAAGAGTCACAGGAGGAGTGGTTAGAATCTCCCTACTTCTTCAACCCGTTTCTGGGGGGATCGTCACCAGGTCTGGCTCTGTTAATGACCTCTTTTGTGTAATCACAGCTACTATTACAGAAAACCACAGCTGATCAAACTGCAGAGATCAATTGACCATGGGCTGTCCACCCCCAACTGACACCCCCACAATACACACACACAGTCCCGACACCTAAGGCTCAGGGAATGTTGTGGGAGAGGGGCCAGAAAGATTATAAAAAAGTAAGATGACCTAGATGCTTGCTGTAATATGTGTCCTTCTTATACGACAGGGAGGCTGCACCCGTGAAATGTCAACAGTATGGCCACCTAAACAAAACCTGACCAGCAGCAACACCAATTGACATGCCAATGTGAATGGGAGAAATCTTACAAGGCCCAACCCCTAGATGAAGAGCCACAGGCAATTAATGATTTCTGAGAGAAGGTGAATCAGTCTTCCTCAGGGATGAGCCCCCTAATTAGATATCCAATACCAAGTGGTCAGTCCTAAAACCATATACAAACATTAAATGTGCTTATATAAGTACAAATTGCTAAATCCATAAATAATAACTGAATAAATTTTTGTAATTATAGAAATGTATATGCATATGTGCATACACTAGTGTGTAATTGCAGACATGCATAAAGGAAGAAAGAAAAACTGTACAGGAAAGTTTGTTTCTAAAAATATGGATGTAATTGGATATTAACATATTAAATCAAGGAAATCAGATTTAGAAAAACAAACAAAAAGAGTACATAATGGCTTTAAGCCCAGAGGACAGTGTTTCACAACAATTTGTAACAATATTCAACATTTATTGAGCACTTTATAAATATAGCACAATTTATTCATTCACTTGCTGGTGGACATTTGAGTTTTTCCCAACTTTTGCTACTGAAATGGGTATTATACACATTCTTATAAGAGCCTGTTATGGACATGATTTTATTACTCATGAATAAGTACCTAAAAGAATTATTGGATCATAGATGAAATAAAAATATGTTTACCATTAAAAACTGGAGGTGGCAATTCTTATCGAAAAGTTACAGACAAATTGCAGGACGAAGTACACATAAAAGCCACCTGAACCCAGAGCCCATGCTTTTACACTTTACCCTCTGCTCAGATATGACCCCTGCCCTACAGGGCCGGCTCATGTTCCCCAGGAGAATTAAGCCAACTAGACAAAGAGCTTTGATCTGAAATAGAACCCAAGAAGATGAAAGTAGAGGTGGAAAGTGTTATCAGAGCCTAGATGAAGGTCTTTTCAGGGGATTTAAAAGACTTAAAGGAAGAGGTGATATTTGGGTTGAAAGATGGGTAGAACTGGGGAAAATAATGAGATAAGTATTCCAGACACAAGGAATCGCATTTTTAACTATCTAAAAGGAGGAATTCAGTAATTACATATGAGAAACTTTACTTGGCTGGTCTGTGGTATATGGTGCATAGAGCAGCTGTATTGAACAAATAAAACTACAGGATTCCCAGTTAAATTTGAATTCTAGAAAGGCAACATATCCTTTCTTAGTGTGGCTGAAACTCAGTTTAACTATTTTCCTATATTTCCTATGCCAACCCCAAGGGTACATAAATGGCATGATAAAATGAGAAAGATTAGTTTAGAAGCAGATAGTAGGCCTCCAATACCGGGTGAAGCAGTAGCCAACTTGACCTTGAAAGCATGCCTCCCTAAGCCTCAGTTTTTCCTCATCTGTAAATGTAAGAACACTAATTATATCAGTGCTTCCTAAATGTGGTGCATATTTCTTTAAAATACACATGTTGTGATGATTAGTACTATCAACTTGATAGACTACAGAATCACAAGAGACAAGCCCTTGAACATCCCCGTTAGGGATTATATAGATTCGGTTAACTGAGATAGGAAGATCCATTCTAAATGCAGGAGGCACCATGCCATGGTCTGGGGTCCCAGACTGCATAAAAGTGAACACAAGCATTCGTCCATTCACTGCTTTCTTTCTCACTGTGGACAAGCATGGCGATCTGCCTCCAGCTGCTGTACCTTCTCTAAAGTGTACTCATAAAACCTGCGAGCGCAAGCAAATCCTTCTTTACTTAAGTTGATTTTCATATTCTGGCTTCTCTTCAGATCATGTAAATATTTTGCCTTTTAAAAGTTGTTTTTGCCAGAGATTTTGTTGCAACAATGAGAAAAATAACAAATACAGAGAAAACGAACGTAAAGAATGGGGCCGTTGCTGTCATAATCCTGAACGGGTGGTTCTTGGGCTTCTGGAAATGTTTTGTGAGAGGACTGTGGAAGAGTTTAGAACTTTGGGCTAGAAAAATCCTTGAGGCTATAAGTAAAGGCTAATGGTGGTAATTCAGAAGACCTGTCTATGAGGAGAAATTCACACAATGGAGGCCCAGCTCATGATGCTTCAGAAGGGAATGAGCCAAGTTCAAAAGAAGCTGTAATTATTTTTAAATTTAATTTTATTTATGATTACAGTGCATGTTATTTGTGTGTGGTATACATGCATGTGTGACACAGAATGTGTGTGGAGGTTACTTTGGAGTTGGTTCTCCCCCTCTACTATGAAGTACAGGGATTGAACTCAGGTTGTCAACCTTGCATGACAAACACTTTTTTTGTATTTTAAGTAAGTTTGTTTATTATTTATTTTACATCCTGGTAGAACTTTCCTCTCCCTCCTCTGTTCCCAGCCCCTTCCCTAAGCCCCCCTCTGTTTTTAACCCCCAATCCACTTCTCCTCTCTTTCTGTTGATACTCTCCCATGAGTATCAACAAAACACGGCATATCAAGCTGCAGTAAGACCTTCCCACTTATTCAGACTGGGCAAGGCAATTCAGTGTGAGGAGTACAGTCCCAAAAGCCAATGAAGAGTCAGACACAGCCCCTATTTCCATTGTTAGAAGTCCGACAAGAGGACCAAGCTACACAACTGTAACATACATGCAGAGACCCTAGGTCAGTCCCATGCAGGCTGGAATCTTCCTTGTAGATTCCTGGGAGATTCCCTTGAACCAGGTTTTTACCAGACCCCCAGATACCTCCCCCCATTTCCAGTAGCTTCTTTCAGTACACAACCCCCCCAATCTGATTGTCCATGTTCCCATCCCCACCCATCCTCAGCTCACTCAGGAAATCTCTTCTATTTCCCCTTCCCAGGGAGAACTGTGTGCTTCCCCCTCCCCACGAACCTTCCTTGTTACCTAGTCTCTCTGGGTCTGTGAATCATAGCATATTTATCTTTTATTTTACAGATAATATCCACTTATAAGTGATATGTTTGTCTTTCTCTGTCTGGGTGACCTCACCCAGGATGATTTTTTTTCTAGTTCCATCCATCCATTTGCCTGCAAATTTCCTGGTGTCCTTGTTTTTAATAGCTGAATGATACTCCATTGTGCATACCACATTTGCTTTATCCATTCCTCAGATGAGGAACATCTAGGTTGTTTCCAGGTTCTCAATATTCTGAATAAAGATGCTATGAACATAGTTGAGCTAGTGTCCTTGTGGTATGATTGCGGATCCTTTGGGTATATGCCCAGGAGTAGTATAGTTAGGTCTTGTAGATTGACTCCCAGTTTCCTGAGAAACCACCACACTGACTTCCAAAGTGGCTATACAAGTTTTCACTCCCACCAGCAATGGAGGAAGGTTCTCCTTGCTCCAGATCTTCTCCAACATGAGCTGTCGCTTGTGTTTTTGATCTTAGCCATTCTGACAGGTATAAAATGGTATCTCAGAGTCATTTGATTTGCATTTCTCATGGCTAAGGATGATGAACATCTCTTTAAGTGTTTCTCAGCCATTTGAGAGTCTTCTGTTGAGACTGTTTAGATATGTATTCAATTTTTAATTGGATTATTTTGGTTTTTTATAACTAGTTTCTTGAGTCTTTATGTATTTTGGAAATCAGCCCTCTGTCTGATGTGGGGTCAGTGAAGATCTTTTTCTATTCTGTAGGCTGCTGTTTTGTCCTATTGATGGTGTCATTTACTTTACAGAAAGCTTTCAATTTCACAAGGTCCCATTTATTAATTGTCAATCTTAGTGTCTACACTACTGGTGTTCTGTTCAGGAAGTTGTCTCCTGTGCCAAAGCATTTGAGATTATTTCCTACTTTCTCTTTTAGGTTCAGTGTATCTGGTTTCATATTGAAATCTTTGATTCACTTGGACTTGAGTATTGTCCAGGGTGATAGATATGGATCAACTTGCATTCTTCTACATACCAACATCCAGATAGACCAGCACTATTTATTGAAGATGCTTTCTATTTTCCATTGTATAATTTTGGCTTCTTTGTAAAAAATCAGGTGTCCATACGTGTGTGGATTTATGTCTGGTTCTTCAGTTGGATTCCACTGATCCATCTGTCTGTTTTTATGCCAATATCATGTGGGTTTTATTACTATAGCTCTGTAGTAGAGGTGCTGAAATCAGGGATGGTGATATCAGTGTACGTTCTTTTGTTGTATGAGATTGTTTTAGCTATCCTGGGTTTTTTGTTTTTCCATATGAAGTTGAGTACTGTTCTTTCAAGGTCTGTAAAGTTGTGTTGGGATTTTAATGGGGATTGAAATGAATATGTAGATTACCTTTGGTAAGGTGGCCATTTTTACTATGTTGATCATACCGATCAATGATCACTGGAGATCTTTCCTTCTTCTGATATCTTCTTCAAATACTTGAAGTTCTTGTCATACAGTTCTTTCACATGTTTAGTTAGAATTACACCAAGATATTTTATATTATTTGAGTCTGTTGTAAAGGGTATTGATTCTCTGATTTCTTTCTCAGCTCATTTACCATTTGTATATAGGAGGGCTACTGATTTTTTTGAGTTAATCTTATATCCAGCACTTGACTAACAGGGTTTATCAGCTGTAGGAGTTCCCTGGTGGTGTTTTTGGGGTCGCTTATACTATCATGGTCATCTGCGAGTAATGATACTTTGACTTCTTCCTTTCCAATTTGTATTCCCTTGATCTCCTTTTGTTGTCTTAGCACTTTAGCTAGAACTTTGAGCACTATATTGAATAGATATGGAGAGAGTGGACAGCCTTGTCTTGTTCCTGATTTTAATGGAATTGCTTTGAGTTTCTCTCCATTTAATTTGATGTTGGCAATCATCTTGCTGTATATTGCTTTTATTATGTTTAGATATGTTCTTTGTATCCCTGATTTCACCAAGACTTTTATCATGAAGGAGTGTTGGATTTATGACAAGCACTTTTATATACTGATCCTTCTTACTGGCCCCAAAGTAGCTGTAACTGTTAAAGAGATTAATACTATTAAAGAGAAGCCTTAAAACAGCTGCTCAGCAGGTAAAGGCATATGTAAGCAAACCTAGAGAGTTGAGCTCCATTTCTAGAACTTATACAAAGGTAGGTGGAGAGAGCCAATTTCACAACATTGTCTTTTGGCCTCCATATGTACACTGTGACACACACACACACACACACACACACACACACACACACACACACGTGCACACACTAATAAAAAATCTGGGACAATAGGAAAGTTGCTCTGGTGGTGGTGGGGGATTCATGGGACCTTTATCATATGAAAATACAAATTCATTTGAAAAAAGAGTCTAAACTGAATATTCCACTACAATGGTTCCCTGCTTAAAATAAAAATTACAAACTGGCCAGGCAGTGGTGGCACTCGCCTTTAATCACAGCAATTGGGTGGCAAAGCCAGGCAGATCTCTGTGAGTTCGAGGCCAGCCTGGGCTACAGAGCAAGATCCAGGGCAGGTACCAAAACTACACGGAGAAACCCTGTGTTGAAACAACCAAAGCAAACAAATAAACAAACAATACAAGCTGAACATAGTGGCACATACCTTTAATTTCAACATCTGCTTGCGGAGGTAGATAGATCTCTGTGAGTTCGAGGCCAATTTGGTCTACATAACGAGTTCCAGGACAGCCAGGGCTACATAGTGGAACCCTTCTGAAAAAACTAGGAAAATGTTTCTCCAGGGTCAGCACACAGAGACTGCAACACTTAAGGACTAAGGGGGTTAGGCTGCATCACAAGCAGGCAAGAGAACTTGGCAGCAACAGCACCCATATGTACTGGTTTTGTAGACCTGAAAGATGAAAGAATGAGGACATCACAGAGGCCTGTGCCAAGGTTCCAGAAGTTTCCTGGGGCTAGACAATGTGAGGCCGGGTCAGGTTCCCTATATTGCCTGTATGTTGCAAGAAGCTGTGAATGTTAAATCTAAGTTCTAAGATGTTGGTGATGCCAGAACCATGGAATGTCTATCAAAAGAAATTGGAGGCAGAGTCTGGTTGGTCCAAGAATGAGACTAAATGTGCTCTAGGCAGCAGATATAGAAGGGCAGGGCTACTCAAACCCTTTGGAATCCAGATGATTTCATCACAAATTCCAGATGCTGGACATCTGGGTGTAGGATTTGGTGTTGCCCTCCTGGATTTGTCTAGCTTTGGTCCAATTTTTCCTGCTATACCTCCCTTCTTCTCTTTTAAACAGGGGATGTTTACTCTGTGCCATTGTATATTGGAACTATGTGGCTTGTCTTTTATGTTAGAGGTATTCACAGTTAAGAAATGGCCAAAACTCTAGTCCAAGTGGATCAAAAACCTCAACATAATCCAGTTACACTAAACTTAATAGAAGAGAAAGTAGGAAGTACTCTTGAACGAATTGGCACAGGAGATCACTTCTTAAATAATAACACCAGCAGCACAGACACAGAGAGAAACAATCAAAAAGTGGGACCTCTTGAAACTGAGAAGCTTTTGCAGGGCAAAAGACATGGTCAATAAGACAAAAAGACAGCCTACAGAATGGGAAAAGATCCTCACCAACCCCACATCTGACAGAAGGCTGATATCCACAGTATAAAAGAACTCAAGAAGTTAGACATCAAAATACCGAACAATCCAATTAAAAAATGGGCTAAAGAGCTAAACAGATAATTCTTAAAAGAAGAATCACAAATGTCTGAAAGACATTTAAAGACATGCCCAACATCCTTAATCATCAGAGAAATGCAAATCAAAACGACTCTGAGATATCACCTTACACCTGTCAGAAAGGCTAAGATCAAAAACACTGATGACAGTCAATGTTGGAGAGGATGCAGAGCAAAGGGAACACTCCTCCACTGTTGGTGGAAATGCAAACTTGTGCAACCACTGTGGAAATCAGTATGGCGGTTTCTCAGAAAATTGGGTATCAACCTACCTCAAGACCCAGCTATACCACTCTTGGGCATATACCCAAGGAATGCTCAATCATAACACAATGATACATGCTCAACTATGTTCACAGCAGCATTATTTGTAATAGCCAGAACCTGGAAACAACCTAGACGCCCGTCATCTGAAGAATGGATTAAGAAAATGGTATATATACACAATGGAGTACTACTCAGCAGAGAAAAACAATGACAGCATGAAATTTGCAGGGAAATGGATGGAACTAGAAAAAAATCATCCTGAGTGAGGTAACCCAAACCCAGAAGGACAAACATGGTATGTACTCACTCATAAGTGGATTCTAGATATAAAGCAAAGAACAATCAGACCGCAACCCACAAAACCAGGGAGGCTATATAGCAGGGGGGACCCTAGGATGGCTGTGGTTTATAATAAGTTTTGGTTTTACTCAATCCCTGGGTAACCCTCAGTGAAACATTTCACTATTAGGATAAGAATTTATACTGCATCAAGCTGATAATAGATAAATAAATAAATAAATAAATAAATAAATAAATAAATAAATAAAAAGAAATGGCCTTGAATCTCAGGTGAGACTTGGACTTTTAGAGAGTACTGGGACTTTTAAAGACTATAGGGACTTTTGAAGTTGGACTGATTGCATTTTGCATTATGAGATGGGCAAAAGCCTACAGAGAGAAGGGATGGAAAGTTATGGATTACAAGTGATGTGCTTGGTTGTGATAGTTGATATTGTCAACTTGATAGACTCAAGAATTACAGAAGATATAAGCTTCTGAACATGTCTATGAGGGCATTTCTGAATTAGGTTGAGGGGGAAACCCCACTGTAGATGTGGGCAGTACCATTCCATGGGCCTTGGTCACAAACTGAATAAAATAATGAAAGCTAGCATACTATAAGCATTACCCATCACTCTTTGCTTACTAACTGTGGATGCAATATGATCAGCCATCTCCTTCTTCTCTTGTCTTACCTTCTCTACCATGAGGAAATTTATCCCCCAGACTTGTAAGCCAAGATAAATCTTCTCCCAACTGAAGCAGTTTTTGTTACGAATCCTCTAGGAGAAAGACAAGTAAGTAATACAAATGCCTAAGCTACTCCCCATATATGCCTAGTGAGAACCTTAAGGAGCATAGCTTGACACTGGTGATTCTGATGAATGGGTGTGTTAACAAACCAGCTAGCCAGTTGATCCTAAAAGAACTTCTAGTTCAATTCTTCTTAGTGATTAACTCTAGGTAGACGACACCTTTATGCAGTTAAGCTCATTAATCCCTTCTGGTTCCTGAGTTTACTCATCAGCAAGGCTTAAACCAGTGTCTTGAAACTCCCTTTTATTTATCCCCAAGATTTCCAGAGGCCACCATGTTAAATGTTCCAAGCCTGGGGAGTTCTGGCAGCTGGGAAGCAGCCAATAATTTCCTTTCTGAAAAATGTCCCTTTCCTTAAAAGAAATTTCTTCCAAGGTAGAGGACCTCTGGATGGCAGAGAGATGGAGTAGAGACTGAAATTCTGTATGTCACAGGCGCATCCAAACTAAGGCCTAGGTAGGCCTGAACATGATCTCTAGAAAAGAGATGAGATTCCCTGGAGAAGCAAAATTCCTGTTGTTGGAAATTCTGGTCTTCCAGTCATCAGGGCATGTAGACTGAGAAACAAGATTTCCCAGCTTAGGAACACAGGGCTCCTGACCATTGGCACAGTTGGCTGCTGACCATTAATACATCCACTCCACACTTTCTAGCCCCAGCAGCTCTTTTCTCAGATGTCAGAGAGCTCAGTCTATTGAAAGGTTGAGGCAGAGCAGAAGATAGGAAGTCCACAAACAAGCTCATCTATGTTTTCTTGCTAGGCCTAGGAGCCTCTGCCTTAAACCAACCTATTCTATTACTCCAGGAGGCTTTCAGCTTCATCTCCAAACATGAGAGCTCTTCCAGGATACAACTATCTCAGTGGAGCCTCAGCTAGGGTTGATTGGAACAGGGCAGCAGTGACTGAGTGCCTTGAAGGGATAGATGTTAGGCATCCTAGAGAATCAAGTCCATCCTGGGATGTCTGCCTCCCAGTGATTGACACAAGCCAGCTTACATAGCTTACTCAGATCCTGCCACAGTGGAAATAAGGCTCCCTAGAGACTTGGGCTTCTGAGAGCAAGCCCCACGTTCAGAAGTGTGCCCTTCAGTGCTGGACCATGAGACGTAGGACAAGGCACTATTAGGTTTCTGTACCATGATTGCCCCATCTACCAATGATGCATAGAGTTGGAGGAAGTAAAATATCTGGGCTATATATAAGAATAAAAATATAAACAACAATAATAACGATAAGGATGGTTAAAAAAAAAACCCCAACAATCTGCTAACAGTAAAGAGAGAATGTAATGATGAATTGTACTGAAACAGCCACAGTTGTGGCTAATGTGTATTGAGCACTTACAACGCACCAGACATTTCTGTACAATTTATGGACTGCCTCATTTATCTCTCACACAAATCTTGTGGATTTGTAGTGATGAGAGTCTTGAGGAGGTTCCAAGAGCTTTCCCCAAATCCATAGCGCTGCTAAGTAGTAGGGCCAGGCTTCTAATCCTGGCAGGCTTGCTTCTGAGTCTGCATAAGCAGCCTTCATGCTCAACTGCCTTCTGCGAGCAAGTTCTTTAAAAAGAGAGATATAAGACAATCTCCTTATAGTTCTTCTTTTGAAAGGTCCCTATTCAGATAATTTGCTGCTTTTTATAAAACTGCTTGACTCACAGATTTTTGTTGTTTTTAAAGTTTTGAGTTCTTTATATATCCTGAATATCAGTGATATTATCAGACAAAGTGTTGGCAAGTGTTTTCCCCATTCTTGTCTCCTTTTGCTCTGTTGATTGCTTATTTTGCTTTTCTGCTCTCAATGTTGGCAAAAAAAGGAATTCATGTATTGGTAGTAAAGATTAAATTAATATTGTCATTATGGAAAGCAGCATGAAGAGTCCTCAAAAATAGGGATAGAGAGATTGTTCAATGAGTAAGGTGTTTGCTTGTCAAGCATGAGACCTGAGTTTTGATCCCCAGTACCTACACATACCCCAAATTCTAGCTCTGGGAGGTGGAAGCAGGAGGATCCCAGAGTGGTGCTGGCCAGTAAATCTAGCCAATCAGTGAGCTCCAGGTCCAGTGAAAGAAGCTGTCTCAAAAATAAGGGGGAAACCAATAAAAGAAAGCAACACCAACCTCTGATCCCTACAGACACCCACAGAGACACACACAAAGGCACACATACATATACAGACAGATATAACACACACACACACACACACACACAAACCACCAAGTCTGGAAAGACAGCTCATTAGTTAAGAGTGTGCAGTAGTTTGAATGAGAAATGTCTCCACAATTTCAGGTCTTTGAACACCTGGTTGCCAGTTGGCGGTGCTGTTTGGGGATGTTATGGAATTGTTGGGAGAGGAGGTCTTATTGGAGAAAGCATGTTACTGGTGGTTGAGTGCTTACGGTCTCACCATCACCTTCCTGCTGCTTTCTGCTTCATGCTTGGGTTTGAAGATGTGAGCTCCCAGCTTCCAGTTCCTGCAGCCATGTGTGTCTCTTGAAGCTATCTTTTCATTTCATGATGGACTCTCAACCCTAAGGATCTATAAGCCCAAATAAACTCTTTTTCCATAAGTCACTTTCGGTCATGGTGCTTTTATCACACCAATAGAAAAGTAACTAAACCAAAGTGCTCACTGCTCTTGAGGAATATCCAGTTCAGTTCCCAGCACTCATGTTGGGCCTCTGAGAAATCCTGCAACACCAGCTCTAGGAGATCCAACATCCTCTTCTGACCTCCATGACTACCTGCCCACATGTGCACACAAACACACACTCACAAACATACAAACAAAAATAAAAAGAAATCTTAAAAAAAAACCTGCCAAATGATTCAGAGATGCAATTACTGGAGAAATAGCCAAAGGAAACAAAACCAGTATCTCAAATAGATATTTGCACTTCCTTGCACACAATAGCAGAAAATGGAAGCAATCTAACTGCCTATCAAATGATTCATGAATAAAGAAAATGTAGTACACAATAGAATATTATTCATCTAAGAAAAGAATGAAATTTTGTCATTTGCAGCAAAATGGGAGGAACTAGAAGGCATAATGTTAATGAACTAAGCCAGACAGATGCAGAAAGATTAATAGTAAATGTCCCGTCTTTTATATACAAGCTAAAAAGAACTGACTTGAAAGTAGAATTGAGATTACTAGAGGTTAGGAAGAGGAGAATGGAGGATAAAGGGAGGTTGGATTTAATCAGTGCACATTGTATTCATGTGTGTAAACATCACATTGAATATTAATATATACTATAAACACTCTTCATTTTTCAAGCCCCAGCTACCTCTGCTAGTTCATTTTCAGTTAACTGAAGTGTCTACAATACTGAGGATGGGGGGGTCATGATCCACATTTTCTTCAGTCTCCTAGACTACTGAATGGTTTTAGCCAGCCAGACCTGAGGGCACAGGTTGTGGCTAAGGACATTCCTCTGGAGACGGCTTAAGACATGGCAATTGCAATTGACTTGTTGACACAGATCCTGTCCATGACATCAAATGCCCCTTCTAGTGTCTTGAACACCCAGTGTACAGTCAGTGATGTAATGGTGAACCTTGACTCCAAGGAGCAGAGATCACTACCATGAGAGGCAGGACAAAGAGGTCTGGATTAAAAGCCTGTGTCAGCTAGCCTCCTCCAACAAGACCACACTTCCTCCAACAAGGCCACATCTCCTAACAGTGCCACTTCCTATGAGCTTATGGGGGGCCAAATAGATTCAAACTACCACAACAATGTAACCAGGCTGGCCCTGAACTTGGGATCCTGCTGCAGTAGCCTACTGAGTGCTGGCATTGTACCCATGTTCTACAACACTGAGCTCTAGACATGGAATTTAGGATCAATCTCTTCTTTGTATAACTTCAGTTCCCCATTTGTGCATTTCATTTATGCAAGGAGCCAATAGTTATCCTCATACATGAGTCAATGTTCGAATCACTAGCAACACAACGGTAGATGGTCTGGGTACTGGTCCTGCTCTCCTGGTGCTTACACTCTAGTGGGGGAACACAAACAAGAAATAATTAAATACAAAGTAAAAGCAGAAGCACCGAGGATAGAGGCCATACAAGCTATGGCTACAGAAGAAGATGACAGAGATCAGATTGGTGGCCTATTCCAGGGAGGATGTCTTTAGAGTTCTGGGGACAATGGCCACTACCTCTCCTGTGGCTGGGTCTGGCATTTCAAGTGCCGATAACAAAAGTTGGGAAAGGTGAGTCTTGTTTCTGACCCTGGTGCCCAGAACATTCTCCTTTGCCTTTTGATTTTTAAAAAGAGTTCTTTCTTAATTATGTGGGGGTGTGGAGAGGGTCTGTGCACATGAGTGCAGGTACCCAGAGAAAGCAGAGGTGTAAGTTACCTCTGGAGCTGGAGTTAATAGCCACGGGAACTGACTAGTGTGGGGGCTGGGAATCAAACTCCTGGTCCTCTGCAACAGCACTGTGTACTCTCCACTGCTGAGCACTCACCCCAGTCCTGCCTTGTTTGGTTTTGTCTCTACAGAGACCCCCTGCTCCCAGCGCCTGCCTCAAGGACACTTCCTGTCCCCTGCTACTTCTGCTAGGTCCCTTCCCAGCTGCCTCAAAAGTTCCCCTTTACAGAGAGGACACTTCCCGAGGAAGAAGGCAGAGCAGATGCCAGAGGCCCAAGTGTGCTGCTCCTGTGCAGAGGAAGTGGTAGTTCTGGAGTCCCAGGCCTTCCACCCAGGAAACCAGAGGACCAGGCCAGAGAGGACAGGGTTGGGGAAGTTATCTCTAGATAGCCCCATGCCACTCCTGGGAGGAGACTAGGATGTGTTCTTAGAGGCAACCAGAGATGCCCATCAGCCGCCTTGCTTAGTATTCCCCATGGGAGAAGCATGGAGGGACCCCAGTGATGGCCTAGCCTCGTGCTTCATGAAACAAGAGAGAGTTCAGCAGAAAGCACCAAGAACTGTGTGCGAAGACACAACTGTGATCCTGCTTTCTGGCTGGAGATGAGGCCTGTGCACCTACATGTTTGGAAAGAAACCTCTCATAGTGTGCTATTAAGCAGTCCTGGCCATGAGCCACTGCTCTGAATTAACAGGGCCTGTGTAGAAGGAAGCAAAACTGAGAAGGCAACAAATGTCTGTCTGAAGTCACGCCTCAATCAAGGACCTCAAAGTAGAACTAGAGCCCCAGTATATTATAGCTCAGCTCAGACTTCCTTTCAGGGCATCCAACTTTCTCTTTCCCCTCCATCCCACTTTTCATCAGCCTCAGCAGAACCCCTATGTTCCAAATCACCTAGCAAAACTAGGGTGCAGGGTGGATCCTGAGTAGTTTCTACCATAGGCAACGTCCTTTTACTAGCTGTTAGAAACAGCCGCTCAAATTGATCTTTGTACTTCTCCCTGCATCCCACGCTTATGCTGACCCCTAGTGGCAAGGCCAGGCAATAGGCAGAGAGGCTAGTTTTCTTGGAAGTTCTAGGAACTCATTCCTCACAGTGATCATGGACAATGCTCTGCATCACTCTATGCCTCAGGCTCCTCCACAGAAAAACTCTAGGCAAAAGTCTCAGTCCTTCCTCAAGGACAGCCTACAGAATGGGAAAAGATCTTCACCAACCCCACATCCGGCAGAGGACTGATCTACAAAATATATAAAGACTCAAGAAACTAGACATTATGCAACTCACAACTCCAGGGAGGCTACCTAGTAAAGAGGACCCTAAGAAAGACACAGGGATCACCCAATGACAGAGAAATGGAGGAGATCTACATGAGCAAACTGGGGGTGGTGGTGGGGTAACGGAGGGCAAGGGTCGTGGGAAAGAGAGCTCAGGGGAGCGGGAGATCCCAGCTGGATCAGGAGCAGAGTGGGAGAAGGAGGGGGAGATACCATGATGAATGAAAACCCCAGGGGAATAGGAAGAAGCAGAGTGCTAGAGAGGTCCCCAGAAATCCACAAAGATACCTCCACTGTAGATTACTGCCAATGGTCGAGAGAGTGCCTGAGCTGACCTGCTCTGGTGATCGGATGGCTAATCACCCTAACTGACGTGATAGAACTCTCATCCAGTGTCTGATGGAAGCAGATGCAGAGATCCATGGCCTCCAATCAGCTCGAGAGAGGAGGGATTATATGAGCGAGGGATGATGAGACCATGATTGGAAAAAGCACAGGGACAAATAGCCAAACTAGTGGAAATGCATGAACTGTGAACCAATGGCTGAGGAGCCCTCACGGAACTGGACCAGGCCCTCTGGATAAGTCAGACAGTTGATTAGCTTGAACTGTTTGGGAGGCCCCCAGGCAGTGGAGCCAGGTGCATGTCCTTGGTGCATGGGCTGGCTTGTTGGAGCCTGGGGCCTATGCTGGGACACTTTGCTCAGCCTTGGTGTAGGGAGGAGGGGACTGGACCTGCCTTGGCTGAGTCTACCAGGCTGGGCTGACTCCCCAGGGGAGACCTTGCCTTGGAGGAGGTGGGAATGGGGGGTGGACTGGGGGAGGGGAACTGGGGGATGGGAGGAGGGAGGACGGGGGAATCTGTGGCTGATATGTGAAATTAAGTTAATTACAAAATAAAAATATTTTTTTAAAAAGAATCTAGACATTAACAAGACAAATAATCCAATTTAAAAAATGGGGTACAGGCTGAGTGGTGGTGACGCACTCCTTTAATCCTAGCACTTGGGAGGCAGAGCCAGGTAGATCTTTGTGAGTTCAAGGCCAGCCTGGTCTACAGAGCAATATCCAGGACAGGCACCAAAACTGCACAGAGAAACCCTGTCTCAAAAAAATGAGGTACAGATCTAAACAGAGAATTCTCAACAGAAGACTCTCAGATGGCCGAGGAACACTTAAAGAAATGCTCAACATCCTTAGCCAAGAGGGGAATGCAAATCAAAGAGACTCTGGGATTCTATCCTACACCTGTCAGATTGGCTAAGGTAAAAAACACAAGTTGCAGCTTATGTTGGAGAGGATGTGGGACAAGGGGAACACTCCTCCATTGCTGGTGGGAGTGCAAACTTGTACAGCCACTTTGGAAATCAATATGGCACTTTCTCAGAGAATTGGGAATCAATCTACCTCAGGACCCAGCTATACCAATCTTGGGCATATACCAAAAGGATGCTCAATCATACCATAAGGACACTTGCTCAACTATGATCATAGCAGCTTTATTCATAATAGCCAGAACCTGGAAACAACCTAGATGCCCCTCAATCAAAGAATGGATAAAGAAAATGTGATACCTTTACACAATGGAGTACTACTCAGCTGTTAAAAACAATGACATCAACAATCACCCAGGAGCTGCCAACTCCACCCAGGCCTGAATCTGTGATAGATACAGATGGTGCCCCGCTCCCAGACTTTTGGGTCTGCAGGGACCACAATTGACCAGGAGCCTGCCTGGCACCTCTGGCGATCAGGTACCATTATACCAAGTACTTCCCGGGGTCTCAGGAGAACAGGAGAGAGGAAAGGCAAACGCTCCCAACAACTCCACACCATCCCTTAGGCTGGGGAAGGCATTACTCAACCAAGCACTACTTGTGATCCTACCAAGAACCCTGGCGCTGGGCGGTTGCGCACCATTGTGATGAGAGAGTACAGGGTGGGGAGGTGGAAGAGAGGGAGAAGCAGAATGGAAAGAGAGGCAGATCTGGAAAGGTGAAGATAGTGAGGAATGGGCTGACATGAATGGCCAGCTGGTCAGTGCTGTGGGATGTTCTGTATGTCAAATATGTTGCTCTGATTGGTTAAAATAAATAAAGTGCTGATTGACCAGTAGCCAGGCAGGAAGGATAGGGTAGGCGGGACAAGGAAGAGGAGGAGGCAGAGAACAGGAAGGCTGGGAGGAGAGACTGCCAGCCGCTGCCAGGAGAAGCAACATGTAAAGACACCGGTAAGCCACAAGCCATGTGGCAATGTATAGATTAATAGAAATGGGTTAATTTAAGATAGAAGAACTAGATAACAAGAAGCCTGCCACGGCCATATAGTTTATAAGTAAAATAAGTCTCTGCGTGCTTTCTTGCTTGGGTCTGAGCGACTGTGGGACTGGCGGGTAAGAGAGATTTGTCCTGACTGTGGGCTAGGCAGGAAAAATCTAACTACAAGTCATTCAAGTCAAGGGAGATATCTGGGCTTGGGCTATGATCAAGGGTCAGGTCTTTATCCAGGGCCCTGGAGCAGCTGAGGGGGCCTGAGTTAAAGTCTGTGGCTTCTGTTGTCAATGGGCTCCATGCAGGGGCCTGTGGTCTGGGCTGCCACCTGGGACCATGTTGGTGTCTGAAGGCCACACTGCTTTGGGGGTCCATGCCAATCTGGGTGGCCTGCACAGCCACCTGGGGCTATGGTGACAATCTTTCCTGGGCTGCTGCTGAGGACGACATCTGTGTCTGTAGTCCTGCTGTGGTTTGGGTCTGTGTTGATGTCCCTGGCCCATGTTGCTGCTGGGGCCTACATAGATGCCTGAGGTCTGGGCTATAACCGGTGACTGTGTTCATGTCTGAGGGTTGAGCCACTGCCAGTGCTGGGTCGATTTGGGTGGTCAGGGCTGTCAACTGTGGCCCTGACACATCCAGGGTCTGTGTTGATGTCTGTGGTTCCTGAGACCATTGAAGACAGTGCTGATGCCATGGGTCTAGGCTGCCACCTGGGGCCATGATGGTGTCCAAGGGCCACGCTGCTGTGAGAGCCATGCTGACCCGGATGGCCTGCACTGCCACCTGGGACCATGGTGACATCTGGGCCTGGGCTGCTGCTTAGGACCATCTCTGGGTCCATGATCTTACCTCAGCTGAGGTCTGTATTGATGTCCATGGTCCATGTTACCACCAAAGACCACACAGATGCCCGTGATCTGGGCTATAATCTGTGGCCATGTGAGGGTGTCTAAGTGACATGCTGTTACCAGGGACACCCTGATCGGAGTGGCCTTCACTGTCACCCAGGGCCATGGTGTCATCTGGGCCAGGGCTGCTACAGAGGGCCATGTTGATAGCCCTACAGCAGCCAGGGTCTGAGTTGATGTCTGGGGTTCCTGTTGTCACCAAGGGCCATGTGGATGATCAGGATCTGGTCAGTCACCTCAGACCATGCCAGTGTCCAAGGACCATGTCACACCTGGGGCCATGGTGATCTGGGTGGCCATTGCTGCCACCTGGAGCCATGGAGACATCCAGGCATAGGCTAATGTTTAGGGGCATTTCTGGGTCCATGGCCCTGCTGAAGCCAGAATCTGGCTGGGGTGGTGTCCATGGTTCTAGTTGCCACCAAGGATTCTGCAGATGCCCTGGATCTGGCTAGCCAGCTGGGACTATGTTGATGCTTGGGGCCATGCTGCTGCCAGGGCCCTGATGAACTGAGTGGCCTGTGCTGCCACCAGGACTATGGTGGTGTCTGGGCCTGAGCTGCTACTTAGGGCCATGTCTGGATCTGTGGTCCTTCTGGGATTTGTGGTGATGGCCTGAGTTAATACAGGGGTCATTGGAACCATGCTGTGCTGAGCTACCCCCTCCCTTCACTGGCCCTGGGATGGCTGGTCCTGTCCCTTCCCTCCATGGATATTGCAATGGGCAAGGTGGCCCTACCCCTAAGGGGATAGCTTGCCCCTGCATTGGGGAAAGATGGCCCCACCCCTCACTATAGGCATGCACCTCACCTAGGAAGCACACTAGACCTGACCCTGTGGTCAGGGATGCAGGTGAGTCCACCCTGACAGCATGAGAGCAGAAAGAGCTGATCCTGCTCCCCCTGGTCTGCCACATGATGGCATGGGTGAAAGAAAGATGCCCTCTCCCCTCCCCCGCTTGCTGCATGTGGCAGGCAGGAGGGCTGGCCCTGGGGTCATGAAAGTGAGAGAACCAGCACTGCCCTACACCAGCTCCAGCACACAGGAGAGCAGGCCCTGCACCCAGCTTGGGTGACACACATGGTTGTCAGGGTCACAGGTGAGCCAGCCCTGAGAGCATGAAAGCAGGAGAGCTGACCTCCTGCCCCAGCCCCGCTGCCACCTCATATGACCCCTAAAGCAATCAGGAGAGAGGGCCCTACACCATGCCTGGGCAAAACAGTAGAGGAGGAAACCCGGCTCAGATTCTTGCTGCAGGCTGCACTGGGTGAGCTAACCCAGGCAGTGCTGGAGAGCTCACCCTGGCAGTGATGATGAGGGAAAGCTATCGAACTGATCAACCCAGCTACCACCCAGGGCCAGAAACAGGGCTATGAGTTGGCCCATCCCAATATCCAACAAATCTATGAACGTCGGAGCAGGTGAAGGAGACAAACCTACAGACCCAAAACTGCAGGATCTCCATGACACAGGACAACAGGATATACAAGAGGAGCCCCAGTGAGGGCCCATTGGTGGTGGTGTAGCAGAAGCCAGAGGCCTCAAGCCAGTTCAATGATTCATAGCAATGAACACTTACAAATAAAGATGAATGGACTAGAGGGTAAACTGTGTGTCTCAATGGGCCACACTACTGCTTCCATGATAAGATTCTTTTTTGTTTTATTTGTATTTTGTTTGGTTTGGTTTGGGTTTTTCTTATAACTTTGGTTTTGTTTAGTGGGGAGGTTCCAAGGGCAGAGGGCAGATGCAAGGGGACAGGGAGCTAAATGGGATCAGAATGCATGCTGTGCAATCCACAAAGAATCAATAAAAGTAAAATTAAAAAACGAAAAGAAAAAGATAGTTTAAAAAAAAAAAACTAAAAGCAATGACATGATGAAATTTGCAAGCAAATGGATGGAACTAGAAAAAAAATCATCCTGAGTGAGGTAACTCAGACCCAGAAAGACAAACATGGTATGTACTCACTCATAAGTGGATATTAGCTGTAAAAGTAAAGGATAACCATGCTACAATCCATAGACCCAGAGGGACTAGGTAACAAGGAGGGTTCAAGGGGGATGCACAAATATCCCTGGGAAGGGAAACAGAAGACATTTTGTGGGTGGACTGGGATGGGAACATGAGGGATCAGGTTATGGGGTGAATGGAGGGGGGAAATACTGAAAGAGCAGACTAGAGAAGAGGTCATTTCAGGGTTAGATAGAAACCTGGTGCAAGGAAAATTCTTAGGAATCTACGAGGATCACCCCAGCTAAGACTCCTAGCAATAGGGAATATGTGGCCTAAACTAGCCGTCTCCTGTATCCAGACAAGACTTCCAGTAGAGGGACTGGGACACCAACCCAGCCATATAACCTTCAACCTACAATCTGTCCTGTCTATGGGATGTGCTGGGGTAAGGGTAGCACAGAGACTATGGGAGTGGCCAACCAATAACTGGTCCAGTCTAAGACCCATGCCATGAGAGGGAGCCCACCCCTGACATTGCCTGGAGGGCCAGGATCCAGAGGCTAGATGGCCGAGAGACCTAGGACAGAACCAAATACAACTGGAGGGGGGGAAAAGTCAATGTAATGATGCCTAATGATAGTCTGCTATACTCATAGATTGGTGCCTAGTCCAGTAGTCATCAGAGAAGCTTCATCCAGCAACTGATGGAAACAGATGCAGAGACCCAAACATTAGACCAATCTCAGGGAATCCTGATGAAGAGAAGGAGTAAGGAGCATAGGTGCCAGAGGGGTCAAGGACACCACAAGAAAACCCACAGAAATGACTAATCTGGGCTCGTAGGAGCTCACAGAGACTGAACTGACAACCAGGGAGCCTGCATGGGATTGATCTAGGTCCTCTACATATATGTGACATATATGTGTAGCTTGGTCTTCTTGTGGGACTCCTAACAGTGGGAGCAGAGGCTGTCTCTGACTCTTTTACTGGCTTTTGGGACCCTATTCCTCATACTGGGTCACCTTGCCCAGCCTTAATACAAGGGGAGGAGCTTAGTCTTACTACAGCTTGATATGCCATGCTTTGTTGATATTCATGGAAGACCTGCCCCCTTCTGAACAGAAATGGAGGAGGAGTGGTCTGATGGGGGGAAGGGAGGGGAGGGGAGGGGAGGAGGAAGGGGAAACTGCAGTTGGGATGTAAAATGAATAAATAAATATAATTAATAAAAAAGTCTCTGTCCTCCCTAGAGCAGCAGTTCTCAATCTGTGGGTCGTGACCCATTTGGGAACAAAATTACAGTTATGAAGTAGCAATGAAAATAATTTTATGGTTGGGGGTCACCGCACCATGAGGAACTGTATTAAAGGGTCACAGCATTAGGAAAACCACTTCCCTAGAGTTATTCATAGGAATGATGTGAGAAGGAGCAGGCTCTGTAAATTGCCACACAAATGGAAAGGGCCCTGTATCATAGTCTGAGCAGCTAGCCCAGTGGGGCAGGGTGTAGGGTGTGGGGAGTTAATGAGACAAGGAGAACATTGTGCCATCAACTCATTTCCACCTTTGTCATAAGAAGAGAGCTCTAGAAATTCAGCTCAGCTTGCACAGCACCATTCACCAAGGGAGACATTTAAATTAAGTACAAACTCACACATGATATTAAAATATACAAACACTCATGTTCAATCTAATACAGGTCTTGCTGACCTTCAGCTGTTCTTAATAATGAGAAACAAACAAGTTAATAGATATGAAGTGGCTTCTGCAAATTGGAAAACACCATGAATGTGTGGTATTATTATCAAATGTAGATTGCGTTACATTTCCTTCTAGAATCCCCTAATTTGAGATTCTTCAGTGAGGCCTGAATATCTGGAAGATAAAGGCCTTTGGCATCAAAGATGAGCATAGACTGCCACAGCCTGAATGAGTTCCTTGGGTCTTCCTGAGGTTCACAAGGGCTACCATGCTGCACTCTGGTGGACCTAAGGTAGGAAGGGAGCTCGTAGCTTTCCCACAGCCTCAGGAAGACAAAGACTTAATGTGGCAGCATTAGGAGATTAAGGACTACAGAGGGGGCTCAGTAGGTAAAGAGTTTGCCGTGGAAGCATGGGTACCTGAGTTCAAAGTCCCAGAAACTGTGTAAAGTGAGACCCAGTGGGACACATCAGTGACCCAGTGCTCTGATGCTGAGATGAAGGGCCGAAACAGGAGAAACCTCAGAAGCTTGCAGGTCCACTAGCCTGACCTTAGGCAGCACAGCAACAAACAGCAGAGCTCTTGCTTCATCAGCACATAAGGTTGTCCTCTGATTTAAGCTCATTTGTGCACACACACGCTGGTGCACACACACACACACACACACACACACACACACACACACACACACCACACACGGGTGGAGACAGAGAGAGAGAGAGAGAGAGAGAGAGAGAGGAGAGAGTTAATTCCAAACTCAGCATCACAGACACAATCCCAACTAAATTCTGTGGAACACTGAACAAAAGCCAAGCTAGCAACTCAGGGAAAGAGATTCCCAGAAAGGAGGTGAAGGCTAGCAGGGTAGGGAGAGAACTGGAGAAAGGGAGAGGGAAGGGTGATAAAAATATATAATGTACATGTGTGAAATTGGAGAAGAACCAAATTTACTCACGAAAAAGAAATGAAGCAGTAAAAGGAGGGAAGGAAGGAGGGAAAAGAAAACTGAAAACCATTGGACTAAATATTGCAGCCTCCTCTAACTGTTCTCCATGGCTCAAGTCTCGACACTTCCGAATCTGCTTTTCAAGACTACTTACTACTTATTTGGGGGTTCTGCAGTCATATTTTCAAGCAAATACTGCATAAAAGGTACACACCAACAATTAATTATTCTATAGGCCAGATCTGCCCCAGCACTACTGACATTTTTTACTGAGAATGTCCTTCCCACACCTTCTTTTGAGACAAGGTCTCATGTTGCCTAGGCTGGCCTCAGAATTCACTGTATAGCCTCCACCTGCTGAGTGCTGGGGTGACAGGCATGCACCACCATGCCTGGTTTTACACAGTACTGGAGAGTGGATCCAGGACTTTGTGCATACTAGGCAAGGAGTGCACCAAGTGAACTATTCCCCCCAGTTCCAGGACCTCATTTCTTTAGGCCTTTTTCCTACCATCCCTTCCTAGTGGTAGAGTGTCCCATTATAGAGGTTAAAATGCTAGAAATTCATTTCCCCATTTATTTCAGGGTTCAGGGCATAAGCCTGGGACTTGAATGGATGTCTCATGGGATATTTGAGGGCCAGATTTTCTTCCTGACTATAAGGATGCCTATGGAGTGAAGTGTTCTTCCTTCTTATTTCCTGAAGGTAGTTGTACCTGCATGTGGTTCAGTAACTACTTTGCAATCGAGAAGAGAGATACTATTGACAAATAATGAATAATAGAGCAGAAAGTCAATGTCTGTATCTAAATATTCTCAAAGCCTATGTGCTGAATGTCTGGTCCTTTTGAGGTAGCAGAATTCAGAGATGGGACACTAGGTAGATGACTGGATCATGAGGGCTCCAGTCACATGAATGGATTAATCCATATATGAATTTGTACCTCACTGGGCCATTGAAAACTTTAGGAAGTGGGGCCCAGTAGGAGGTAGTAGGTCATTATCAATGTGCTCTTCAATGAGATATTTGGGGTTTGTTTGCAGTTTTGTTTATATTGCCTTTTTGTTTTGTTCTTAACATCTCACTACGTAGATCAGGCTGGCTTGGAACTTGCTGTGTAGCCCAGGCTTTGGACTTTGAAGAATATGATTTTTACCTTCCTCCATTCTCCCCACACTCCCCCATCTCCCTCTCTCCCTCTCTCCTCTTCTTTCCTTCCTTTCTTTCCTACTTCCCCACTTCCAGGCTGCCATGAACCCAGCATCTTGGGTCCATTGCAGCTCTCCACAGTTGACCATGAACTAAAACTGTGACCCATGATAAACCTTCCCTCCTTGGAGTTGATTTATCAGATAATTTATCACAGTAATATAAAGCTGGGCAACTCAAACAAGAAAGCTCTAGGCCATTCATATGAGCCACAGGACCTGTCTGGAAACCAGTTTCCTTTGGACTTCTTGCCATGCAATACAATAAGCCAACTATTATTCATTATTCATTTAGTTGGGCATTCACTTACTTGTAGTTGAAATCATCCTAGATAATTAAATATATATATTTGTATAATATATATTTTTTCTAGTATTTGTGTTTGCCTAACAGACCAGCAAATGTGCATATTTGTGCCTCTGCCAGGACAGAGTCTCTCTCAGACATGACAGGTAAACTTTTAAACCCTCTTGTTATCCCTAGAAATAGTGAAGATCCTTCATGAATTATTTCATCTTGTTAATATCTTATTTTAAGATGTATTATACTGAATTGGAAGTTATTTGTGGGTCTGTCTCTTCCATTAGACTGTGAGTCCCATGACAGCTGAGGCTATTATATATGACTCCTTTCAAAATGAACATGTTCATTGCAAGGTTTGGTACAAAGGAGAGCCCAAGTATATGGATTATTGAATGAATGGTGTAGTGAATGGCCAGAGAAAGCCAGCTAGAAGAGTAAATAACCATTTCTGAGTCCTGTTTCATCCCATGCTAGATGAAACCCTCAAATATGAGGGGAAGGAGAGATTCTTTGGAGTTCATTCATGCTGTGCCTCTGCCACTGCTTTCCCAGTCAGAGTAGGCCTCTGTTCCCATTCTCCTCACTATCAAACTCTAGCTTGAATCAAAGGAAAGAAACAAAGAGGGGCACTCAGTCCATGTTCAAATGAGAAGTGATCATCTCAAGGTACATGATCCCAATGATGTCATCTAGCCAATTGAACTTCAAAGTGTCTGGGTGTTAAAATCATAGACTCTTGAGTCCCATGCCAGATCTTTATATAAGAACATGCATTTTAACAAGGTCCCCAGGCAATTCCTATGCACATTAATGTTTGAAGAGCATGGTAGCATATTTCTCCATAAAAGGAGCATGCCACTTGCTCAAGTACAAGCAGATGGATGTCTCCTTTCCACCAAGACCTCATGAAAAAAATCATTCCATTACTTGTCTTAGATGTCTTGTGAAATTGTCTGTTCAGGTTATTCTTCATGGTTTCTATATGGTGGTGGCTTGCCATCCTCACACCTAGTCCTATCATGGACTGCTTGATTTCCAGCCCTTGGAGGAATGTATATACCTAGCAACTGTTCTTTACCTGTCTTAACGAGTAATCCTGGAAGAAGTTAAATGACTGAAACGACATATGTGAACTGGAAATGAGGATATGCCAATTTTTCTAAGAGGCTTGGCATGCTAGAAACCCTGAACAGGGGGCATAGTGGTATCATAGCTCAGGCTGTGGAAGTAGGGTCTCAAATTTGAGTCCTTCTTGGACCACATAGGGAGGCTATGTCTAAAATAGAAGAAAA
This sequence comes from Onychomys torridus, assembly GCF_903995425.1. Classification (NCBI taxonomy): domain Eukaryota; kingdom Metazoa; phylum Chordata; class Mammalia; order Rodentia; family Cricetidae; genus Onychomys; species Onychomys torridus. Next base: position 87,767,429 of record NC_050466.1, on the reverse strand, counting down.
CAAAAGTGAAAAATAGAAATCCAGGATAATAGTAATAATAATAGCTAGGAAGCGAGTTTCCCAATATCTCACAACTATTGTGGCCATCTGTGGTGATTTAAAAGATAATGTCCACCAAACATTATAATATGTGTTTGAATACTTGGTCCCCAGTTGGTGGATATTTGGGAAGGATTAGGAGTTATGGATTGCAGGAAGAGGTGTGCCATTGGGGACAGGCTTTGTGGTTTCAAAAGTGCATGCCATACCCAGTTGGCTGCCCACTCTCTCCCCTCTCTCTCTTCCTCCATTCCTCTTGCCCTTTGCCTCCTACTTTTGGATAAGGATGTAAATTTTCAGCTATTACTCTAGTGCCATGCCTGTCTGTCAGCTTTCATGTTCCCTGAATGATGATCATGGACTTACTCTTTGAAACTGAAAATATAATCCCCCAGCAAATTCTTTCTTCACTAAGTAGCCTTGGTTATGATGTCTTATCAAAACAATAAAACACAACTAAGAGACCAACACTCTGACCAATCAGGATGGAGTCCACAGAACTGTGTACCTGATGAATGACATGTTTGAGCACAAGGGTATTCATAGAGCAGTCAATACTTCCCTAAGCCCCTTCTCTCACTCCATCTTTACATCATATAAACAAAGCTTTCAAAAGCCTTCTTACAATCACAACAGCCAGGGAATAATGGAGCTGAAATTTTAACCCATCTTTATCATTTTTTTTTCTGAGACAGGGTTTCTCTGTGTAACAACATTGGCTGTCCTAAAACTCACTCTGTAGACCAGACTGGCCTCAAATTCACAGAGATTCACATGTCTCTGCCTCTCATGTGCTGGGATTAAAGGTATACACCACCAGACATCATTTTTAAATGTATATTCATTCTATCAGTTCTGTTCCTCTAGAGTAGTGGATCTCAACCTGTGGGTCATGATCCTTTTGATGCAAGTTAAAGTTATCTGAGAAGACGGAAACTCAACTGAGAAAAAAACACCTCCATCAGATTACCTCTAGGCAAGTTTCTAGGACATTTTCTTGATTAATGATTGGTGTAGGAGGGCCCAGTGTTATAGAATACTATTTTAATGTGTGTTACTTTTGTTTATGTTGCATTTGTTTCACTCTGTGAAGCTGTGTTACTTTGCCTGTCTAAAACATCTGATCGTCTAATAAAGAACTGAAGGACCAATAGCAAGGCAGGAAAAAGGATAGGCAGGGCTGGCAGGCAGAAAAAATATAGAAGGAAAAATCTGGGGGGAAAAGAAGTAGCCAGAGAAGGAGGAGGACTCCAGAGTCCAGCCACCCAGCTACCCAGCAAGCCACAGTGTAAGAGTGAGATTTACAGAAGTAAGAGAATGGGAAAAACCCCTAGGCAAAAGGTAGATGGGATAATTTAAGAAAAGCTGGCTAGCAACAAGTCAAGCTAAGGCCAAGCATTTATAATTAAGAATAAGCCTCTGTGTGTGACTTATGTGGGAGCTGGGTGGTAGGCTCCCCAAAAGAACAAAAATAAACAACATTTTGGTGTTCCAACATAGGCCTATATTTCCACATAGGGCTTAAGAAAGCTGACAGAGAGAGATGGAAAAAAGGAGGATATGGCTCCTTTAAGAATTTCTGCTAGACAGTTTCTGCTGGTCAGTTTGCCCTTGAGCAGCCAATACGTTAAATAGCAACAAAAAGCTAAGTGAAAACACCTGCCACAGTGCAAGCATTGGCATTCTAGAGCTCTAATAAGGTTGAATACAATTCCTGATCAGACAAACCTCCAACTGGCCACAAGTTTTATGCTTGGTTTTCATGGCAGAGCCAGTCGAGAGCCACATACAGAGGATCCAGGTGTAGATTATTGGTTTAAAGGTTTGGTCACATGGTCAAAAAAGGCTAAAAGATATGCAATAAAAGAGATCCAGATGGAAAAACCTCTAAACATGTTACAGTGTGTTTAACAATGTGCATAGGCTTAAGAAAAAGAATATAGTCATAGAAAGAAAGAGTTTTAAAATAATAATAAAGTCTTTAAAGAGAGAGTAAAAGTAATATAAAAGAAAAAAGCCACGTAAAATGGGAAATACACAAGGAACCGGGATCCTGTGTGCTATTGTGTTGACTTTGAATTTTTTTGATTGTTGAAAAGCAAAGAGATCTGGAATTGAAAGAGGAACTGTTGAAATAAATCAGCCTATATACTTTAGGAATGCCTTAACATTTAAAACTCAAAAAATACATTTGTAAAATGGAAATCAAAATTATTTTGGAGTTTTGTTTCCACAGGAGATGAGAAGTTGTGGATTCCTTCAGGGTTAATATGGATCAGGTTTGATGAGGCAAGACCTCCTGAAACTTGACAGGTGATATCTGTCAGCAAAGGTACCGCTGATCTTTCTGGGTCTCAGAGTCTTTGCAGCTTTTGTCCTTCAAGAGTCTCCTTTGCATTTCAGCTTTTCTGAGTCTTAGCAGCTAAGCTCCTCTGAGACTCTTCTTTCTAGCTCGAATTTCTACCATCTGAGGGGGACTCTTAGCTTTTATTGCTTACACTTGTGAGGGCAGGGAGGAGAGTCGAGAGAATCTGGTCAGTTTCAGGGACTTCCTGAATCTGTTTTGAGTTGTTTACCTTCCTACTTAAAGAGCTTTCCTGCAAGTTTGGACTATTTCAATCTTGGAAGAATCTGCTATACAACAGCCCTGAAGAAGAGTGGCACTAGTCTATGGGTATAAATATAAGTATTTAGACCGAAGCTTGACAAAGTTTCCACCTAGGGAAACAATGGTAACACTTGGGCCCATGACCTCTCTAGCCATATAGGTTTTTTAACAGGTTTATAGTACTGGATGTGTACACTACTGTGAAGTGGGCCTCCAATCTGATATCAAATTATTTGGTTACAATCATATATTTATGCCACTATTGCACCAAATGAGTATAACCTACCTAGAAAGTCAGTATTATAGCAAGTATGATCAAGAGCTGGGAGAGAAAATTGATGAGTTTTCTCTCTCAGCAGTCTACATAGTACCTTCCAATACTATGAACCCTATTTATCTGTGTCCTATAACCAAAGTCACCATGTCTTGGCCTCTGGTGTGTTGGGTGTGTTGATCATCCATTTTCCTCCATGATTTCATGTGTTGATTCCTGTCCCCTACCTCTGTATCCCTTCACCAGCTAGTCTCATCCTTTGGCACTGTGAGTGCCAGTGCAAAAACTCATTACCAGGGCTGGCAATGTGCTTTAGTTGGTAAAGTGCACAAAGCCCTCGATTCAAGCCTCAGCACCACCAAAAGCCAGTGTGGCAGCACATGCCTCTAATCCCAGCACTCCAGAAACAGAGGCAGGAGGATCAGATGTCCAAGGTCATCCTTGGTTACATAGGGAGTTTGAGGTCAGACTGGGCTACATGAGCTCCTGTCTCAAAAAAAAAAAAAAAAAAAGAATGAATAAATATGACCTCTAGAGGATTTCTATCAGATGAAGGTGAGGACCTTAGAGGTTATGCCCCCCACTTTCCTGCCCTCTGCAATATAATTCCTGCTCCATGACTGCTGAGGGGAAGTTGTTAAAGCTTGTCTCTAGTTGAATTCACATCTTCACTCAACTACTTCTGCCTTCTCCCTTTTCTTTTTCTTTTGCCTGAAAAAACGCTCCCTCAGTACATCCCATGCTTCTTTTCAGTTTGTCAAGGGCCTGGGTGTAGGCATCATCTACCCTAGGTTGACAATGAAGGCAGTAGAGTGTGGATGAAGGTGATGGAGTGTGCATTGTCTGTGCAAATTTAAAAGAGAATAATTAAGTCTTGGGTCGAGCATGCCTAACATGCCCGATCCCCTGTGTTCAAACCCCACTGACTGACAAACCAGTCTGAGTTTTAGTATTGTCTACCATGCGGCAGCAATTCTAAATAATGTCAGTGAAAAAAAAAATCACTCCTTAAACAACAAAAGCTTTTATTATTCTAAGATGTAATGCCTTAGACACAGCAACTGTCGCAGCCACTGCTGTATCTGATTAATATACACACAAGTATCAAATTAGGGTGGTTTGTTTTGCTTTTCTTAAGAAGAGCTCTCATTTATGTAAGCCAGACCAATCTGAAACTCCAGAATGAAGGGATTACAATTGTAGCCTCCTTCTCCTGGTTCAAATTAGCATGTTTTTGTTAGCTACCCTTTTATGATAAACATTGTGTTGTACATGGAAGTCAATTTTAAGAATTCCATTTTGCTTGTCAGTCTTCAGTGAGCTGTTTCAACACTCCAGGAGGGATGAGGGAGGGTCACGCCTTAGGAAGATCCCAAAACCTAGAAGGATTCAGAAGTGTTGGAGTCCACTTTAGACACAGTTTGTGTTTCCAATGCCTACAGTTTATTCATGAGTTCATAAGGTAAATTTGAAAAATTATCACATCACTGTGATTATTAATACAATAAATAAATAATAAGATTAAAAAATTCAATACAATAAAATTTTTATTATTTCCTTCCTATTATCAGGATTGCTAATGAAAATAATTTAAATAATTGTGCATATAGAGGAGAAGGTATAAAGTAATGATTCTCAGACACTACTACATGGTGGTAGCACACACCTTTAATCCCAGCACTCAGGAGGCAGAGGCAGGCAGATCTCTGTGAATTTGGGGCCAGCCTGGTCTATAGAGAGAGTTCCAGGACAGCTACACAGAGAAGCTGTGTTTCAAAAAAATCAAAGAGAAGGAAGAAAGAAAGAAAGAAAGAAAGAAAGAAAGAAAGAAAGAAGGAAAGAAAAAAGAAAAGGAAGACAAAAGAAATAATCCTCTCTTAGCTACATATGGTGGTATATGCCTGTAATCCCAGTACTCATGAGGTATAGGAAGGACAATGTGAAGTTCAAGGCCAACCTGGGTTTAAAAGAACATCTCACTTCTTTCTTATTCATGGGTGTTACTTTGTCATTGTTCATTTAACTCCAGAGGCTTTAGAAAACAAATGGCATGAACACAGGCCTGACAGCAGCATGAGTCATGTATGCACACAATACTCATCATGCTTACATCATATGCATATTCATAACCTTCTAGCATCTCAGGAATTTGTCAGAGATCCCCAAAGATTCTTATGCACATCTCATTCTTCAGGTTTTCCTAATGAGAAACATAATGCAGCTGTGCACTACATCAGACAAAGACACAAATAGGTTGACAGTAAAATGATATAAATATATATATATATATATATATATATATATATATATATATATATATATATATATATATATAAACACTATTCAAAAGAGACACAGTGACTATTGTAATATTAGACAAAATAGATATGAGAAAAATCAGTATCAAATGTACTTGATTAATGGATAAACTGTTCAGCCTTCAATAAGGAGGCTATAATCCATATAACCACAGAGTTTAGGTATACAGTAAGGGACTAGTCAGGAGGATTAGATCACTCTAGGAGGGTTCACTAGAATAGATAGTTATGGATAGTTGTGGGGGGAGGGGATGGGAATGAGAGACTCAAACAGGGAGGGGGAGGGGGAAAAGTGTGAGGAGGAAATATGGAGGAGAACAGATAAAACTCTGGGCCATTTGAGGAATTGTGTGGAAACCTAATGCAGAAGATTCCTAAAAATATATATGCATATATGAGGGGGATATAAATGGAACCACCCAATAATGGGAGAAACAGAACCTCAACTGAACATCTCTCATCATCAAATGACACCTCCAGTGCTGGGATTGGGTTACCTAAAAGAGATGTTGACCAAAGGGGCACTATGGAAAGCCCCCAAACAACCCAGGCTGTTGCCAAGGCTATTGATTGTTCTCGACAAACTGATGGTAAGGTCCTATTGCTTAAGTCAACATCTATAGAACTCATTGAATGCAGAGAAGCTAAGCTGGTACCTACCTAGAGCCTTCAACACTACTAACTAGTGTTCGTGTTACTGTAAAGTACTCTGCACACTAGTAGAGAAGAAAGGTTAAACAGCAACCCAGCTACAAGCCCTGTGATCTACAATGATGACCTGCCTGCAAGATAAACTCGTGCAACAGTGGCACAAAGTTGTAGGAGTAACCAACCAACATCTGTTTGGAATTAAGGCCCACTCCATAAGCTAGAACTCATCCTTGGGTGGCCAAGAACCTGTGACTTGACAGGCCAAGAACCTAGGAGAAAACCAAGTACTACTGTTCTGCTGAAGGAACAGAGCAATAAAATGAATCCTAACAACATTCTGCTATATCCATAGATCATTGTCTCTCTCAGTCATCATCAAAAAAGCTTCCTCCTCTGGTAGATGGGAACTAATATAGAGACTGGAAGCTGGACAATGGTGCAGAGAGTGAGAGATCCTGGAACACTCAGTTCTAAATGAGATGTCTCCATCAAGTCCATCCCCTTGGGGCTCAGGGAACTCTGTGGAAAAGGAGGCAGAAGATTTTAAGAACCAGTGAGGATGGAGGTAACCAAGGAAACAGGCCTTCTAAACACAACAGGACTGGTGCACAGATGAACTCACAGAGCCTGTGGCAGCATGTACAGGGCCCACCCAGGTCTAAGCCAGGTAAGGCCTCAGCACCGAGAAAGGAAGAGGAGACAAGCACCCATTCCTAACCCAGAATCTACCTCCAATTGATAACCACTAGCAAGAGAATAATTAGTTTCTCCAACAGAGTCTCACTGGGTATACTAACCACACTTAGGGGCAGACCCCATGCCCAGCAGTAAATGGCCAACATAAAACAAATTCAATGATGTTTTGGGGGGGGGCTTTTTTTCCCTTACAGATCTTTTGCTTTTGTGTTATGGTTTCCAATTTTTAATGTGTTTTCCTTGTGTTCAAATGTTTGTGTCTGAGTGTCTGTATGCGTTTCTTGGCTCTTTTTTAATGCTGGTTTTCTTGTTTCCTCCTAGTCCTATTCTGGTTAGTTTGTTTTTATTTTCTCTTATTATTTTAGATGCCTCTTTTGATTCTATTGAGAGGGAGAAAGAAAGTGTGAATTTTGTTAGGTGGGGAAGTGGGGAGTATCTGGGAGGAATTGGGGAAGGGGAACCGGTAATCAGAATATAGTGTATGAAAAAATTTTTTCAATAAAAAATAATAACAATAAAATTTTAAAGCAAATTCCCTACAGGCTTGCCTACAGCCATATCTTATGGAGGCATTTTCTCAATGGAGGTTCCCTCCTCTCAGATGACTCTAGCCTGTGTCAAGTTGACCTAAAACTAGCCTGTACAGAAGGTATCGAAGTTTCAATGTACCATCCAGCTCAAATGCCTTCTAGAATGTGACAGAATCTAGAAAATAAATAGAGGCCACTTAGGTTCACACATTCCTCCACCTTCAGGCTCTTGCTAGGATCAGACCAGAGACTATAGCCATCACCTGGGGAGAGATGATGCCGGCCTATGCTGGAGGACAGCTGTGAAGATGGTGAGATCGTGCTCAGATTGTGCTCATCATCTGAAGTAGAGTGGTTAGGTCTTGCTTATGCATTCATTGCCTTGCCTGTGGAGTTTGAGGAAAAAAGATTTCAAAGGTGCTCCTATGTGAGAAACTGGACCAGTAGATCATCAGGACAGGTAGGGGAAAGAGCTGCTTTAAAGTAGAATAAGTCGGAACTATGTTTGGAACAGAGCTTGAATTCCATTGTATACTTCGGAGCAGTGATCTCAAATCCATGGATAGGTATAGAAGTATGGATCTTAAGGAAGAATAGATAGAAATTTGCAGTCAACAAGGTCATCTGTAGAGTAAATGTGGAGAAAAGTGTGAGAACTGAATCTTAAGTCTCTCTAACATTTAAATATCAAAAATGGAAGTTGGGGCAGTCGAAGGAGATGGAGAAAAGGTGGGCAGTGGGAAGGAAGATCGGGGGAATGTGGCGTCCTGGAAGCCAAACAAAGAGGTGTTTTAAGGAATACAGAACTGGATGGAGTGTGTCAACTCCCTTCAAATCCATTGGATTTAGCAAGATGGTGATCTTGGAACCCTTAACAAAACAGGAGAAGAAAATTTCAAAGAATCAGCCTCCAGTATATGGCCCCACATGCAGAAGTATATGGACAGCACAAATTGGAATCCATGAGTTATTAAATGTTTACAAAGGACATGAAGTTAGGGGGTAGGGAGGTGGAGGCAGATCTTGTAAGATGAGAAGCTGGGATGAATATGATCAGAATACATATGAAATGTATGAAATTCTCATTGACTTAATAAAAATATTTTTTTTAAAGAACGGGTTAGATAAGCCAGGACTTCAGTAGCACTGGCATTTCTTTCCAGCTTGAGTGGAGCCAGCACCTCCCCCAGGAAACAGTAGCAGATAGACAGGCCACATCCGATGGGGATCATAAACACTGAAGAGATGCAACAGGACTCAATGCAATGTGCTACTCAGACTTTGGAGATATAATACAGAAAGGGGTGGTATAGCCCATATCAAGGACTTCTTCATTTGTTTGGGTTTTTTTTTTGTTTTGTTTTGTATTTTTTTTTTTAAAGACAGGGTTTCTCTGTGTAACAGCTCTGTCAGTCCTGGAATTCCCTCTGCAGACCAAGCTAGCCTCAAACTCACAGATTCCCCCTGCCTTTGCCTCTTGAGGTCTGGCATTAAAGGCATGCTCCTCCACACCCTGCCCACATCAAGGAGTTCGACAACCTTGTCTGGCACTGCATCCTGAGGTGAAGCTTCAGAAATTGTGTGACACATGTAACAAAATATTGCATCTTTGTCTAGCTGGGTCACGTGGCCATTCTTCTGTTCAAACGTAGTCAAAATGTGCCAAACACCTGCTGATCCATCCAGAAACAGAGACTAAATTCCAAACACCAGAGACTGACATCTTCAGCCTTGCTAAGTGAACCTCTTCCTTCCAAGATTACTGTGCTTTGTACAGGGCAGCCTTGTACTAGTTTGTGATTATAAAGTAATTAATAAAGAGTTTATAGTTGTATTTATTTTCTGTTCCATACTTTTCTGCCCCATTTACCCCTTGGTCCATTCCTTAGAAAATAAATCTATGAGAGTTGTAAAAAAAAAAAAAAGAAGAAGAAGAAGAAGAAAGAAAAAAGGATGAATGAATAAGGTTGAGAACACTGAGCCCAGCCGATCAAAGAAGAGCTATTTGTATAGCACACGACTGGGGAGTTCTTGGTAGTTGACCTGTGCTATGGGGAAGCATAAAGGTGTGACCCAGAAGACAGTTTCGGATGCACATGAATGAAAGAATTTTTTAATTTTTTTTTAGGAACAAAGTCTTTGAATTGACAGTGAGATATAGTGCACAGTGGGGAGATGGAATCATGCTAAGGGCATAGTAGCCTCATCCTTTGTATCAGAAAAGGCAGAGAAGATGAGGCAAGATGCTGGTAGAGTCATAGGTTTGCTTGTGGGAAGATGAACCACTTCTCTTTAGTCTGTTTATTTCTGGACAGAAATCCAAGCAGTAAAGTTATTTCTAAAAGCAAAAGAGATAAAGACTGACAAGGAGACATTTGGAGCCAAGAAAAGGTAATGGCCCAGGTGGTAGTAAAAATCTTGGGCTTGCTTCCTGTTGTATCCCACATGATCAAGAGTGTATGGCATGCTATGTAGTAATCAGCCCTGACTGTCCCTGAGTACTCTGGTCTTCTTCCCATTTTTCAAGCACAAGAGTCATTCATATGTCAAGCTGTCTCCCAATGGTTCTGTACTCTTTCAAGCTCCTTTCCTCCATGGTCACTAGTTCACTGTAGTTAGGCCCTCATTAAGATGTCAAGCTGTCAGCTGGCTCTGCTGGCTCACATCAACAATCAGTACTCAGGAGACCAAGGCAGAAGGATCAGGAGTTGGAGGATAGCCTGTGATATTTGCAAGATCTTGTTCCAAAGAAAGAACTTCAGAGAAGCCTTCTCTTACCACTCTATTGGAAAGAGAATACCCTCTTTTTCTCGCTTGCTGTCTCCTTACTATGCTTTTGTTGAAGTACAATTAATACACAAAAATCATATACATTCAATGTATACAATTGGAGGAGTTTCAAACACTTGTGGCACCATCAACACAATTAAGGTAATAAATGTATCAAATAGCTCCCAAAGTTTCCCTCTGTCCTTTTGCTGTGTGTGTGTGTGTGTGTGTGTGTGTGTGTGTGTGTGTGTGTGTGTTTATAGCTCTATAAGATATCAAACTCATCTATCAGGAAAGAAAGAGGACTGAGTCTCATCATCCTGCCAGGCAGAATGCCAGGACTCTTGGATGGTTTAGTTTTACTCACTTCTGAAGGACATGAGCTGTAGGTGGGGAGGGTGAGAGCTGGAAACTTTGGAAAAGGTATAGCTAGGAGGAGGATCTTGACTTATTGGGGTGTGGCTACATGAGCCCAGCAATTGGGGAATATTCCTCAGATATCAAACATCGAGGCAGTAGGGAGTGGACCTGAAGTCATGTGACAGGAAGTGGCTGTCTCTATCAGGAAATCACCTTCACAGCAACTAGGGCATCATTGTGCACAAAAACATGAGGCAAACTCTCGGGGTACTGTATTTGGACATGTCCTTAATCTATTCTTAGTCTCGAGTGATTTTGGCATCTCTCAGAACATTGGTCCACATATAGGCCCATCCAACCCCCTGGAAAGCTTCACCAGGCACAATGATGGCCAGGTTGTCTAAAGGTGATGGTAAACCTAAGGCAGAGCACTTGATTTACAACGTCTTTGTTGAGGATCCCCCAAAAGGCTGGGCTGATACAAGTGTGCTCCATGCCACGTGCCAAGTTGAGGGATCCTGAAACTCTGTCAAACACAATTCTTCTGGGGGCTGAAATTGTTGCTATCTAGAAACTTGACATGAGGTAGAGAATTCAAAATACCACCAAACTAGGAGTACCCCAAGGTGGAGGGAGAGTACCTGATTTCTCTAGTTTGGGGTTCTTACCAGAACTAAACAAGTGGCTCACTGTAAGCCAGGGTAGAGAAAGGAGTCCAGGAGGTGGCATCTAACACTGACCAAGGCCACTAATTACTTTGCTGCATTCACACACAGGCCAGAGAACATGCAAGGACCAGGGTAAGAGTAGCTGCTGTCTCAGGCTATCCTCCCTGTAGTGCCTTGAGTGAGAATGGCCACCATAGGCTCACATTTTAATACTTGGTCCCCTATAACACAAATCTTAAAAGGTTTTATTAATAAAAACAAATCTGGAGCCAGGTATTGGGGTGAACACTGAAAGACTGGAGAAACAGAACCAGCCACAGCTAACCTCACCTCGCCAACCGCCAACTTCTCAGCTGATCCTGTTTCCTCAGACTGAATGCCTCTGAGTCCCCTCATCCATATGGATCTCAGCTGAACTGCTGCTCAAAAGCCCAAAAGCTTAACAGCTCTAGTTCTTGGACACACCTTACATACCTTTCTGCTTCCTGCCATCACTTCCTGGGATTAAAGGCATGTATGCCACCATTTATCCCATGCCTGGCTGTTTCCAGTGTGGCTTTGAACTCACAGAGATCCAAATGGATCTCTGCCTCCAGAATGCTAGGATTAAAGGTGTGTGTGCTACCATTTTCTGGTCTCTGTATCTAGTGGCTTTTCTGTTCTCTGACCCCAGATAAGTTTATTAGGGTGTACAATATTTTGGGGAACATAATATCACCACAGTCCCCAGTTTGGGAAAGATTAGGAGGTGTGGCCCATTAGAGGAGGTGTGACACTGGGGGCAGGCACTGAGGTTTTAGAAATTCGGGCCACTCTCACTGCCTCCTACTTGTGGATAAGAATGATCAGCTATTGATCCAGAGCCATGCCTACCTGCCTGCTGCCATGCTTCCTGACATGATGATCATGACTCTAACCCTCTGCAACCACAAACTCCAAAATTAAATGTTTTCTTTTGTAAGTTGCCTTGTTCATGGTGTCTTATCATGGCAATAGAAAACTAACCAAGACACTCCATCATTGACTAGTGCTCTGTGTAATGGGACAGCTCCAGCTGTATGCCACATCCAATTTGAAGTTTTATCCTTCACTGAAAATAAATGGTTGATTGTGCACATCTGTTGGAACTGTACTACAGGGTGCAATTGAGCAGGACTGGGGTCAGTACCCTGTGATGCCATTGAATCAAAGTGCTATATGTCTCCATATTCATCAACAATAGGGATGCCAACAGAAGAAACAGTGCTAAACTGACCTGGCATACAAGTCCCAATATCACTTGAATTTCAAGAGTCTACATTTGAAACCATGCTTTCTTTTGCAAACTCTCTGGTAAGATTAATGATGTAGTTGTGGTTACTGTACACAGCAGCTATTCACAATGGTGACTAGAGTTAGGGCCAGATTCTGGGCCCTGACAGCATGCCTCTCCCTCAAACCCCATCAAAAACCCAGGTTATGATGACCATTCTCAATAATTCAATTAAATACAAAATAATAAAAAGCACAAGAAGAAAGTTTGTTCAATGTGACCACTTTGGGAAGAAAAGCAGAGTCCATCAACCATATCCCTAAGCTCATCTTTGGGATTCTGACATGAGGGTTGGGTTTAAATAAGAGGCAAGAAGCCTGGGACCATGTTGGTGTCCAACAGCCATGCTGCTGTGGGGACCATGCCAATCCCTGTGGCCTGTGCTGCCACCTGGGGCCATGGTGACATCTAAGCCCAGACTGCTACCAGGGACTATGTCTGGGTTCCTGGTCCTACCATAGCCAGGGTCTGTGTTGATGCCCATGGCCCATGGTAACACCAAAGGCCATATGGACCCAGGACCTAGGTCACAACCTGTGGCCATGTTGGTATCTGAAGACCATGCCACCACCAGAGTCATGCCGATCTGGGGGGGTCTGCACTGCCACATGGAGCCATGGTGTCACTTGGGCCTGGCCTGCTACTGAGGGCCATGTCTGGGTCTGTGGCCCAGCAGCAGCCAGGGTCTGAATTGATGTCCATGGCTCCTGTTACCACTGAGGGGGTGTGCTGATGCTGGGAATCTGGACAGCTGCCTGAGACATGTTGGTGTCTGAGGGTCTTGCTGCTGTGGGGGCCATGATGATCTGGTCAGCCTGTGCTGCCACTGGGGCCATGGTGACATCCAGGTCTGAGCTGCTACCAAGGACCATGCCTGGGTCTGTGGTCCTGCTGCAGCTGAGGTCTATGATGATGTCCATGGCCCATGTAGCCACAGGGGGTCATAGGAACCATGTACACTGAAATCTGGGGGTTGTGCTGAGCTGGCCCTGCTCCTCCCTGGCCCTGGGATAGCTGGCTCTGCCCTTCACTGGTCACTGCAAGAGGAGGATCATGATTTTGAGGCCAGCCTCACCTACATAGCAAGATTCTGTCTCAATAATCAAGGAGGTGGAGTTGGGGAGTATAGCTTAGTAGTAAAGCAATTTTCCCAGAGCTCAAGGCCCTGGCTATGAACCCCAAAATGGAAAAAAAAGTTGTAAAATGACAAAGTTTTCCTTCCTCTGGATCTGCAGGTAGATCCTGGTGTGTGTGTGTGTGTGTGTGTGTGTGTGTGTGTGTGTGTGTGTGTGTGTAGGGAGGGGATACATAACAATCAGATCTAAGGATTAAAGACAAATCCTTGTTCTCTATACCACTTGTTGATTTTTTAAGGTACAAATAATACAACCAAAAATTATTTCAAGCTACTTTGCTACAGAACAGAGTTGAGAAAACAGTATTATATATCCTTGGTATTTCCACTGCACTAATAAAATGGTCATAATTTCAAAAATGGAGAGATGAATAGACGCGTGGTGACTATGTCTGCAATTCCAGCAGTCAGCAGGGGGATTTGTGCAAATTCAAGTACAGCCTGGTCAACCTAGAGAATGTTAGGCTACTCCGGACTGCAGTATAAGACTGTTTCAATCTCTCTACCACCAAGAAGAGCAAAAGGTAATAAAATGACCAGGAAGCAATTGTGGTTACTACCCATGTTTTAATACCATGTATGTAAGGGTTAATTAATCTATTTTTATTCATTATCGTTTATTATATTGGAAATTTAAAATTACCTTTAATTTAATAAAGGTAAATTTAGATGATTCAAATTTGGATAATGGCTGTGATTAATAATTAGCAAGCCTAAGTTCTTTTACAGTTTAGCAATCAGTTCTTGTGGGTTGGTACTATCCAGCTCTAGCATACCACCCTATCACCTCAAGAGCAAGGGCAGAGGACAGTGAACCTAGAAATGGGTGAGCTCATTTTCTCAGTGATAACAAGGTACTTCAAGAGGAACTAACTACACCTGTCCCTAGGAGAGAAATGACAGCACATGCTGGTGGCATGTGTTCCTAAAAGAAAAACAGTAACCTTCTAGCCCTGTGAGCACATCATGAGCTTCTGGGGTGACTTATGTAGTGTACATTGTAAGATGTGCTGGGGCCCCACCAGTTTAGTCAGACTTTCGGTCACATTGATAACATATGGATGCTTATAAACTCCTGGGATTTTCCGTGTTTAGTTTATTTTCTATTGTTTATTTTCCCCTTCCCTTGGAAAGGGTAGAAAACAGATGAGCTGATACCTTCTGCCCAGGGCAGCAGAAGTCTGACCATCTCCCCCACTGCCACCCCAGGTCTCCAGCCCCTTCATACACACAGAGCTGGACAAAGACCACACAGAATTATTTTAGAAAAGGAGGGGCAAGCAGGGCCGTGGTGGTTCACAATTTAAATCCCATCACTCAGGAGGCAGAGGCAGGGGGATCTCTAAGTTCATGGCCAGTCTGGTCTACAGAGTGAGTTCCAAGACTACACAGAGAAACTGAGTCTCAAAAAATTAGAGTGGTGAGAGAGAGAGAGAGAGAGAGAGAGAGAGAGTCAGCTTGCCTAAAGGGAAGTCTTATCCAGCAAATCTTCTACTACTTCATCCTCTCTAAGAACTGTGAGGCCTGGTGTCCATAGACCTTTTCAACTGTGTGATGAAGAATGCTTCATCCAAAACCATTTGGGCAGTGGTAACAGAGGCACCATGGCACTTGGAAGAAAGAGGGATCTGCCAGCAGACAGGGTGGTGGAATGTCCCTTTGATCCCACCTCAGCTAGGCATGAAATCTCCAATGTCATAAGTTAGTTTTGAGACTGTAGAAGGTGCCCTCATGGCCTGCCTTTGACCTCTGCTTCTCTACAACTATCAGCTCCGATCATCCCTTACCATGTCAACTCAACCCCTATATTCGCTTTCTATGACTGGGTAACAAATGATCCCCTAACCTAAAATGTCTAAAAAACATTTTATGGGTCAAAAATTGGGAGCAGCTTAGCTGGGAAGGTGTGACTCAAGCCACTTGCATGCTGGAGAGATTTTGGCAAGGACTATAGATGCTTAAAGGCTTGGATGGGGCTGGAGGAACTGCTTCCATGATGGTTGTTGCCAGGAAACCTCAGCCCCTCACAATATGGACCTCCACAAGTTATTCAAATATCATCATGGCATAGAAAAAGTTTTACCCTAAGATGTGACAGCAAGTGTTTGTAATTCCAGAACATGGAAGGTAGAGGCAGAAACATCAAAAATTCTATAGCAGCCTGGGTTATAGAATACAACCCTGTCTCAAAAAAAACAAAACCCAAACAAACAAAACTCTCAAAACTTACCCGAGAGTGAAACATCCTATGCACAATACAGAGCAGCCTACACGGTCCTCTTTCTGATCTATTCTCTTAGATCAGAGTTAAACAGGTTGCTCAGTCTGTCTTTAGCATTCATCAAAAGCAAGATGTAACAAGTGCTCACTTCCAGGGGAGAGAAATCAGTGTCTTCCTTTTGTTTTGTTGTTTTTGTTTTCTGAGCCAGGGTTTCTCTTTGTAACAGTCCTGGCTGTCCTGAAACTCACTTTGTAGACCAGGCTGGCCTCAAACTCACAGAGATCCCTGGGCCTCTGCCTCCCAAGTGCTGGGATTAAAGGTGTGCACCATCACTGTCTGGCTTCAGTGTCTGCCTTTTGAAGGAAGAAATAGGAAAGCAATGGTGGACATGTTTCTGAACTACTGTGGTCCTCTCATCACAGCAGCATCCAAAGCTCAGATTTACATCATCTGTAGTAGGCAGACACACACGAGGCTCTTCCTCTTTAAGGACATTTTAAGTACAAATCTCAGCCTGATTGATGACCCATGAACAAATTACTGGCCAGAAGCCATGCCCAGCATGGAATAGTGGAAAAACAGAGGATAACTTCAATGGATATTATTGAACAAAAAAGGGAGTGGGGAACTGGGCATAGTGGAACGCGCATGTAATCCTAGCATTTTGGGAGGATGGACTTGAGCATGAGTTCAGCCTGAACTATATAGTGAGATCCTACCTTAGAGAAAGGACTGGAGATGTAGGTCAGTTGCCTAGCATTTACAAGATACTGGGCTTCACCTCCACCATCCCCAAATGATAGGTCAGGCAAAAAAGAACCACTATGGGGCTGAAGAGACTTCGTGGTTAAGAGCACCTGTTGTTCTTAAAGAGGACCTGACTTTGGTTCCCATCACCCACATCAGTTGTCTTGCAACCACCTATGAGTTTGGTTCTGTAGGATTCGATGCCTTCTTTTGGCTCCTGTGGATACCCAGACATACATAGCATGCATATTCACACATATATAAAATAAAGCACTTTTAAAAAGGAGCTACTGTTTCAGAAACAATTCTGAAGACTATCTGGAGAAATGTTGAAAGTTCTGGATCAGGATATACTTTCTCCTTCTGCCTGGGGATAACTAGCCATGAGTCCTAATTCTGGCCCCTGGGCTCTTGGGTACACCCTCTGGCTCATCTTTCCTTTCCAAGTGAAGATCATCTGTTTGCAAGAGCATGGGCTTATTTCAGCTCTTGTCTCACCAGTAGGGGTTTGAGTGTCTCAATGTCAATTCTTGTTTTATACTGTCTCTATCCCTTTGGTCCATGCTGGAGGACTTTGCTAACTATAGTTGTCTTTAAAACTCTGTGAATCTCATTAAGGTTTATTCCATTACATCAAAGCTTCATCCAAAAAATATCTTGGAGCTGAGCCCTGACTCACCTGAGGCTTTGGCAGATACCACTGGGGAGTAATGCCCTTAAGCTTCTTAAGCACCCCACCGACTGAAGTCTTAGAGGCACAACCTTGGATCCTCTTAGGGTCTTAGTGGTACAGATTTTACAGGCAGACCTTTAGCTTCAGTTTTAGACTATGCCTTCCAGAGAGTGCCCTGGATTTGATGTTTGTTTCAAAGCCATTTCTTATTTTAGCACTGTTCACTGTTGGAGGATCTAGGAATGACTCTTCAGAGCCAGTGCATCCAGACTCACAGCTTAACAATCCTCCATTCACTCATCTCTGGCCTTGCACAATCTGCTACCTACAGCAAGAAGAAACCAGGCAACACCTTGTATACAGTTGCAGAGAAGCTTCTCAAGCTGGATCATCCATCTCATTACACACATTTCCTACTTTCCAAATAGTTTCAGGTAACAATATTGTTAAACTTTCTGCCACTAAAAAGCACAGCATTCCCTTGTTTTCCAATAGTTTTTGCTTATATGTATACCCTTATTGGCAACCTCCTCAAAGCTTAGACTGTTACTAACAATATGTTCAAGAAATTTTAGCCTCTCGTTAACTCTCTTCTAAGAAGCCTTCCAGTGTCTGCCAACTGCTTAATTCTCAAGCTTTTCTCAAAATTTTAGATATTTATCATTATAGCATCCCACTTCTAGGTAGTGCCACATTATTAACTATTACTGTGTAACAGACAACTCCTAAACTCAGTGGCTGCGAACAATAACTATGTATTTATTTTGTTCTATTTTTAAGGTTTATTTATTTTATGTGTATGAGTGTTTTACCTGCATGTACATGCACCCTGTGCATGGCCTGGTGCCCACAGAGGCCAGACAAGAACATCAGATCCCCCGGAGCTAGACTTATGGATCTTTGTGAGCTGCCACGTAGGTGCGGGGAACTGAACCTAGATCCTCTGCAACATCCCAAAATTCCCTGAACCACTGAGCCATCTCCTCAATGCTTACAGTCTTCACAGTGCTGGAAATTTAATCCAGGGTCTGGCACATGCTATACAAGCATTGTACCACCAAGCTTCACCCTCACTTAGAATGGTAAGCTTTTGCTATCTCAGTTTCTGTTAGTCAAGAATTTGGGAGTGATTTACCTGGAAAGTTTGGCTCATAGTCTGTCCAATGACTGCACTTGAGCTATAGCCCACTCTTTTGTCATCTCAAGTCTGGATGGTGATGGAGGATCTGCTTCCAGAATGATTCCTTTCCATGCTGCTGACAAGAGGATTCATGTCCTCACCACGTAGGCCTGTCCTCAGGTAGTTGGAATGTCCCTATAACATGGCAAATGACTTTTGTCTAGAGAAGAAAGCTCAGAATAGGCCATGCCACCTCTAAGAACATAGTCTTTGAAATTGCACACTGTCACTTCTGTCTTATGTATTCCCTAGGAGAAATTCTGAAAGAAGATAGAATTTAGATTTCACCTTTTTGAAAGGAAGAACATAGAAAAGTTTGTGGCAGTGGGGGATTATTATTATTATTATTATTATTATTATTATTATTATTAGATAGGTGCCTCACCATGTTGCCAAGGTTACTATTATTATTATTATTATTATTATTATTATTATTACTACTACTACTACTACTACTACTACTACTACTACTATTTAGATAGGTTACACTCAAACTTGCAATCCTCCTATCTCTCTACCCCTTCAGTGCTGGACTTGCATGTGTATGCCAATTGGCCCCACTATTTTTAAATAATCCTAGTCTCTTTTCTCCTAGCATGTTATAGGTGGAGCAGGTCTGCAGAGTTCTCTAGTCTAAATAGGGGAAAAGAAAGGCTCAGAGAAATTTTCATGGAAACTCCATAATAAATTTTATGACTCAGTAGAGCCAGGTGTGTGGCTCATGCCTATGACCTCAATGTTCTGGAGCCTTAGGCAGCAGTGAGGTCCAGCCTGCACTAGAGAGCAAGACCCTGTCTCAAAGCAATAACAACAATAGAAACAAATAACACCACCACCACCACCCAAACCACAGACAAAGTCAGTAGAGCTTTCAACTCAGGTCTAACTAAAGGTTGCCTGGACAAAGCAGGGGAGACAGTACTCAGATGATGCCACAACCTTAAAGGATAACTCTCTGTGCCTTGAGCTGCCACGGGGGGCCATGGTGACAACCAGGCCCAAGATACTGCTGATGGCCATGTCTAGGTCCATGGTCCTGATGCAGCTGGGGTCTTTGTTAATGTTCATTGCTCATGCTTCCACAGAGACGCATGCACCCCTCACCATGGGAGTGAGGAGAGCTGGCTCCTTCCTTCACCTGAGCATGGTGGTTCTAGCAGTCCTGAATGACCAACTCAGCTGCCACCAAGGCACACATCCAGGGCTTTGAGTGGGCACGCCCCAACATCTACCCCATCTGTGACCTGCTGGAGCCCATGAAGGTACTGCAGAACCATAGCCACAGAATTTCCATGACTTGGGACAACAGCAGGTTATCTGAGAGGAGTTTTGGTGAGGGTCCAGTATTGATGGTGTACCAGAAGCCTTGAACCTGACCAACAACACATTTACACAAGGAACATTTGCAAGGAAAGCTGTTTGAACAAAAGGGTCTACTGCATGATACACAGAAGATCCCAATGCCATTAAGATGAATGAAGAGGTGATGGAGAGGTGGGAATGATGGAGGAGTGGAGCAAAGATTTTTTTTTTGCTTGTTTGCATTTTTTGGGGGGTTTGGGTTGTTTGTTTTTATTTTTTATTTGTTTGAGTTATTGTTATTGTTATTTTTATTTATTTCTTAAGTTTTCCTTTTAGGTGCAGGGTAGATATGGAGGGATATTGGGAAATGAGTGGGATTGGGGTGCATGATATGAAATTCCCAAAGAATCAATAAGAAGTATGTTTAAAACTAAAAGAAAAGAATAATTCTCTGCAACATCACTTGTCCTCTCACCCAGAAAACAGCTCATTTTAACTAAGTGCCAATTTTACTATAGGTCTATTCACCAAATAATTTACAACTATCAACCTCGTTAAGAATCATAAAACTGTTTGCAGTGAAGATTTGTATCGTATCCCTTTCATATGTATGGAATCTGTGGCTCAAAGGAAGGAAATAATATGATCACCAAACAATGACAGAAAAGTCAGGATGTGAACTCAGATTTGTCTGAAATTAGACTGGCTTACACAACACAGGATGAAAGTTCCTGTCTTGAAGATACAAAAGAAATCTGAGTAAACATAGAATGTCTGTGGGTCACCCTAACTCACTGTAGCATTCAGTGTATCACAAGACAATAGAAGTTTGAAAGAACAAACAGTAAGCAATGGGGTGTAGCTCAGTGGCTGAGCACTTACTAAATTCTCAAAGTCCTGGTCTGGGGGTTTGAATGAGAGCAGTCCCCATAGGCTCATATATTTGAATGCTTGGTCTGAAGTGGGAAACTTTTGGGACAAATTCGGAGGTATGGCCTTGCTAGAGGAGGTGTATCACTGAGGGTGAGCTTTGAAATTTCGAAAGCTCTTGCCACTACCAGGTACCTTTCTCTCTGCCTCATGCTTGTGGATCTTAGTTAGCTAGCTCTTAGTTACTGTTCCAGTGCCATGACTGTCTGCTTGCTGCCATGGTCCCCACAATGATGGTCATGGACTCTATTGCCTTTGGGAACTGTGATCCTCAGTTAAATACTTTACTTTATGAATGGCTATGGTCATGCTGTTTTGTCATGGCAATGGTTTAAAAGAAAATGGCCCCCAAAGTAGGTGTGGCCTTATTGGAGTAGATGTGGCCTTGTTGGAGGAAGTGTGTCACTGTCAGGGTGGGCTTTGAGATCTCCTATGCTTAAGTTACTGCTCAGTGTCACAGTCCACTTCCTGTTGCCTCCTGATCAAGATAGCCTGCACCATGTCTGCCTGTATGACACTATACTCTCTGCCATGATGATAATGGACTAAACCTCTGAACTGTAAGCCCCCTCAATTAAATGTTTTCCTCTGTAAGAGTTGCCATGGTCATAGTGTCTCTTCACAGCAATAGAAACCCTGAGACACCCAAGTATAGCAAAAATTAAAAATAAAAGAATAGGGACTGGAAAAGTGATTCAGAGTTAAATGTGCTCTGACTGCTCTTCTAAAGGACTTAAATCCAGAGGTCCCAGCACCAGCTTGGGCAATTTACAACTATCCATAACTCTAGCTCTAGGGGATCCAACACCCCCTTTTGGCGTTTTTGGGCACTCACACACACATACAAGTGCATGTAGTCATATAGATACATACATACACTTGCACATACACATATAAATAAAATTAAATTAAAAATAAATACTCTGCAAATTAAAAATAAAAGAATAAAACATGACTGTTTATTGAACTCTTGCTATTTTCTTCATACTTATGTGTTTGCTTTCCCCAGCAAACCCTTAAGATAAGTATGAACAGAAGAAACATAGGTTATTTTATTTAAATTTTTACAACATCATTTTATTGTTAGGGAATTTCATATGCATATAATCAGTTTTGATCAAATCTACCCCCCCATTCCTACTCTTCCAATTTCTCTCCTATGCCCCTACTTTTCCCTCATAACTTCTCATTTTTTAAAAAAAATTTACTTTGTTGGTGTGTATGTGTACGGTGGGGGGGGGGTTGCCATGGCATGTGAGTGGAGGTCAGATGACAACTTTCAGGAGTCAATTGTCTTCTTCCAGCATGTGGGACCCAGGGCTTAAATTCCGGTCTTCAGGCTTGACCTCAGGCACCTTTACCCACTGTACCACCTCACCAGACTAGCCCTTAGAAACAGAGTTAAAGATGCAGAAGCACAGAGAGGCAATGGGACTTGTTCAAAATGCTCTTGTATGACTCTGAAGCCTGGGGCCACTCCAGTGAGTTTTCATGAGCTCAAATAGACCTGGTGATTGGCAGGGCATTGGAAGTTGTTCAACTCACTTAGCCAGGGCTTGCTGCTCTGTGCATCTTGAGAATATAGTGAGCTTGTTCACAGTATTTCACTCGAATCAAGAAGAGCTTGGCTTTAAAATGAGGGGAAAGACCCCACAAAGCTCCTGTTCAAAGATTCTTCTCCTCAGACTTCTAACAATGTTGTTTTGGTAGTTCACCCCCCTCTCCACTTCTACCATCATCTCCACATTGAACTGCCCTAGAGATTCCAAAAGAAATATAACCAGGTCTTCTGGAAATACTCCAGATGTTATTTTGCCAGTAACTGAAGAAGGCTGTACTCATGACAGTGAGACCATCTCTGTGTTTGTTTCTGAGATGACTGCCAATCATCTTAAGTAGTAATTATTTTTATTTCCTTAGGATGTTGGGCATGGAGCCCAGAAACTTGCATGGGCTAGGTGAGCACTCCATCACTGAGTTACATCTCCAACCCTTAGTAATTATTTTTTTAAATGACAGTAATAGAGTTGGGAAGTGTGGATCAGCAATACAGAGCTTGCCTAGTATGCACAAGGTCCTGGTTCAATCCCTAGTATTTCCAGCAAACTGTTCAATCAATAAATGTAGCAATAATAGTCAGGAATTCCAGTTCTGGGTGAATAGGTTTTATGCTATGTCGTTGAGTGCAGCTCTGAAATCTGACTTATTTGAAGATTGTGGAAAAGCAGAGTAGCAGGAAGATTAGGAAAGATTGAAGTTCAAGGTACTCACCACTGGCGAGTCTACTCTTTTCTTCTGTGCAGTGCTCCTGAACTTGGATTCTGTCTGTCTCTGTTTCTGTCTGTCTCTGTCTCTCTCTGTCTCTCTGTCTGTCTGTCTCTCTCTGTCTCTGTCTCTGTCTCTGTCTCTGTCTCTCTCTCTCTTTCTCTCTCTCTGTGTGTGTGTGTGTGTGTGTGTGTGTGTGTGTGTGTATGTCCTGGAACTCGCTCTGTAGACCAGGCTGGCCTCGAACGCTCAGAGATCTGCCTGCTTCTGCCTCCGGAGTGCTGCCACCACCAGTGAAAAGAGGTTTCTTAATGTTCTAAGAGAGTGCGAAAGTTCTCCAG
The DNA here is from genome assembly GCF_903995425.1 of Onychomys torridus. Classification (NCBI taxonomy): domain Eukaryota; kingdom Metazoa; phylum Chordata; class Mammalia; order Rodentia; family Cricetidae; genus Onychomys; species Onychomys torridus. The sequence continues at coordinate 87,744,410 of NC_050466.1, read as the reverse complement.
TCACTTCTCTTGTCTTATTATTTTTGCTTTCTCAATCCCTGGCACCCTGGATCCCAGGCAGCCCTGTGCATCAGTGACAGGGGAAGCACCCTTATCTCTTAGGATGCAAAAGGAAAACACTAAAGAAAGAAAATAGTTCCTCTCCAATTGGAACTGCTGTGGCCCCACATGTCCCCTTGGCATTTCTACCTCATTTTGGTCTCATACAAACTTAACTAAAATGTGACCAGTTTCACGAATTGATGGCAGAGTAGACTTCCTGAGGTCCCTGCTTTCTGGCAGAAGCACCCAAACAGAAAACTCCTGAAAAGAAAGTGTCAGGAATCTCACTGAAAGATCTTTAAAGAGGTCATGAAGTCTTATACTTATACTTCAAGCAGAATATGCATGGATCTGACTCAAAGTCACACAGACTTTTTAAGATTAATACCTATTAATATGAATATCAAAGTTTAATACTATGGTAGATTTAGTGTGTTATTGCCATGCATGCATATAGCATATGCTAATCAAATTCAACGTCCATTTTTCCACCTTTACCCCTTCCTGTGCCTCTATAGTCCTTAGTAATATTTCAAGTCAACTTTTTGAGTTTTCACATATGAAAGAATATGTGGTAGTTGGCCTTTTATTGTCTGGCAAGAGACTGTAAGGGAAAGAGCATCATGAATTCTCACAATGGCCAATGGATGGCATCAGCCTGGTGAGCTTCGAATAGTACTGCTATTTTTTTTACAAAACAAAACAAAAACTGCAGCCCACTTATAAGTCAGAACCCACCTACCTGCCCAATAAACATTCTCTTTAAAGTTTAAATAGGAAATAATATTATTTAAAATGTCCAGGATACATTCCAAAATTATTGGGTATGTGAATAATCTTAATTTACAAGGGAAAAAACTCAAAGATATCAACACAGAAATAGCACAAGTCTTGGAAATCTGACCAAAATTAAGTTATTATAAATCTTTTAAAAATTATTTTAACTAATATATAAGAACATTAAAGGTGAATTATTATTAGAAAAATATGATGCCTTAATAAATATTTATATTGTGAAATGCAATGGTTGATTTTTTTGAAGATAGTGTCTTTCTTTACTGTAGCCCAGGCTAGCCTTTAACTACTGTGATCTTTCTACCTCAGCTTCCCCAATACCTAGCATTACAGGTGTACAGCCCCATACCTCCTTTATGACACGTTTTTTCGTCAGTATTTTATTGTTGTATATTCATTGTACATAGTGTTGGGTTTCATATAGACAATTTCTTTCAAGTATACCATGTGCACCCACTCCCATTCTTTCCTTTTAACTCCTCCTCACCCTTTTCTCTCTTCCTACTGATTTCCTGTTTCTCTAGTCTCATCTCTGACTTCATGTTTTTTATGTACATACATGGTTTTCTGTATCTATAAAGAATTCTAGGACTCATACATGAGAGAAAATAAGAGATACTTGTCTTTTTCCACATGAATTTTGTTGACTATGATCTCCAGTTGCACCCATTCCATTGTGTGTAATTATGGTTTCTTTAGTCACTCATCCATTGATGGCCACCTAGGCTGACTTTATAACTTGGGGTATATGGATAGTAGTGCTAGAAACATGGATGTGTACCTACATCTGTGATATGACTTCAGGTATATATTCAGAAGAAGTACAGATAAATCATACAGTAATTTTACTTTCGGTGCTTTTTAAAGAAATAACCTCCACACTTATTTCCCTAGTGACTGGATCAAGTGACACAATTTTAACAAAACAAAGCTAAGAATCTCCAGAATGAACAACATGCCACATTTTAAAATAAAGACAGGATTAGCAACAGTTCTACATTGAGCAGTATTGAAGCACAGAGCAAGGACAAATGAAGTAATAGCCATTCTATCTAAAACACACAGAGAAAAAAAGCAGAAAGAAATTTACAGAGGCTCAAACAATAGTGGGACAGTGACAAAAACCCTTGTCTTTAGAGTCCTAGAAGAAAGGAAGAGTGAGATGAAGGAAAGTTTTTGAAAAAAGTAATTCCAAATTTTGATGAAAGTCTGAAATGTACATGCAAGTTACCTAGCACTTGGGAGGCTGAAGCAGGGTAATCAGGAATTTGAGGCCAGCCTAGTAACCTTGTCTCAAAGAAAACAAAACATAAAAAAGGGCTTAGTGTATGTTTCAGTGACAGAGTGCTTGCCTAGCACTCACTTCTGTGTGAAGAACATCCCTCAGTGATCACTATAGAGTGCATCTGCTGGCAATGGATTTTTATTGGTGAAATTATAGGTCCTGGCTTTGACTGATTTCCAGAACTGGAAACAAAATGCCACCACCCATCCTGAGCCTTTTGAAGTGGCTCACTGGAGAAGGGAGATCTCAAGTTTAAGGCCAATCTTGACTTCTTAGCTGTGAAACTTTATTTTCAAACCTCAACAAGCATCCATTCCTAAACATATAATAATAAAACTACTGAACTCCATCAATGAAAAAAATCTGAAATCAACCAGAGAAAAGGGTGCATTAAGGAATAGTGACTATACATCTCAGTTTCTTATTAGCAAATAAGAAGGGTAGAAAACCCAAAGTGCTGAAACAAGGTGATTGTCATCTTGGAGTTTTGTATTAGGTGGAATATGCTTTAGAAATTAAGTAAAAATATTCTCATGCATATTCTAAAATTGAAACTGAGAAAATCTGTAGTGGATAGCCATTCCAGCTTTGACCTGAAGTTCCAACCCCCACTGAGGCTTCAGTATTGGTCACGCCTACAAGGCGGGGCTGTGAGAGGACATTGAAGACCTGAGTTCCGGATGCCAGGGCTCTCTTGGTTCCACGACCCTGGACGCTGGAGGTAGACCGAGCAGAGTTCTCCAGAGAACACCGCCAGACTGTGACACACCTTTCCTAGACCCTGCAACCTAACTATCCATTCATTTGTAAGTTACGCCACTAAATAAACCTCCCTTTTAACTATGTGGAGTGGCCTAAATAATTTCACCAATAAAAATCCATTGCCAGCAGATGCACTCTATAGTGATCACTGAGGGATGCTTTTCACACAGAAGTGAAATGCTAGAAATATGGACCAAAAATGAAAGATGGGGGGATGTACTTACCTAAGACATGTGTTTTATGCCCAGCAAAATATGGTGGCACATGACTGTAATCCCAGTACTCAGAAATACATTTGAAGAGAGTCTGAGCTAAAGAGTGAAATTATTTAACAAAAGGAAAAAGCAAGAAAACAATAAAAGTGAAACAAACACCCTAGTGTTAAACTCTCAGTGGTCTAGTCCTCTGTGGTTGAAGAAACTGTAGAAAGGAAAAAAGTTTAGAAAACCCTGTCTGAACTCACAGCAGTAGTGGGCTCATGCACAAGACTGGCTTCATCAACATTCCATCATGGATTTTTTTTTGGGGGGTGGTATCATAAGGCTCTACCCTTCCCTGAAGGAGAGTCATCCTCTGGTGTAGCCACTGGTAAATTGCCCTTGCTCAAGTAACTTCCCATACATACTCGTGGAAGCAACCCCATTAAAATACATTAGAGCATGCATCCAAAAAGATAGGGATGTAGGAAGGGGACTTGTTGGGAAGGAAAAAAATCTGGTGTAAGGAAGACAATGATAAGAGAGGACAATGCAGGGGAAATGATCAACATGTATTATAGGTATATGCAACTGTGAACAATTTAAAAATAAAAAGATAATCGTTTAAAAGACTGAATGCATTTAAAATCGTGGGTGTTGTTTGTTTGTTTTTCTCTTTTGTGGGGGGGGGGTGCCACTCAGCTCCCAAATAAATCAAATGTGGAGACTTGTTCTTAATTATAAATGCCTGGTCATAGCTTGGCTTGTTTCTTGCCAACTTTTCTTAACTTTAAATTAACCTGTCTGTCTTTTGCCTCTGGGTTTTTACCTTTCTCTATTTTTGTATACCTTTCTTTCTTACTTCATTGCTGGTTGTGTAGCTGGGTGGCTGGCTCCTGATGTCCTCCTCCTTCCGCTCTCATTCCTTCTTTCTTTTTCTCCCAGATTTCTCCTTCTATATATTCTTTCTGTCTGTCAGCCCACCTATCCTTTCTCCTGCCTTCTATTGGCCATTCAACTCTTTATTAGACTATCAGGTGTTTTAGACAGGCACAGTAACACAGCTTCACAGAGTTAAACAAATGCATCATAAACAAAAGTAACACACCTTAAAGTAATATTCTATAACATTTTCCCCTTTCTTAAAACAAAAATGAAAGGTTTTAACTTTAAAACTTTAACATAGTAAGACTGTATACAATAAGAACAATTATCAAGTAAAGATTACATTCATAATGTACTAAATTCCAATTCATTTGTGTCTGGTAAATTTAAAGAAAATACTACATATCTATTCTGTCTTAGTAAATCCATATGTAAGGAAAATGGCAACTATAACTATCTAGTCTTCAACTCCATTAAAGGCCTCAGAAGGATATAATTTGATTGACAGTTATAAATGACTAATTATTGACTTATGTTTCTTGATCATCCTAAATAGTTTAATAATAGCTTTCAATAACTAGAATTTTACCTTGCCTTTTTTTTTGTTTTTTTGTTTTTTGTTTTTTGAGACAGGGTTTCTCTGTGTAGCTTTGCGCCTTTCCTGGAACTCGCTTTGGAGACCAGGCTGGCCTTGAACTCACAGAGATCCGCCTTGCATTTTTAAATGAACTGCATAGGTACAATACCTTAAACACAGAAACATATACAGTGTAACAAAAATAACTTTAAATTTGTATCAATATACCAAAATTCATGCCAATGCAAAATATCTGAGATTAATAGTTGTCTTTTTATCCTATATTTCTATATTCCCCTAAATTATAACAAATATCCATAACTCATCAATTAACCAAAGACCACCCCTACCCCCCACTCCCAACTCTTGAGAATGTGGACGTTGTTTTCTCCAAACTGCTTTCTGCTATCTATGGTGAAGGAATCCCTAGGGATCCCTGAGAAATTTTTGAGATAATGGCCAAGTCCTGGGAAGACCAGCAGTAAGTAACCTTTGCTGATAGATATCACCTGTCAAGATTCAGGGGGGCTCCCTTGATCATACCTAATCCATATTATTCCTGAAGGAATCCACAACTTCTTATCTTCTGTAGGAACAAAACTCCAAAGCATTTTTTACTTCCATTTGACAAATACATTTTTTAACTTCTTTTTTAAAGTCTTCCCAAAAGTATCTAGATTAGTTCAAATTTAGCAGTCCAGTTCACAATTCCATGACTCTTAGCAGCTGTTTGCTTATTAACAATCAAAAAATTCAAAATCTACACAATAACATACAGGATCCAGACTCCCTGTGTGGCTTACCCTTTTTTCATTACTTTACTTCTCTCTTTAAAGACTTTATTATTTTCAAACTATTTTAAACTATTTTTTTCTTTCTATGACTGTCCTTACACTTATTTCTTTCTTAAATCTACACACATTATAAAACACACTGGAACCTGTTTAGAGGTTTTTTCCATCTGGACCCATTTTACTGCATATCTCTAGTCTTTTTGACCCCATGAGCAAACTTTTAAACTACTAAACATCACTGACCTCCACACAGAGGGCTTTGGCAGCTGGCTCCATCCACTTCTCAGGTCCTAAAAGCCAAGTCTAAAACTCATGGTCAGATCAGAGATGCATGACCAGGAACTGCATTCAACCTCTCAGCTATGGAATGCTGGTGTCCTGCACTGTGGCAGTCATTATTTCCACTTAGTTTTTTTGTTCCTACTTAATGTACTAGCTGCCCAAGGGCTCACTGTCTGGCAGAAACTGTCCAGCAGAAACTCTTAAAGGAGCCATTTTAAGCTTTCTCAGGCACTATGGAAATTTGAGAGCCGCGTTGGTATGCCGAAATGTTTTTTCTCTTTTGTGGGGCTCGCCACCCAGCTCCCAAATAAAACACACATGGAGGCTTATTCTTAATTATGAATGCCCAGCCTTAGCTTAGCTTGTTTCTTACCAGCTTTTCTTAATTTTAAATTAACCTGTCTTTTGCTTCTGGGCTTTTATCTTTCTTTATTCTATACACCTTTCTTTACTTCTTACTCCATGGCTGCCTGTGTAGCTGGGTGGCTAATCCCTGGAGTCCTTCTCCTTCTCTGGCTACTTCTTCCTTCCCAGAGTTCTCCTATATATCCTCTCTGCCTGCCAGCCCCGCCTCTCCTTTCTCTTGCCTTGCTATCAGCCATTCAGTTCTTTATTAGACCATCAGGTGTTTTAAACAGGCGAAGTAATACAGCTTCACAGAGTTAAACAAATATAACATAAAAGTACCACACCTTAAAATAATATTCTTCAATAGACGAGAATGTAGCTCCAGCATTTGAGTGCTTGCTTAGCATGTGTGATACCTCAGTCAAATCTTGGCAGCCCCACGCACCCCCGCCCCAAATTTACCTTTAAAATTAAGTGAAGAACTGTGATGAAGAGTACCTGCTGCACTCAATCTCCAGTCCTCTTTAATAGCAGCACCCCAACTTTATTTCAGGCACATAGTTAGGAGTGTATTTCCTAGCTTATCTCTGCAGCTAGAGATGCTTGGGTTCAAGTAACAGCTTTGTCATTTAGTATTTGTGTGGCCTTGGGTGTGTTGGGTTGCTGCTTATATATGTCTTGGATTAATATGAAGTGCTCCATGAGTACATAAGTGAAATATGCAGTTCACAGTTTCTCCATTGTTAAGAGAAGAATTTCTTCTTTACAGAGAAGACTGCAGAATAACCGGTCTCATGGGTCACTTTCACAATGAAAATGAAATTATCTCCACCGTGGGATCCCACAGCCTTCATTCTTGACTTTTAAGTGTCAACACTATATTTAAATATATTTGTTTACCTCTCTCTTTTGAGACAGGGTTTCTCTGTGTAGTCCTTATTGTCCTGGAACTCACTTTGTAGACCAGGATGGCCACCTGCTGAATGCTGGAATTAAAGTTATGCACCACCACCACTCAGCCTGTTTACCTGTCTCTTCATATTCCCGTCTTTCACTATGGGCAAAGGCTTGAATCAAAACATCTTCCTTATGAGTTGAACCTTATGGTGTACATGCTTTGTAATCCTAATACTCAGGAGGCCAAGGCAAAGGATACTAGCCTGTTATGTGGTGAGACCATGCCTCAAAAAACCAAGAGACAGGGATATAGCTCAGTGGTGCAGCACTTGTCTAGCATGTGCAAGGCCCTGGGTTTGACCCTTATGGGGTTAAGTGTTAGATAACGGTAAGACATGGAAATCTGTAACAGATTTCTTCCACTTCACTCACTATTTATACTTCTAAGTTGTTCTTCACTCTTTTTTTTTTTTTTTTTTTTTTTGGTTTTTCGAGACAGGGTTTCTCTGTGTAGCTTTGCGCCTTTCCTGGAACTTACTCTGTAGCCCAGGCTGACCTCTAACTCAGAGATCCGCCTGCCTCTGCCTCCCGAGTGCTGGGATTACAGACATGCACCACCACCGCCCAGCATTTGTTCACTCGTCCTTAAGCAACTGTTCTCATCAAGACTAAGATACCATGTTCCTTTATCAGTGATGACACCCATAATCTGACTACTACCCTGAAGGCTTGTATTAGCATTCATGCAAACAATATCACTTTGATAGCCAGAGCAAGCACCTTCTCAGCTGTTCTCGGAAACACATTCTTCTAGGCCTCAAGCTTCCAAATTATAAACACAGGGAACCCCTTCTACCCGTACTGTCCTCTCTTAATCCAATTGCTCCCATGTCCTTGTATATTGCTTTGAAGCCACTTTGAGCAAGATATTCTACTGAAGGCATTCTACTTCCTAGCACAGTAATTTCTACCTTCATAGTCCCTGGGTTTTCAATTACTGTTTGCTGCAAGATACCTTTATTCACTTTTTGATGTCCTAGTTGTGCTTATGGGATTGGCACTGCATTTGATTACAAAAAGGCTGATGTGAATAGAGATACAATGTATTAAGAACTAATATGGAGCCTAGCATACCCTATTTGCTCAATAAATGTAATTTCCCTTTTAAACTTGTTTCACACAATTCTACACTTGTTTCTTTAGAATATATGTATCATCTGTCATCAATACAGTACAAATATTTCTGTACCTTCAGCAAAAAGGCAGACACAAATTGCCCCTTTCCAGTGTTTTTATTGATACATATAACATTCACAAACCATTTTACAGGTTTCTTTGCACAGACTTCTTGTTCATAGGAAAGATCAGGATTAAAGTAGAATACCCAAGACCAGAAATGAACAAGCTTCATTAAGGCAAAGTTTGGAATGACTTCAATCTTAAGTCTAGGAATATACCCAGTACCCTATATGACCAGATACATCCCTATACTATAAACACCTGAAGAGATGTTGCATTTTGAGGCATAAATCATCCCTTTAGGAAAAGTAAAAGTAGTTGAGTTTTCAAACTTTGAGATAAACAGACTATGCATATGTGAAATGGGAACTTTTATAGTAATTTGATTCTTCAAACTTTGAGAAAATTAGACTGTATGTGTGTGAAAAGGGGAAAAGAAAAGGGAAAAAAGAGGGTCTAAGGGCAGCAAACCTATGTCTTTCTAAGTCTGCCTGCTTTGTGTGCTCAGATGCCAGAGTTCCATTACTCTGAAAAAAGAACAATACGTATCCATCTCCAGTGAGTTCTAGGGTGCAAAGGTTAGTAACAGGAGATACACCCTGGGAAGGAATATGTTCATTTCATGTACCTAACAGTGAAATGCAAACTGCATCTCATCTAATGTGTTCTTACCATCAATTCACTTCCTGCATGACCTTGGTCAATTACTTGCATTTCTGTGCCTCGATTTTCTACTGTAAAATGAAAATTATAGCACTTTATGCTGACGAGGAGAGGAAATTAGAGCAAGTACTACAAACAGTGCCTGGCCAGCTGAATAGACAGAAAGGAGACTAGTAGTGACTAGAGAACAGGAATGACTGGTTTCTCTGCAGTGATAAAGACAAACATTCTCAAATTAGATACCAGTAATTGTTGTGGAACTCTAAATCTAGTAAGAACTGCTGAATTGTACACTCTGAAAAAATGGATTTCATGGTAAAGTTTACTTTAATAAAACTATTATAAAATTATTTTAAAAGTAAAATAGAAAATTGGCATACAGTAAGTGCCCAATAAATGTTAGCTATTAATAATCATAAAATTACTATCCCTGTCAGTTCTATATTCATAACAAAAGCACACAGAATCTAGCAAAGGGTCTCTAATTTACATACAAGGATCCATCCACAGTTATAAATTTACATCCATCCAACTGTCTCAGAAACTGATAGTCTAGTTAAGGATCATTTCAGTGCTCAAACCAGACTAAAACATCAGCATGCAATGGATGACTTGACAGTAACAAAACAAAAAAAAAAAAAAAAAAAACTGATAAATTTTCATTTTCATCTTCAGAAATAAGCAGGCATCTCAAATGTCAAGAGATTATATATCTCCAAGTACAGGCTTATTAGCCTTCTAATCACATTTTTGGGTGTACTATTTATAAAAGTCAACAGTGAAATGATTACCAGTCTCATGCTATGCAATTTTGCCCAACAAAGGAAAGATGCCACAACACAATGAAAAGGTCAAATTCAACTTATATAACTTTGAGGCCAAAATCCAAACAAAACACACATACACAAAAATCCTTAATATTTGATGGTAACTTTCACAAACCATTCAGAACATTCAAATATGTTGTCATTGACAGAGTTTTGCAATCTGAACACCAATTAAATCAAGTGTCATGATCTCAGATGTAGAAGCAGCAGGTGATCATCCAAGCTGGCTGATACCCATGCACATTCTGCACGGATACTCAAAAAGCCTGAAATTCACCATAAGTATGAAATGTCACCAACCTAGAACAGGAAGGAGTTCCTCTGCTCGAGGCTTCTGCCCTTCCAGTCTTCATTTCTAGAATCAACTATGACTGCAGCAAACCAGGAAAAGCTATATTACAACTTCCAGACTCAGGACTTCACATGTCACAGAAAGTAACAGACTTTTTGCACATATTAAAAATAATTATACCCTTTGATTATACAGTTCTAGAAATAAGTAATTAATCCTCCAGTTTATTCACTTTTTTTTCCCTGGCAATGCCAAGGATTAAACCAAGAGTACTATGCATACCTGGCAAATGCTCTACCACTGAACTACACTCCCAGTCTTACATTTCAACTACATAATACCATTAATTCACCCAAGAGCAACAGATTAACACTCACAGGATCAAGCTGCCTTATATCCAATGTGTTTAACCCTCCAAATCCCCATAAATTGTGGCCTTAGGAATTTCAGAGTAAATGTTTCACCTGAGTAAAATCTCCTTTGAGAAATATGGTTCCTTCTTCATTATCATAATTACTTGGGAAGACTACAAAACAACTTAGGAAAGATATTTGAGTGGAAAGAGACAATTTATGACAAAAATTGCAAAAATCAGGGTCAGTTTCAAATCTTTCCTTTACTAACTCAAGAGTGAAACACTATATTTATCTTCACGGAGTTCATAATTTAAAAGATAAATTACAATGATTCAAAAAATACCCCCAACCTTTAGAAAAGCCTGGACAGAGAGGACAAATTCAGTAATGCTTTGTAACTCATCCCATGAACACATTGGCCTAGTGCTGCTCGTTTGGTTACTCTGGGAATGGGAAAAATAACATTTTTAGCATCATTTATCTATATGAAGGTAGTCTTTAAATACAAAATCAATAAATACTTAAATTCTATGATAAAGAAAAATCACAGAATAAGCAATTCCTATCTCTGTAAGTAACTGCATATTTACAATGAATGTTCTCTGACTCCTAATCATTGTCTACTAGTTCTTCAATTGAAACATAGAAGGCAACAGTTCTCACTATCTTACAGCAGTCCTGTTTAGGTGAGAATCAGCCTTTCTCACGTGTTCTGTTCCCTGAAAAGCCTTCACACTTGTGTGCATAAATATCTGAGAGTACAGGTAGGTGCACATGTGCAAAATGTACATATCTAAAGGGGAGCTAATTAGGTTTACAGATAAAGTCTAAAACACAAAATAAATTGCTATTCCCCAGCCAAAACAAATAAAACAAAACTCTCTCTATATATATACATATATATATATATATATATAAAAGAATGAAAAAAACCTGCTGAGCCTACTACAGGAAAGGCAGCAGCTGTAAACTCAACTTACCCTTTGTCAAGTCACATAAATGTCCTTCTGTTACCTAGGCTTCGGAACACTAAATTCTGTGTCTATTTGCTTAAATGCACATTTTTGATGTAGCCTTCCTTTCTAGTCTGAGGCTGGACCACACAAAATAATGAATACATCCTTTTAACTATGTAGTATGTAACCTATACCTTAAAAGGTGCTCACATGACAATATGCATTATAAACCATAAACCTAGATTTCTGTCTTCTTTGCTACTTAGAAAAGCTCAAACATTGGACCACCGAGAACTTCAGTCAAAGGAAAGTTGCATGTTTCACTGCTAGTATTGTATATTCAGGATGTAGGAGAAAGATTAAAAACTGGAGTGCTAGCCGAGGTACTGTTACATGACAGAAAAGTAACTCTACAAAAATAATTTTTAAAATCTGATTATTTAGATGTCATTTGCTTAAAAACAAACAAGCAAACAAACCAAGTATAGCACTACCTCTGATCAAAATCTGAAAATTAATTAATGCATGTTTTCTCCTCCCATGTCTATAAACCTTCTTCATAACCTGTCTTTGCTTTCTCAAGTTTGGGAGAGAAAAGAAAAAGAAAATGTATACAGACTATTACTACTTATGAAAAGAGGCATATTCTAATAGTCATAAGGCAATGTGTTTGAGAGCTGCACCTGAACAAATATTCTCCAAGCTGAAGATGGTCACCAATTCTTTTTAATTTGTAGATTGGATCCACTTGCTCCTCGAGTCTCTGGCTGTCACCCTAATGGACCACAGTAACTTCATCATGCCTTAGGGAGGCATTTTACCATGCGTGGTATGCACATATATTTGAAAGAAATAACATTAAGAGGAAAAGGACAGCCTTGCAAATATCAGTTCCTTATAGAAATGACAACAGTGCTATGTGGCTCCCTTTTAATGTCTCAGAATTGAACAAGAGAGTGGGGAGGCTGTTGTTGGTAAACTGTTCAGGTGAGCCTTCAGTTCACTGGTTTGCACTGTCTCTGTCCAGATTTACTATGGAGTGAACGTGAGTATCATCCAACTGATCACGAAGTAGAATAAAAAGACCGGATACACAGCGAGAGCTTTGCGGTTTGGAGGCTGGCTGTCAGCAAGAAAAGCTGTTGATGCTAAAGAAAACAAAAAGGAGTATTTCATATAATCATGGTACCAGAACTACTAATATTTGTCCAATTCCAATGTAACTGACATAATCTGGAACACAGAAGTCCACTAAAAGTTCAGTTTTATTTGTGGCTCCTGAGAAAATAATACTTCAAGTTCAGTTAAAGGGTAGGTATATATGGCTGAGTGGCAGAGCACTTGCTTAGTATGAACAAGGCCCTAAACAAAAACACACACAAAGAGAGTTCATACATCTATCATCTTCCAATAGCCTAGGGCAGCATCTTTCAAATACTAAAGCTTCAAAAGTTTTTGATTATTCTGGATAGAAATCCTTCTTAAGCAGATTTCTTGGCCTTTTGTGGAAAGTTACTGAACTATGCTTATGGCAGGTTTAAATATGTGTATGGCTATTTGCTCCTATACTAAATGGTCTCATATTACTTCCTTCATTTTTGTGAATTAATTTGGGGGGAGGGTGCTGTTTTGTTACTGTTGCTTTTGTCATTTTTTTTTCAAACAAGGTCTTATATAACCCAGGTTTGCCTTGAAAATATTATGTAGCTGAAGTTGACTTTGAACTCATAATCCTCTTGCTGCTACCTCTCAAGTGCTGGGACTATAGGCCTACAAATTATCAGCTGTCTTTAAAGTGCTATTCTGTCCATCCAAGAAAAGCCTACTCATCTTACTTATCAAGAATAACCCCTATAGGTTAGGCAGAGTACAGGTCTGTAACCCCAACAATTTGGGAGGCACAGGCAGGAGGATTATGAGTTCAAGGCCAGCCTGAGTGACATAAAGAGATCCTGTCTCAAAAAAATGTGGTTATGTACAGCTTTTTGCTCTGTTCTGTGGTACAGAGGCTTGAACCAGGGCCCATAAATGCTAAGTAAGCACTCTACCATAACTACTGCTATATTCCCAGTCTCATTTTAAAAGTTTTATTCTGAGACAGGGTATTGCTAACTGTCTAGTCTGGCCTTGAACTTGCAATCTTCTTGCCTCAAACTTCAAAGTAGCTGGGATTATAAGTGCACACCACCATGCCCAGTGACTTTCTACATCTTCTAAGTTCAGATATCCAGTTCACATAACATGGACACCTTCAATACTTACTTAGAATAGCAGGTTCTATGGCTGATACATTGATTTGACAGCTGAACTTCATTGTTCATAATTGGCTCTTCATCTTTAACCCTTTTTATCTACTCTGGTACTATAGCTATAAGTACATACTCACCAGCCACAGACCAGGCGAACATCACCACCACCACAAAAAGCCGAATCATGAAGTTTATTGGTCCCTGTCCTGCCAAAAGCACCAGACGGCAAACCAGCATTGCAACAGTCAAAGGAAGTATGCAGTATCCCAGCACGCATAGGCTCTGAAAGAAAGAACTACAAACAACACACATCCCCAGATAAGTATCATTGAGTGGTACAGGACACATCTTACTGTACAGATGGCTCATAGATTCAGTGGACTATTGCCTCCTTCCTGCTATCCTGTCTATACCTTTATGTTGATGCTAATTTCATGAGACTAGTCCCCTGTATCATATACTTTCACTTTCTCTATACTCTTCCTGTTCTCCTCTTAGGCCCCTTAACAGTCAATTTTCTAATATCAGATCATCTACTCTAATTCTTAGAGATCTCCCATTGATTCTCTATTGTGATTATTAATCTAGTTAAAGACCAATTTGAGAATGTGTTTTACCATAGGTTCCCCTAAAATGTATGCATCTTCTTAAAGTCAAGTCTAACTTCAAGGTTTAGAGAGAAAATCTGAAGCTTACTACTGAACTCCAAAATTTATTTCAATTGAATTGTTGCTCTATTCTAATGGTATTAAGGGAACTTTTTATTTGCTACGTAAGTCAAATTTTTTTAAAAAATCCAAATAGCACTGTTCCCCTAAAATCTATGATGTGCTAGCTAGTAAAGAGGAAAATGGTGCACATAATGACACTCACATGTTTCCACCAAGAAGTTTTGAATTGAGGGTAATAGTGACTGCTCCAAACCAGACAACAACGAAAACTTCAGCAAACTGCGGTCCTCCATCTTTTTCCCCATCCACAGAACTCTTCTGTAGCATCCTAAAAACAACATGAATACTACGTAACCTTTTATACAAAGCAACAAAAACATGCATCCTTACCAGATTGCTATAGCAATCTGTAACATCTGTACATCTGAACATCTGTAATGTGTACTTTGTAAGGAAAACACCAATAGAATCTGGCAAGGTTTTACTTAAAATCCAAATGCATAAGGACTATAAAGAGTGCCGTGCTTTGAACTTTCTGGAATGTTTAACTGGCTTACTAAAAGCCTCTCTGTCCAAGCATAAGTTATTGAACTTAAGAGCCAAACATTGCTCATAAACATGAGATATTTTGTTGCTGTTGTTCACATAACATGTAAAATAGCTTTAAATTTAATTTGTCAGTATTTTTAAGTTGGGATGCTTCACCTCAGACTATGTATTTCTGAAGATGGGTGAAGTACATCACAATCCCAACTAAGGAGATTGAGGCAGAAGGCTCTTGAGTTAAAAGAAAAGAATGTACCTTTCTTGTAAAGATTAGCTCAGTGATAGAGAAAGTATCTACCTAGCATGCACAAGGCCCTGGGTTACATTCCCAAAACAAAACAAAAAGGAATCTGTATTTATGGGTTTATGTGCCAAGTGAGATTTTTTTTCATACTGGGTCGCTGAGATTCCAACATAGCATCAGAGCAATAAGGGCCTCCCAGTCACCAGATCAGTACTTTGTGTGTTTGGATTACTTTTCTACTTTCTACTTTTGTTGGCAAATCTCAGTGTTCATTTGCTTGCTTGTTTTTTAAACAAGGTCTGCTTGTGTGACCTAGGGTGGACTTTGTTATCTTCCTGCCTCTGCTTCCTGAGCACCAGGATTATAGGCACCATGCTCAGCTATGAATTTGTAATTCTTACCTTAAGGTTTTAGCCCCCACACTCAATAATAGAAACAGTTTTTAAATTTATTTAGTTGCTGATTTTTAAAAATCAGAATATAAATATCATTACTAAAGGACTTTGCTCTGGAACTGAGTAAATATTGAACTATCACTTAAATAGTCTGTGTCTAAGAATTTAATAGATGTAAAATGTTTTGAATCCTGGACTTAAAATACTTGGTATGTTTTCCCTGAAGAATAATTAAAATAAAACAAGTTCATAACTTGTCTTTTATTTTTTATTTATTTTTTCTCCCCGGAACCCAGGGCCTTGTGCTTGCTAGGCAAGTGCTCTACCACTGAGCTAAATCCCCAACCCCAATATTAAGCCTTGTCTGGTTATGCTGACTGCCAATATGTGGAGGATTTTGTATTGCATGGTTATGTGTCTTCCATTCCAAATCCTGACCATCAGGTGCAAAGAGTGTGCTGGCACTCTTTGTTGTCTGGAACCCCTATCACTTGAGCATGGTAGGGTGAAAAGAATATTAACTAATCTGGGAAGCAGGTGACTCAGACACTGATCCTGGTTCTCTCACTAGACATGTCACTCAATTTCATCTTAAGACTACAGTTTTCTCTGCAAATAAGTGAAGTGAAACTACATAAGCTCTAAGGTTAATCTTTTGAAACTAAAGAAAATACATACATAGTTTTTCAAGAGCTTTTAACACATATCCTTTCAAGGCACTGAACTGGTTCCCTTCATATGATTACTAGAAGTACAAGAAAGTAATACTGCATTATGATCTAAATGAATACATGATAAATTTAAATTCTAAAAATTATAGTGTGGTGGTGCATACTTGTCGTAACAGCACTCAAGAGGCAGGGGAGGCACAAATTTGAGACAAGCCTGAGCTACACAGAAAGTTCTGAGATAGTGGGAGTTACATAGTACAACCCTGTCTTTTTTAAGAAATCCTAAAGGCCTAGTAAAATTTTTCCTTAATCCTAGAACTCCATCAAGAAAGTCTAGTTCAAATGAGGAAGGAAATGTAAATACTTACAAGGCAAGTGTCACACAGAGTATTAATGGGCCCCACAAATCCCCTACAAGGAAAGAAAAGACAGGCCTTCTAAGAAACAAATATACCATATTTCCTATCTTTATCCTAATACTTACCTCTCACTCTTAGAATCTAAGCAGTAAGTTTTACCTAAGCTTTCCCAACCTTTCTGTCCCCTTTAAGGTTTGTTCCCTTAATGAGTCATAAATTACCCTACTCCAGCACATTAAGAGCTATGGACAATCTGTCCCCTAAATGTACAAAATAGCCTAAGCAAAGATTCTGCCTGTGACTTCAGGGCCCAGAGGGAATCTGAAGCTCATCAAAGGACTTAAGTGAGAATCCCCTCAAATTCCCAACTACTGCCAAATTACATTACCATGCTCAGCTGTGAGCATTTTTGAGGTTCGTATTTACTGATGAACTTAATGAGTCAAGTCTTTCAATTTCTGAAATTCCATTCCAAATTTCTTCCAGAAATTTCATTTATATAACTGTTTCTTGCTGTAAAACAACATCAGCTTTATTACATTTGCCTTTGCTTTATAAAGCAGTAATGATAAGGTACCAATGATATGAAGCAAATCCTCAAAAACCTCATATACTCACAATCTCTTAACAAAGCGTTACTTTTCCTTGGATATAAAACATGCATAAATTTCTTCCCCACAGCTTTTAGATCACGCATCTGAAAGACAAAAATAACTTGATGTACTGTAATGATTAAAGTTACCAAGAAGTTCCTTCCATTTGCTAAAAAGACTGAAACAACTCACTCTCAAAGAGAGAACCTTAAATTTCAATAGATCAATTACCTTAAAAACCAAAGAGCCAAACAAAATTATTAGTGGTATTTACTCCCATAATACTGAAGGAGTTTCTCAACTAGTCTAACTTACGATGGTATGGCGAACAGATTCATTTAATGTGGAGTTGTCAAGTTCTCGTGCACGGGCTCTCACAGGAATAGTAATCTCTCCTTCTATTGGGATGTCTTGTGAAATTGATATATCAGAAAGGCCCGCGAACTGAGAAAAGATGGGAGGAAGAAAATTAAGCTTATAACAGACTGCAAAATATCTCAAACACATCACCATTTTCTAGAGTTGGGACTGTATAGTTCATTTGGGTTTTGCATAGTAGTTAAAAGTAAATGTTAGCTCAACAGACATTAAGTAATACAGTTAATCCTCAAACATTCCTTTTAATTAAAGGTGATGAAATATAATGGAAAAATACTGAAAGTACATACTAGACATTTGCCCTCAAATATTTATTTTTTTACAGCATGAGTTCCAGGCCAGCCGGGTCAACACAGTTAAGACCCTGTCGTTACGTATGAACGTACATATATACATAATAGGCTGTAACTATGTCACAGTAAAAATAATGTTTACATTAGTTTATGTACTTGTCACTATTCTGTGATGAGTTTCATCATTTTCCAAATGAGTAAACTGGGGTTTAGAGTGCTTTTACTCAAGCTCACACCTGATCCATAAAATGACCCAAATACTTTGTCCCTTCAGCACTGGGGATTGGACCCATAGGGCCTTGCACATGCAAAACAAGCACTCTACCACTTAGCCACACACCCAGACCCAGTACACTGGGACAGTTTCATTCCTGATGCCGAAATACTGTCTGGAACACAGCAGATGCTCAATAAATACTTGATGAATGAAGAGATGAACAAATCGAGCTAAGGAGCAGAGTGGGAACCAGAACAGAGTTCACTTGCTTCTCACTTCAATTCTCTACTGTTAAGCTGCCAATTCAAAGAGAAAAAATGGGGTTGGCGATTTAGCTCAGTGGTAGACTGCTTGCCTAGCAAGCGCAAGGCCCTAGGTTCAATCCTCAGCTCAAAAAAAAAAAAAGGAACTGCAGGCTACACCTCAGCCAAGCCCATCCTAAAAAAATGGAATCATTTATTGAGCAAACACTATATAAGCAAATACGCTGGGAGGAAGAACATCAGGGCATAACACAGACTTCCTTAAACTCTTCCCTTCATGGCCTTGATTGTATTAGGCACTTCATATAAGTTATGCCATTTTATCTTCCTGAAAACTCTTAAAGGTAGATACTTTGATTTTAGTTCAAGAGATAAACACCCTCTATTGAAATGAATTGCTTAAACTCACACAAGCTTCAGTGTGAATGGACTCTAGCCCATAAATGTAAGTTTAACTGTAAGGCCTGTGTTCTTAAATAGTATGCGCTGTGGCTTTGACTCTAAGTGTCCCGAAGAGGATGACAATGACCTGGAAATAATAATTAGCCTACTAGGGTCACATGACAAGTAAAGATTCAAGTTACAAGCAATAAAATGACAACGTCCTGTGGGAAGCAGTTTCTCATTACTTCTGGAGTACTTCACAATGTCTGGTGACAAGTCTTGATAAAAATGACAGTGATACGAACGATATTTCAGAAAGCACTCAATGCTCAGCACTGAACAAAATGTCTAGGACAAGGAATCCCTAGTGTGGAAGGGCATGAGAGATTTCACGAAAAGGCGTAGAAGGATCGCGGAAGGAGGGGAAAGGCAATTAACTGCAAGAACAGGTGCTGCTGTAAGACTGCAGCAGCAAAGGCCTGCAGGGCCAGGGAGCTCTAGCTCTCTCAAGCTACAATCCGTCCCCGACACTTCCATTCGGGGAGTTCTGCCTCACTCTGGGTCCCTTCTGTCACAGTACCCTAGCTCACCAAAGGCCTAGGCGTCGCTGTCTCGTGCTCTCCAGGAGCTTCCTCGGCTTCCGCCATCTTGATACACCTTCGTCCTGGTCGTTCCCATGCGCCTTTGCGAAACCTGAGACGTGGAGAACAAGGCTGGGCAGCGCGCTGTCGCGTGGAGAAGGCGTCACAGCAGGCGCCTGAGGTTGGCTGCTGCAGAGCGGGGGCCCGCCCCTGTGGTCTGTCAGCCTCTGGGCTCGAAGCCGAGCTCTTTGTTGCTCGTTTTGGGGGGCCGGTCCCGCTAGATGGCGCTCCGGCTTTCACGTCCTCTACCTGCGCAGGCTTGTCTCCCGGAAGCGCCCAGCGGTGCCCAGGAGTCCAGCCGAACGCAGCCGAACACGAACCCAGAGCCCACCCCCTAGCCCCCTGCCCCCGCCCCGAACCGAATTTAGCCGAGCACAGCCGAGCACAGCGGCGAACAGCCGAACCTAGTCGAGCACAGCCGAGCACAGCAACGCACAACCGAACCTACCCGAACGCTTCTGAGCACCGTAGTTCACAGCCGAATACACTAGAGCTCAGAAGCTCACTGCCGAGCCCAAGGGCGCACAGCCGAACACAGCCGAGCACAGCCGAACACAGCCGAGTATAGCGACGAATGGCCAAACGTAGCCGAGCACAGCCGAGTCCCGCGGTGCACAGCCGAACTTGCCGAGAATAGCCGAGCCCAGCAGCGCACAGCTGAACAACAGGTCACAGCCGAACACTCTCGAGCCCAGACGCTCCCAGCCGAACCTACGAGAGCATAGCCGAGCCCAGCAGCGCACAGCCGAACATAGCCGAGCACAGCGGCACACAACCGAAAGCAGTCAACCGAGCCAAGTCCAGCCGAGCGCTGCCGAGCCCAGCGGCGCCCAGTCAAACCTAGCTGAACTCAGCCGAAGATAAGACCATCCCACCAGCGCCGCTGCCAAACTAACCTAGAGGAACATAACTGAACCAAGACGTACCCAGCCAGGACCAGCTGAAAGCAGCTGAGACTAGCAGCGTTTGACAGGGCCAGTTCATAGGGAGTGGCTCTAAAGTGCCAGTCTCCGTGTACCCACAACAACCAGGCTCTCTTCTAGGGGAAAAGCAAAAGGCCTTCACCTTCAAGCGGAAGAACCTGATCCTCCTGACCAGGGGCTCCCTTTACTGCCGCCCCTGACCTACTAGCTCCCTGAGCTTCTTAGCCAGCTTCCATCTTCTTCAAGTTCTTAAACCTCTGCACTGTCTTCCCACCGATCCTGCAACCATTTCTCCTTTATCCCCTGTGGAATGAGAGAGCTTCACTGACCTAATTTTCGAATCCCACTACAACTTTGAAGTTGCAAAGCTGTTTGGGGGCATGTACTAAAAATGTCCTTGGTCAGTAGTGGCTCCTGGTTGGGTGGTGGGGAGAGAGTTAGCTACTGTAACCCAAAAAGAGGAAAAAAAAAAAGCCCCTGCCTGAACCACCTTTGACCCCCTACCTCATCTCCTAAATTCAGTGTTTCTGACTCCGGCTCTGGTTCACCTCCTGCCCCCAGCTTAAAGGAGGTCAAAGAAGACAGCTGATGCTGTCAGTGTTCTCTCTACCCAGCTGCCTGTGGGAAAATACCCATTGGGGTAGGAAATGAGTGAAAGGCTCTGATTTATATATTTGGGTAGGTAGTTCAGGAAAGAGCCCAAATAATAAATGAAGAAGGAGATATGTAGAATATGGAAAACTAGACTCCCCAGAATAAGCTCTGGGGGATGGTTATTATTTATTTTACTTAAATGTTAGTACCATAATTCTCCTTCAAACTAAGTAAGTTTTCAGTACTTAAATACTTATGGAAGTGATAACAGCATTTAGGCTTTGCCAGGGCTGTGATGCTAGCTTGTAATCCCAGAGGCAGGAGGATTATTGTAACTAACTTTGAGGTCAGTCTAGTGTATATAGAAAATTTCAGGCCAGTCACGGCTACCTGGCACCTTGTCTTAACAAATGTTTTAGGCTAGTTGATACAAACTCCTATTTTAATTACAGGAAAATATAATATGCAGGGCATGATAGCCCAAGCCAGCCAGTAACATATCACTAAGAGGTAGAGAGGCAGGAAGATCAGGAGTAAAAGATCATCCCGGGACACATAGAGAGACCAGTGTCAAAAACTAATAGTAACAACAAAATATTTTATTCACGTCAAAGTCAGCCTGGGCCTCCCATCCTAATCCCTCCTCCTGCTCTCCCATTACCCTGTCTCCCACACTTAGCCACTCAAGTCCCTTCCCACTTCCATTGATAACTTCATTTCCTCACCAGCCTCCGAAATTAGTTCTCTCTCTCTCACTACC
This sequence comes from Onychomys torridus, assembly GCF_903995425.1. Lineage (NCBI taxonomy): Eukaryota > Metazoa > Chordata > Mammalia > Rodentia > Cricetidae > Onychomys > Onychomys torridus. The sequence goes on along the minus strand of NC_050466.1, from coordinate 87,723,032 downwards.
AGTACCCAGTTTTTCTCTCTAACCTCACCTCTTAGCTTCTTTACCACTCTTTCAAGATGCCATTAATGCTGAGTGAAGAGGAAGAAAGGCCATAAAACGAGCCAATAAGTTTCAGGGTACCTAAGGATTATTTCAGACTATCAGTGCTCCTTTTTCTAAGGGGGTACAGGTCTGGTGTGATGCTTTGAGTTGACAAAAGGAAGGCTGTGGATGAAGAGGGTGGCATAAGAGTGGACACTTTTTATTTCTCATCAAAATGTTAGCTCCCTAAAGTGCTAAATTAACCGGGCATTCTATGGTGATTTTTATTTTTATTTGTTTTGAGACAGGATCACTTATTCAGGCTGGCCTCAAACTCCTTGTAAGTGGGGATGGTCTCAAACTGCTGACTCTTCTTTCTCCATCTCCTGAGTGCTAACAGGTGTGGGTCACTATACCCTTCTGCAGTGCTGCAGATTAGATGTAGGGCAGGGCCTCGAGCATGCTAGACACGTGCTCTACTATGAAGTACTGCATTCCCAGTACTCAGTATTCTTTACTGGGCTTCCAGTCTTTGTTTCTGTCGGAATATGGTGACCTGTGGTGCAGTAGGATTTGTAGGGCATGCAAAAGTTGCTTAGAAACTTTGCAAGTGTTGGAAGTCAGAAGAATATTTCATCTTACAACAGAGAAGTTTATTGGTTCGATATTTCAAGACAAGATAACTATAAAATTAATCTGAAAAATATGAGAAAATATTTTCTTAGAAAATAATAGTTATAAATGAAGTCAGAAACCAGACGTGGTGGCACACTTGTAATCTCAACACTCAGGACATGGAGGTAGGAGTTCAAGACTATCCTCAACTCCATAGGGACTACATAGGAACCGTGAGGCCAGCCTGAACTATAAGAGATGATGTCTCAAACACAAATCAAAGGCAGGCATGGGTGTGTATTTCCGGAAGCCTAACACTTAAGAGACTGAGACAAGAGGCCAGTCTAGGCAACATAATAAGATAGTTTAAAAAAGAAGAGAGAATTTAAATATATAAAAGGCAATATACACAACGATTTGTATTACAGGATACCATGTGGATTAAAAACTACACGCTGTAGATACTTATATATATTTTCCATATCCATATACTTCAATATCCATGAACTATTCAAGCATACTGACTAAACCAGTAACTGCCTCTGGGGAAAGGAACTGGGTATGGTTAGACTATTGCTGGAGGACTGACTAGTCTAGTGTTTAACCTGTAGAACTATTCATTATATGACCTTCAATAGATTTTGGTTCTTTCTTTTTTTTTTTCTCCTCCTTTTTTTCATGCAGTTTCAGACTGTCCTCAAAGACCCTGTGTAGCACAGGCTGGCCTGAAACTCAAAATCTTCTTGCCTCAGCCTTCTGAATGCTAAGATTATAGCCAGTTTGAAATTTTATATATATAAGATTTTTTTGAAAACTGCCAAAAATATACCCTCCCTTCCTGTTCTGGTTAATTTTATGTCAACTTGATGCAAGCTAGAGTCATCAAGGAGGAAGGAGTCTAAATAGAGAAAAATGCCTCCATAAAATCCAGCTTACAGCACTTTCCTAATTAGTGATTGATGGTGGTACCATCCCTGGGATGGTGGTCCTGGGTTCTATAAGAAAGCAGGCTGAGCCGGGTGGTGGTGGCTCACGCCTTTAATTCTAGCACTCGGGAGGCAGAGGCAGGTGGATCTCTGTGAGTTCGAGGCCAGCCTGGTCTACAGGGTGAGATCCAGAACAGGCACCAAAGCTACACAAAGAAACCCTGTCTCAAAAAAACAAAAAACAAAAAAACAAAACAAAGAAAGAAACAAACAAAACAAAACAAAACAAAAAGGCTGAGCAAGCCAGTAAGCAGTTCCCCTCCATGGCCTCCACATCTGTACCTGACTTTCTTCAGTGATGAACAGCAATGCTGAAGTGTAAGCCAAATAAACCCTTTCCTCTCCAACTTGCTTTTTTGGTCATGGTGTTTTGTTGTGGCAAAAGAAACCCTAAGACACTTCGAACCCTAAAGTGTTGGACCAAAGTGTTTTCCCAATATGTTCATTCAAGCCTTCAAAACAAGATAATTCCTACACTCTATAAATGTTCCCAAAGAAAAGGAATGTTTACAAATTTATTTCAGGAACCTAATGTAACTATGGTCTCAAGTCTGACAAGAATGGCATTTAAAAAGTTCATCTGTCTCTCATTTTAATAAATGCATAATACTTTACAGTAGTAGTATAAAAGTCTGGCAGAAATATAAAACAATAAACAGGCAGAGTTTGTATGTGTGTGTGCAACATATACATGCAAGGATACATGTTAAGTTTATGAATATAGTTTTATGGATTTAAAAATGCAAGTATCAGCTACTCTATTGAGAATGTCCATTTTTTTTCTTGATTCTTTGGGAATTTCACATCATGCACCCCAATCCCACTCATCTCCTAGTCCCCCCGTATCCACCTCTCCTTTCGTAATGTTCTCCCAAAAGGAAAGCTAAAAACAACAAGAGTAATAATAAAAAATAACATTTCACTCCTCCATCTTTCCCACCTCTCCATCGCCTCTTCATTCATCTTAGTGGCATTGGGAGCTGCTGTGTATCATGGAGTAGACCCTTTTGCTCGAACAGCTTTACTTACAAATGTAAGACTTGATGGGTGAAAAAAGGAAAAATTACACAAAGTTGGGTGGGTAGGGAAAAGGGGCGGATCTGGGAGGAGTTTGGGGTGAATATGATAAAAATATATTGTATAAAATTCTCAAAGAAGTAAAAGTATTTTTTAAAAATCAACAACAATAACATAAATTCTTATAAAAACAATAAAAATATATTCACTTAAATACAAATATAGGAGTTAGGAGTGTAGCTACATAATACTGTGATAGTATAGCGTGTGCTAGGTCCTAGGTCCCATCTCTAAGGCCATAGATTAATTTAATGAGGATATAGTATTATTATAGTAAAGCCCTAAAACTATAGTTAAATATATTTTACTGAGTTGGAAAACTGTATATTCTCTTTTGTTTTGTTTTGTTTTTCAAGACAGGGTTTCTCTGTGTAGCTTTGCGCCTTTTCTAGAACTCACTCTGTAGCCCAGGCTGGCCTCGAACTCACAGAGATCCACCAGGCTCTGCCTCCTGAGTGCTGGGATTACAGGCGTGCGCCACCACTGGCTCACTGTATATTCTTGAGCTTTCTGTACAGAGCAGAGCCCCCAAACAGGGATTTCATATACATTTGATACTGTGATGTGGTCCCATGCAACTGAAGTAGGGGAGAGAGAAGAGCTAAGCAGAAAAAGAAGGAAAGTCATTAGATAAGTATGTTTTCTCTCTGGGCTGCACACCATCTCCTTATCATTTCACTATGTTTGAAAACTTAAATTTCTCTGTTCTTATTGTAGTTTATGTTCTAACTGTCCCCACAAAGGCCCATGCACTGAAGCCTTGCCCAGCTGTGGCACTACTGGGCTCCTTAATTATAGTCTTTCATACCTTAAATGATATTTAAAATCTGTGGTCTCTTAATGGCATCTCAACTTTCTCCTCCAAGCTACTTTACTCCCCTCATTTTTTTTTCTTTTCAAAGTTGATCAAATATTCAATTCTATGATTATCCACCATACATCTCTCATACATTTACTCTTACTAACTAAAATCATAACAGCATTGGTTGTTTATCCACAGCAGTTATTTTTTTAAAAAGGAGGCACTTTTGTCAAAAAGATAGTACAACTTTTCACAGTGAAAATGTCAAGGAGTTATGGTTGTTCTTGCAGTTAATATTCTACTCAGGGACTGTAGTGGATAGGCATCCCAGCATTGGCCTGGAAGTTCCAACCCCCACTGAGGCTTCGGTAATGGTCACACCCACAAGGCGGGGCAGAGGAGGAAGCAGAAGACGAAGGATCGGGAAGAACTCACTCTCTTGGTTCCGGGACGCCGGACGCGAGAGGTGGACCGAGCAGAGTTCTCCAGAGAACGCCGCCGCCGGACTACCCTCTACCTTGCCAGACTCTGCGACCTACCCCTTCATTTGTAAGTTACACCACAAAATAAACTTCCCTTTTAACTACGTGGAGTGGCCTTAATAATTCCACCAATATCTGGCGCTCACGTGGGGCAAATTCCAAAGGCCCAGGCGGCTCGCTACCTCAGCCTCCTCCTGGCTGGCGGCTGGCGGGCACCTAAAAACGCCTGCAAAGTTCCATTTAACCAGGGGACGCCTACACGGTCCCATTCCCGAAAAAGGGAACAGCAAGTCGGGTGTCAGTTTCCTGGCTTAGCCCCCAGACCAGCGAAAACCGCTGTGAGTGAGGCATTCCCACTCCTCCCTGAGTGCCGGCTCCCTGCCACCTTGGCTCGGGTGGCTCCTGCCTTCAGCTGCCGCCAGCCAAGGTCACTAGCAGGCCTTGCTTTGGAGCTATACCAACGCCTCCTGCTGGCTGAAAAGTGCTACTGCACCCCCCAAAACCACGGAAAGGTAAGCTTCTTTCAAGTAAAAGTACTTGATAATTTTACACCTTAAAACTGACTAACAAATCTTGAGTAATTCTTGTAATATGGCTGACAACATTACCTCACAAGAATTTAAAAACCTTTTTGCCTGTATGATGAATGACATTTTCCTGGAAATATACGACCTCCCTAAGACATATCTGGCCTGTACCATTTTGACATTCATTGTAATAATTCACACAGTGTTCAAACACTGGTTTAATAGTAAGAACAAAGATGAGTCATTATTGGGACTGATACAGGCTTTAAAAATTAGCAATGAGGACTTACATAAAAAGATTCTCTCTCTGGAATCTGCTAACCAGAATTTACAAAACAAGCTTGTACCCAAAATTGCTTTTATTGATAATAAATATGAGTATTTAATGGATAGAACACTAACTCTCCAGAGTGAAGTTGTAGCTACTCAGACACTATATAAGGAAGAAAAATTATCATTACTTGATAAGATAAGGTCCATGGAATCATGTGTTTCAGAAGAACATAAAAACTTCCATGATTCCATGAAAAATCTGGAATCCCTTACAAGAGAGGAGGTTTACTCCCTGGAACAGACCCTAGGAGCTCGTTTACAAGCCCTGGAGGAAACTCTCAATAAACATGACAAGGGACCTAATAAGCAGAAGGGCAAGACCATACAGGTTGTAACATCTCCAAATGGCTCTCATACAATGGCTTATCCTGTTATCATCCATGAGAAGCCAGCAGATGACACATACCCCGAGCCATATACGACATATACATTACAACCAATTTCAACAAAGGACTTTAAAAATATAAAGGAAGCAGTAGTTACATATGGGATACACTCCACATATGTAAAACAGATGTTAAATTCGTGGTCTACCTCACATAGAATCATTCCAGATGACTGGCATCAGTTAATTTCAGCTGTTCTAGAATATAGCCAGCAGTTACAGTGGAAAAGCTGGTTGAGAGAAGAGGCAAGAAATTTAGAACAACAAGGTAAACTCAGAGGTTTTGAGGTCTCCCAAGATAAAATACTTGGTGAGGGATGTTTTGCTGACAGGAATGTACAAGCCATTTATGATGAGCATACAATATCCCTATGCCGTACAGCAGCTCTAAATGCTTGGGAAAAAATTCCAGAACCTGGAAAAGCAACTGAGGTATACACAAAGATATTTCAGGGACCACATGAACCCTTTACTGATTTTTTACAAAGGCTGAACACAGCTATAACAAAAGCTGTATCAGATAAAGAATTAAGAAAAGTATTAACTGAGTCCTTGGCATTTGACAATGCTAATGCAGAATGCAAAAGAATACTTACACCATTAAAGATCAGATCAGCTCCTTTGGAAGAATGGATTCAGTATACTAATGGTGTTGAATCTTTTAACTACAGTAATGAGGCTTGGATAGGAGAGACAAATCCCAGAGGTGAAAGAAGGCCCCGTGGTACCAAATGTTTTAGATGTGGTACACCAGGTCATATAAGTAAAAACTGTACATGGGGTAATCCTAGAAGTAATACTCCTTCTAGGAATAGCCTAAACAGGAGACCCCAACCACCTCCTGGATTATGTAGAAGATGTGGCAAAGGCCGACATTGGACAAGTGAGTGCAGATCAAAAATAGATATACAAGGCAACCCTTTACTGGCGGGAAACGCCTCAGGGGGCCTCTTGCAGGCCCCCAAATCAAATGTGGTAAGAACATTCCCGGCCACTGTGGAAGACATTCCTCTCCAGGACAACTGAATAAACCAATGCCTATTGTAAAAACCAATACTGCAATGGATGATAAAACAGCTCTGATAGATGAATCACAGTTTACAAAGAACCCAATAAAACAAATATTTTGGCAGACTTCCATAAATGAACAAAGACCAAAGCTTAGAATTCGAATTAATGGCTTGGTTCTGGAGGGCCTGGTAGACACAGGTGCAGATGTGACTGTAATTACACCAAAATCATGGCATCCAAATTGGCCTCTTCAAGAGGTAGATGTCCAACTTTTAGGAATTGGCACCCTATCTCAGATAAAACAGAGTTCGAGATGGGTCGAATGCATAGGACCAGAAGGACAGAGAGGAAGGTTGAAGCCATATGTAGCGAATGTAGCAGTAAATCTATGGGGCCGAGATCTGTTACAACAGTGGAATACCCAGATTAAAATTCCTACACTCTCAGAAAAGGAATACAGGCCAATGCATGTTTCTAGGAATAATATCATAACATGCTATAAAAACCAGTCACCAACCATTCAGGCTGTACACA